>NC_062551.1:143102384-143445509 GCF_016906955.1 Phacochoerus africanus | reverse complement strand
GGTATAGAGGGAACATACCTTAACATAATAAAAGCCATTGATGACAATCCCATAGCCAATATAATACTCAATGCAGAAAATCTGAAATCCTTCACTAAAATCTGGAATAAGACAAGGATGCCCACTCTCACTGATTTTATTCAACATAGTATTTGAAGTCCTGCCACGGGAGTCCAGCAAACAAAAGAAATAAAAGCTACCCAAATTTGAAGAGAAGAGGTAAAATTGTCACTGTATGCAGATGACATGATACTGTATATAGAAAACCCTAAGGACTCCACACAAAAACTCCTTGAACTGATCAAGGAATTCAGCAAAGTAGCAGTATACAAGATTAACATTCAGAAATCAGTTGCATTTCTGTATACTAACAATGAAATATTAGAAAAGAAATATAAAAACATAATACTTTTTAAAGTCATCCCAAAAATTAAATACCTAGGAATAGACCTGACCAAGGAGATGAAAGACTTATATGCTGAGAACTATGAAACATTAATCAAGGAAATTAAGATTCAAAGAAGTGGAAAGATAATCCATGCTCCTGGATTGGAAGAATTAATTTCATAAAAATGGCCATACTACTCAAAGCAATCTATGGATTCAGTGCAATCCCTATCAAGTTACCCATGGCAGTTTTCACAGAACTAGAACAAAGAGTCCAAAAATTTATATGGAACAAAAAGAAAAAACAAACCCAGAATTGCCAAAGCAATCCTGAAGGGAAAAAAACAAACAAACATGCTAAATGTATAACTTTCTTAGACTTCCAACAATATTACAAAGCTATAGTAATCACGACAGTGAGTGTTACTGATACAAAAACAGACATATGGACCAATGGAACAGAATAGAGAGCCCAGGAATAAACCCAGACACCTATGGTGAGTTAATCTTTGACAAAGGAGGCAAGAACATAAAATGAGAAAAAAGACTTTCTTCAACAAGTGGTACTGGGAAAACTGGACAGCCGCATGTAAGTCAATGAAACACACCCTCATACCATGCACAAAAATAAACTCAAAATGGCTTAAAGACTTAAACATAACACAAGACACCATAAAACTCCTAGAAGAGAGCATAGGAAAAGCATTCTCTGACATCAACCATAGAAAAGTTTTCTTAGGTCAATCTCCTAAGGCAATAGAAATAAAAACAAAAACAAACTAATGGGACCTAATCAAACTTTCTGCTTTTGCACAGCAAAGGAAACCATTAAAAAAAAAAAAATGAAAAGACAACCTATGGAATGGGAGAAAACAATACAAATGATGCAACTAACAAGAGTTAATCTCCAAAATATACAAACAAGTCATACAACCCACCAGCAGAAAACCCAACATCCCAATTGAAAAATGAGCAGAAGAACTAAATAGACATTTTTCCAAAGAAGACTTATGGATGGCCAATAGGCACATGAAAAAAATGCTCAGCATCACTTATTATTAGAGAAATTCAAATCAAAACTAAAATGAGGTACCACCTCTCACAGGTCAGAATGGCTATCACTAATAAGTCTAAAAATAACAAATCCTGGAGAGGTTGTGGAGAAAAGGGAACCCTTCTACACTGTTGGTGGGAATGTAAATTAGTACCACCACTATGGAAAACAATATGAAGGTTTCTCAGAGGACTAAATGTAGAACTACCATAAGATCCAGCAATCCCACTCCTGGACATATATCTGGACAAAACCACAATTTAAAAATATATATGCACCCCTATGTTCATTGGAGCACAATTCCCAATAGCCAAGACATGGAAACAACCTAAATGTCCATCAACAGATGAATGGATTAAGAAGATGTGGTACGGAATGTTCCCTTTTTGGCTCAGTGGTAATGAGCCCCACAAGTATCCATGAGAATCCAGGTTTGATCCTTGGCCTCACTCAGTGGGTAAAGGATCCCGCATTGCCATGAGCTGTGGCGTTGGTAGCAGATCAGGCTCAGATCCCACATTGCTATGGCTTTGTGGCAGGCTGTCAGCTGTAGCTCCAATGCAGCATCTAGCCAGGTAACTTCCATATGCCACAGGTTCAGCCCTAAAATGCAAAAAAGAAAAAAAAGATGTGGTACATATACACAATGGAATACTATTTAGCCATAGAAAAGAATGAAATAATGCCATTTGCAGCAACATGGATGCAACTAGGGATTTGCATACAAAGTGAAGTCAAAAAGAGAAAGACAAATACCATATGATATCACTTACATATGTAATCTAAAATATGGCACAGACGAACCTAACTACAGAACCAAAACAGACTCACAGAGATGGAGAAGAGACCTGTGGTTGCCAAGGGTGAGGGGGAGCGAGTGGGATGGACTGGGAATTACATTTAGAATGGATAGACAACAAGGTCTTAACTGTATAATACATAGAGCTATATTCAATCACTTGTGATAGAACTGATGTTAGATAATATGAGAAAAAGAATTTATATGTATGTATGACTAAGTCACTTTGCTGCACAGCAGAAATTGACAGATTATAAATATACTAATAAAAAATTTAAAAAACAAATATTTACTACTCAGTGCCAGGTCAACAAAAAGAAAGAGGGGAAGCAAGAAAGGAAGGAAGGGAGGGAAAGAAAGAAAGAAAGAAAGAAAAGAAATAAAGAAAGGAAGGAAGAAAGGAAGAAAGGAAGAAGGGAAGGAAGGAAGGAAGGAAGGAAAAGAAAGAAAGTGAGCATTAAACGTTTATCTCCTCAAAGTTTCTATGGGTCAGGAATCCCAGTATACCTGAAAGCTTCAGGTTGCAGTTAACTCAAGGTTTGACCCAATTTAATTTTCACTGGTTAATTCATTTAAATCCCTTTTGTCTGTGACTTGGGGTCAGCTTGGGTTGTGAACATAAATTCAAATGAGTACACCTGGAAAAAATTGGCATCCTTGTGCTGGTTGTAGTTAGATAACTTTATGAGGAAATCTAATAAGAGGAAGAATAACTACAGACTCCAGAAGGATTGAGGGAGCCAAAAAAAAGTTGTAATAAAATTTCATACTCAGAAATTCTGTGGACTCACCATTGTCCTTGCTTTGTAGCTAGGAAAGCTAAGGCTTGGTTTAAATACATAATTTATAAATAGATAAATTATTCAATTGGTAATTAGTAGAGTTGGAACTCAGATTTCTGATTCCAAAACTCTATGTTGAAAGTCCTTCTATTTATACCATAAAGACAACATTAAACTAAGTATGCTTTTAATTCATTATGCTCTGTGTTAATGTCACCTCTGCCTGGGGAGGAAGGGAAAGAAGGTTTGTCAAAGGTAGTGACAACAGTTCTTGTTTTGAGCAATAACATTACAGAATGAGGTAAGGTTTTGATGACATGTGAACATTCCTACTCCCATGCTTCTTATAGCTGTGACATCATGGGATTACAGAGGCCAGTCAGGCTTAAACATTCTTCAGAATATTTTATGGTGGCCATGAATCGTTCAGATACTTGGTGTAATATATAAAGCCCAGCTCCAAGGATTCAAATATGATAACAGGTCCTTTTAGACCCTCAACATTGTAAAAACATTCATTGTTGAACCCTCTCAGTTCAGTCTCTTACCTACACCATAATGATTCATATCCCAGAACAAAATAGCAGGTTCAGGATTTAGTAACAAAAATAGAGGAACTTGTCTGTGTGTTCTGCTTGCATTCCCAATTTGGACACCCAGAATCTCTTTGGGTGACATGGTTGGTCTTTAGAACATAGGCCAATCAGCAAGGAAAACATCCTTACATGGTAGGGGGCACCATGAACACTTACTGTCTCAGCCATTCCAGTCCACTATACAAATACCCCATAGACTGGTGACATAAACAACAAAAACGTTTACTTCTTACAGTTCTGAAAACTGGAAAGTCTGAGATGGGGGCCACTATGGTAGGCTTCTGGCAAAGACCTTCTTCCTAGTTTGTAGATGGCTAATTTTTTTTTTCCTGTGTCCTCACATGAGGAAAGAGAGAAAGAGATCATCCTTCTTGTTTCTCTTCTTATAAAGTCACTAATCCTATTTATTAGGGCTCTACCCTTATCACTTAATTACTTCCCAAAGGCCCCCCCTCCAAACATGAACACATTAGGGATTTAGGTGTCAACATATGAATTTTGAGGTCACATTCCATCCATAGCACTCACCTACCAAGAATCTTGCTTAGATCTATAGATACCCTCCCCAACAAATTCCAACACCAAGAGTACATCAATCCTCAGAATCCCAGCTCAGATTCTCTACCTATTTCTATCTTAGTCCTTTGAAGCTACTATACAAAAATGCCACAAATTGGGAAGCACATAAACAACCGAAATATTTTCCTTACAAGTCTGGCGCCTTGCGAGTCCCGAATCATGGGTCTGCCAGATCCTGTTCCTAGATGGCTGACTTTTCATTATAACCTCACGTGGTGAAAGGGGTAAGGGAACTTCCTAGAATCACATTTATAGTATGTACTAATCTGATTCATGAGGCCTCCACCCTCACAAACTAATTACCTCCCAAAGGCCCCACCTCTAAATACCATCACCTTGGGTGTTAGGTCTCTGTATGTGAATTGGTGAGGGCGACACAACCAATCAGACCATAGCAATAACCCAATCATAAAAGGACTATAAAATGGCCTAACAAAAAAGGGGATGTGAGAAGACACCAAATGGCACTATCTATAGGTATAAAACACAGCATATTAGGAAGCTATAAAAGCCTTCTCCTGAATTTCACAGGAATAAAATCCGGAGGTAAGCAAGTTAAAAATATCTCCTAATTTCAGATTTCAATTCCTTATTTTGGATACCCAGTACAGTCCATTCACATTTGTTCTAAAATGTCCTGTGGATAAAAGTCGTGAAAATGTAAAGTGCTATTTTAACACTTTGCAGTTGTTATTACTTTCATTATAATCATATCTTTGGCCAGGAGTAGAGAGATATGGTATTACTTGGACCCCCATTGCAAGAAAGAGAACATTCCTCTCTGACTGATTCAGAAAAAGCCCTCTGAAAGAGGTTAATCATGATAATCATTATTCTACAAACTTCAGAGGCATTCCTGGCATATCATTTAGATGAACCTTGGGAAACAAAACCAAAGGAAGAACTCAAATCTCTTCTCCTGCTTCTAAGGAATTTGGTATCAATAAACATGGCTTATTAGAATGAACAAATCAACTGAAAGTCATTCTGATCCTGAATTGTTGCTTGATACATCAACATAGACGGTGCTTTTGAGCTTACGTTAAAAAAAAAAATGCAACAGCAAGATTTTCTTTTGACAAGAATGAACCCTTGGCATCTGGAGAGCATAAATGAATTAGAAATTAACTTTATTAAACTTGAAAATGAGCCAGCATGGTTACCTCAATGGTTTTTAAGATGACTTTGTAATTTCTCATGTAAGGTAAAATAACTAGTGAGTTCACCTTTTTTTTTCAGATTTCACATGTGCTACCACACAGCATTTGTCTTTCTCTGGTTGCCAGGGGTTTGGGTTGGGGGTAGGGAAAATAAGGAGGGTATAAACTTTCAGTCGTAAGATGAATATTCTGAGTATCTAAATGTATAAAATGGTGACTATAGTTGATAACACTGTATTATATAATTGAATTTTGCTGAGAGAGAACTTAAATGTTCTCACCAAAAGGAAGGAGGGAAGAAAGCAAAGAAGGAAAAAAGGAAGGAAAGAGGAAGGGATGGAGGAAGAGAAGGGGGAGGAAGGTGGGGTGGAAGGAAGGAAGAAATGAATGAAGGGTAAATATGTGAGGTGATGGATGTGTTAGTTTACTTGATGAGGGGAATATTTTCACAATGTGTATGTTTCTCAAATCATATTGTACGCTTTAAATATCTTACAATTTTATTTGCCAACTATACCTCAATAAAGCTAAAAATGTAATTAGAATGCAACCAACCAGAACATTTGAGTAAATGGAATGTATTATATACTTCCTCACAGTTTTCACTTTTTTTGAATAAAGAGTCATATAACAAGAACATTACTTGGTTATTTTAACGTTTCCTTGCATAATTATGGAAACAATAAAATGAGAATTTCAAAATAAAAAATGAACCGAAGACACAATAAAATGTCCAAACTCTGCCCCTGACCAAACTCTGCCCTTGATCAGAAACTCACCACCTCTATAAGTAGCCCATTCAAGAGTTGTTGTTAGAGATGCCATCAAGTGCTGAAGTCAAATCTATCTCCTTAAAAACTTCTCTCTGGTGGACCTAATTCTACCTTCTGCCCCCTAGTGTCATAAACCCTGGCCACGGAGTTCCCGTCGTGGCTCAATGGTTAACGAATCCAACTAGGAACCATGAGGTTGCTGGTTGGATCCCTGGCCTTGCTCAGTGGGTTAAGGATCTGGCATTGCCATGATCTGTGGTGTAGGTCACAGATGCAGCTCAGGTCCCATGTTGCTGTGGCTGTGGTGTAGGCTGGCAGCTACAGCTCCAATTAGACCCCTAGCCTCCATATGCCACAGGCATGCCCTAGACAAGGCAAAAAGTCCCCAATAAATAAATAAATAAAATAAACCCTGGTCAGACTTTCATACCCACTTATCTGTTGACACTGCTCGTTTCAATGTCACCAATGACTTCCACACCACCAAACACATTGACCAATTGTGTTAGTTAGCTAGGACTGTCACAACAAAGTACCACACACTGGACGCTTAAATAACATAAATTATTTTCTCACAGTTCTGGAAGCTAGAAGCTCAAGATTAAAGTATTGGCAAGGGAGTTCCTGCCATGGCTCAGTGGGTTAATGGTCCAGATTGTCTCTGTGGAGCATGGGTTCAATCCCTGGCCTGGAACATTGGGTTAAGGATCTGGTGTTACTGCGGCTGTGATGTAGGTTGCAGTTCCAGCTTGGATTTGATCCCTGGTCCCCTGGCCTGGGAACTTCCATGTGCTCTAAAAAATAAATAAATAAATAAACAAACAAATAAATACTATTGGTGGGGTTGCTCTCTCCTGACACTTATACATGGCCACATTCTTCCTATGTCTTCATGTGGTTTTCCCTTTTGAGTGTCTGTGTTCATATTTCCCCTCTCTTACACTGGTCATATTAGATTGAGTTTCCATCTTAATGAATGCATTTTAACTTAGTTACCTATTAAAAAACTCCACCTCCAAATATAGTCACATTCTGAGGTACTGGACCTCAGTGTAAGAATTGTTCCCTCACAATTCAGCCTGTAACACCAATTTTTAAAATCTCATCTTCTTTGACCTTTTTTTTTCTATTTATTTGACTTTTCTAATTTGACTTTCTGGATATTATGCTGTCTTAGCCTTTTGGTGTCTTGTCGGTTGCTCCTTTTTGTTCTTACCTGAATCCTCCATCTTTGTAATTTCCAAACCTTAGAGTTTCAAGGAGACTTTAATCACCTCTTCCTACACTCACACCTTAGGTAATCACATCCTGTCAGAGATTAAAAGCTATCTATATACTAATGGCTCTCAAATATATAGCCACAAACTGAGATTTTTTCCCCTAATATTCATACTTCTAAGTCATAGTTCTAACTACGTACTTACCTCATTCAGAATTAAATTCTCGTTCTAAATTCTGCCTTAAAACCTCTTCCTTCCCAGTCATGGCAAATATGTCTATTCATTCTGTTGCTTAGGTCTAAAATTGTGGAGTTATCCTTGACTCAGTTCTTTCTGTCCAAACAACAATACTGTTAGCTTAATTTCTAAAGTACATCTAGAATGCATCTGCTTCTCAACACCTTTATCATTATTCCTTAAGTGAATGTCTCTCAGCTGGCAGATAGCTCTAGCCTCCTACCCCATTGCCTTGCTTCTGCTTTAAGCCTCTCTTTTAGCCTATTCTTTACACAAAACCTATAGTGATTCTTTTCAAAACTATTGGATGATATTATTTCTCTTTTCAAAACTTCCAACATATTCTTGTCACAAAGAAAAAAAGCCTAAAGTTTTTACCATGATATACAGTTCCCCAATTACTCTCCCCCTTACTTTTTTCTAATCTAGTTCCATTGGACTATTTGATCTATTTCTAAACTTCTGAGCTACTTCATGAACATGCCAAGAGTACTGCCATATCAGGGCCTTTCATTTGTTCTTTCCTCTGTCTTAAAAGCTTTTACCCTGGTTATCTGCATGCCTCTTTTTCTCACTTTATTTGTGTCTCTGCCTCCAAATCATTTCAATATACAGGCTTTCTTCCATGACCTCATATGTAAATTAGGATCTCCATCACTCTCTTTCTCCATATAATGCCATATTTTTCTTTATAGCCCTTTTTCCTTTTATGTGCATTTATATTTATGTGCTTACTGCATATCTCCCTCCCCCAGAATGTTAAGTTTTAAGAGTTGACATTTTTTTCATTCTCATTCATTTATCCATTCATCAAATAATGTATATCGAGCAATCTAATGACAGAATGGAATGCACTATTGAGTATGACTATGCACTGTTTGCAAATTTCATTGATGAGTCAAAGACTGAAAAAATGTTTGACCCTTTAGGTACACTCTATGAAGATCATCATCCACCTGCATTTATGACTCAAAGAAATTCTTACACAGATCCATAAAAGATAAAGAAAAGTATATTCACTCCAGATTACTTGTGATGATGATTACTTATGATAGCAGAGAGGTGGAGCCAATAAAGAAGACCATAATATGGAGCGTGGATAGGTGAAATATGATGGATTAACACTGTGAAGAGTTACTCCACAATTAGAGTAGATTAGTATATAGAGCAATAGAACTAGATCTCAATTGCATCACGCTGAGTAAAAAGAATAAGCTGTTTAATAAATACTTTTTATGTGAATTTAAAATATATGTGCACAAGAGTTCCCTGGCGGCTCAGTGGATTAAGTGTCTGACATTGTCCCTGCTGTGGTGCACGTTTGATCCCTGGCCAGGGAACTCCCGCTTGCTGCAGGTGTGGCCAAAAAATAAAATATATGTGCACAAACACCAATACATTTTTTGCAGGGGCACATAAAAAGAAAATGTTAAATACATTTGGATGGTGCCATAGGGGGAAGGAAGTAAGAATGAATGAGGGAGAAAGGTAATGAGATGAATCAGTGAGTGAGCAAGTGAGACCTAAAAGAACAGCTCTGAGTGGGCCAGTGGTTCTAATGTCAGGATAAACTTAATTGACACCCAAGTCTTCTCATTCCCAGGTTGAGTAGGGCTCTTTGAACAGCTGGTCATGTGTCACAGTTCAGAGAACTCATAGCATCCTGGATCTTCTCTTCCAAGTCATTTCATTCTGTCTCCAGACATATTTTCTGGAATTCCTGTAGCCATGTACAGAATAATAATTACTAAAACTCAAAGTTATGTCCTAGATAACTTAGGAGATTCTAAATTTGAAGATAAGGATTCAATTGTATTCTATATTTTGTACTTACTAAGGTAGGGGAATTGTTACTAAAAATGTTAATCAAAAAATTCAATTAGCTAGATGCTCTGAACTTTCCAGTTGACTGATACTTTATGGTAGGTGACTTAAATAAAGTTACAGAGCATACTCAACAATCACAAGCAGCAGTAAAAATGACTCATGTTGTGACCCAGACCACTGAATATTGATTTCTTAAAAGACAGTGTAGTGAAGTAGTCAAAAGCAGGGTTTCTGGATTCAGCTTCTAGTGTCTGAATTCTGTTTCTTCTGCTTGCTGACCTTGTATCTGATATGCTTATATAACCTCACAAATCCTCAGTACCTTTATTGTTAAAAGAGGGATAACATCCTAGCTTTTATGTTTACTGTGAGGATTAAGTGAAATATTTCATGTAAAGCACTTAGAACAGTGCTTAGTATCCAATATATACTCAATAAATGTTAGCTTTTTCTATCTCAACAAAGTAGCTCATTCCTTTTTCTAAGACGTATTCAGATTCCACTGCAGTGCCAAATGTTGTGTCTTATGCTGAAAGAGAAGAAGACTAAAACTTAGATTTTTTTCTTTGATAGCCTAATAATATAGGGGGTACAATTAATACATGAACAAACTCCTGCTGTACAATTTATTAAGAATTTAATATGTACAGGATGTTGGATATAATGTATTAATTCTGGATGAAGTTGTTACAAAAATATTTTACGCGTGGTGACACTTAGGACTTTCAGACTGTTAGAAGACTACTGTGTGACCAAGCTTGTAGTAAAGGCAAGGAATATAGAACTAATAAACATAGTTACTTAATAACATCTCAATTTAGTGAGAGAGGTATACATACAGTAATACAAATTATAATATTCTGTGGTCAATATTTTGGTAAAAGAATGAGTAAAATACTATAGGATGTCACATCATGTCATGTCAGGCATTTCCAGAGATGAGGTGATATGTTAGCTGTAAGATGGAACAAAGAGACAGAATATGGCTAATAGAGAAAAGAAAGGAGAGACTTCCAGGCAGAAGAAACAATTCCTGTCAAAAAACCATTGAGATAAGATCTATACAAGGGGAGAACTATTTGAAGAATATGAAGTTTCAGCACCTCTTATTTTAGTGTATCCCTTCTTTATCTCTGTGTGTTCTTCTCCAAGAGGGAGAGAGAAACAGAAAATAGGGCATTAAAGGCTTGGAGCCCTGCTCCTGTGGATGGTACTGAGGCTATAGATGGAGCCAGCAGGCGACCAGCACCATTTCTGTCTCTGCCTGATCTTCATCAGCACCCTGCCCTCAGAGTACCTCAGCAATCATCTCAATTCTATCTTAGGTCCCAAGAAAAAGAATTTGAATAAGATGCTGCTCTGCATCCTGCTTGGGGCCATTATGATCGAGATTATGGCAACCTTTATCCCTGATTCCCAGGATTATCACTATTGGGGTGAGGGCATGTTGCTGAGATCAGTGTAGAGCTGTCTGTGTTGTGCTGGAGCAAGAGAGAACAAAGGACTGGCGTTCACACTGAGCTTGTTACTGACCCAGAAGTGGTACCTAGCAGAACCACAAAGAAAGCTACAGATGAAATGGATAGAAATACTTCTAAATTATCAATAATAAAAAATGATTGATCAAGCATGCTAGAAGAAATCTAGAATAGCATTACTATTCTACAGAAAATATTAAAAAATCATTGCATATGAATAAGTAATCAAAGAATTTGTTGCCTCAAAACTTAGAAAAATAGATATTGGGATTTACCATTGTGGCTCAGTGGGTTATGAAGCCAACTAGTATCCAGGAGGATGCAGGTTCAATCCCTGGCCTTGCACAGTGAGTTAAGGATCCAGTAGTGCCATGAGCTGTGGTGTAGGTCACAGGCAAGGCTCAGACCGTGTTGCTGTTGCTGTGGCTTGGGCTGGCAGAGGCGGCTCTGCTTCTACTCCTACCCTGAGAACTTCCATATGCCACAGGTATAGCCCTAAAAAGCAAAAAAAAAAAAAAAAAAAGAGGAAAGGTGGATATTAAAAAAAAGTGTGTCAGAATACTAGTCAAGGAAGTGTTAATTTTCTGGATTGTTTTTTATATTTATGGTATTTGTCACCTTTCTAAAATTTATAATTTACCATGAATTTGTATTTATAATTTTGTATTTTTTCTTTATAATGCCCCAAATTTACATAAACATCTGGCCTCACAAAAACTAGATACCTTCCTGATTTATGGTGCTAAGGATGAGGGGTAAAATATTTTTCACTGTAATTTCCCTCTTCTCTCCATCTAATTTCTAACCAAAAGAGCTATATATGAAGGACAACAGCCAAATATATTAAAATATGTATGAATACACACATACACACACAAAATTTATTAATAGTTGGACATGATGTGATAAATTCCAGTGCAGTAATTTAGTCCTTTCTTTAAAAATATGGTTTGAGAAATATTGTGTAGGCTAGGGGTGACGCCTCCTGATGTTGCTCTTTTCATTTAAATTTGATATGGTTGTGTCTATAAACCAGGGTCCAATGTCACTTACCCACTTGGTTCCCAGTGCCAAGAAAGTGAAACACAAGACGTGGCTGGATCTGAAGGCTGAATAGCAAGAGAATAACTGTTACATCTAATGAATTCACTCACCCAATAAATATGGCCCAACCACTGTCCTAGACTCTGATTAATGCAAGTCATTAGCTTCTCTTCCCTTGGCTGATGGTGTTGAATGAAGGAAGATAGAGGAAGACAGTCCTTATTCAGTTAACAGCAATTGCAAAGGTTATCACCCTTGAATGATAAACTTGATACTGTTTACAATGAAGAGTAACTGTAGTTTTTTTAAAGATAGGATTGCATTGATTTATTTTTGAGGAAAATGATTTTGGAATGAGTGGATAAAGTAATAGAAGTGAGAGGAACTATTCAGAGGCATAGTACCACATTTCAGATGAAAGATGATAAAAGACCTAGAAAGAGACAATGGCAGAGGGAATGAAGAAGAGTCTGAATTTTAAAGACCTTTCTAAGGGATATTTGAATGTAGTAGATGCCTAGTTTGATTATGAGACTGAAGAATTAAGAGAGGTTTAGGTTTTCTTCTAGGCTTCTAGTTCTGGAAAATGGATAGCTAACAATATTGTTTGGAGAGAATGATATCCAGAAGAGTGGGGATTTTGGGGAACATAATGATCTCAGTAGGTAGATAGAATTATGACTCAAGCTTGGATGGGAGCCGGGGCTGGGAATAATGATATGGGTATCGTCAAAGTATGGGTGGTAGTTGAAGCCAGGCTGTAGGAGAATATGCATAAAGAGAAGAGTAAAGAGCAAAGAAGAAAATTTCTAGGAAGAAAAAGAAAAAAAAAGTACAATTAAAGAGGAAACCAAGGAATAAAATTGAGAGGGAGCTATCACAGAAGTTGGAATCATGAAAATTGTGTAACCTGAGGGCTAAGGGAGAAAGTAATCTTAAGAGGTAGAGGATGGCCGGTATGAAAAATTCTAAAATGGGAATAGAATGTAATCAATTTTGCTTTTAGAAATTGAACTAAATGGCAGAAAAATTTGAGGCAGGGAAATCAGGTGGAAGCTCTCATAATACTCTGAGAGAATGGGAGATAACTTTAACCAAGCAATGGAAATGGGCATACAAAGAAAGAAGAGGCATCCAGAAGTCACTTTGGCAGAAGATGATGAATGTGTGTGTTGTTAACTGAGATGGAGAATTGCAGAGAACCTGGTTTTGGGAAATCTGGGGGGAGGTAGTGAGTTTTGTTTTGAATTTGTTGAATGTGACATGCCTGAAGACACTCAGGTAGAGATGTCCTGAGTGGTTGTAAACTCAGGAAGGAGTTTTGAGAGAGAGGAGAGAGTTATAATTGAGAGCATGAAGAATATAGGTTCTAGGTTAAACCATGAGAGAGACTGAGATTGTGTAGGAAGAGCACATGAGTATGTAAGAAATGTGCTTAAGACAGAAAACTGTCAGATGTGTGACAGCTGAGCCATCCATAGTCCTAAATAGAAAATTTACTCAGTGTCTTCTTGGAAGGTGACCAGCAATGTCATAGTGAAGCAGTTAAGTTCGCACTAAGCTTTTGGCTTGAGATGTGTAATGTTTTGTTTGTTCAACCCTGACTGCTGGCATGTGGAAATTTCTGGGCCAAAGATCGAACTTGCACCACAGCAGTGACCCCGGGCCACTGCAGTAACAACACCAGATCCTTAACCCAAGAGAACTCCTGTAATGTTTATCAATAACATATAATCCAGATGGGAAGAGAGAAAAGAACATAGACTTAAGAGTGTTCTAGAGTTGAATTCAAATCCTGGCCCAGCCAGTTATACATTGTGGGACTTTGCACAGAGTAGACACTAACTTCCACCATCTCTCATCTTTCTTTCTCCCCTATCTCCCTTCCTTTCCTATGTGCATTCAATCACTTAAAATGAACCTTTCTTTGTCTTTAAAAATCCCCAGTTAAAACTCAAGGAGGAGTTCCATTGTGGCCTAGTGGGTAAGAATCTGGTGTTTTCACTACTGTGGCTTGAGTCACTACTGCAGTGCAGGTTCGATCCCTGGCCCAGGAATTTTGCATGCTGTGGGTGCAGCCAAAAACAAAAAACAAAAAACAAAAAATCTCATGGATTCAGTTGTGTACTGTGCTAATAATGAATGATATTTTAGAGCATGAAACATAAGTTAAAACAGTTGTCCTTATACTCATGTAAACAGTACTCATTTTAGAATATCACTTGAGCAGGTCTTCTTCCTGAGATGAGTCACCTATGCACAAGGAAATAACTCAAAAGAGAAGGAAGAAAGAAGGAAGAGAGAAGAGATATTTGTATGTAACAGTGTTAAGTCAGGCTAAATAATTTTTAATATTTTTCTTTTGAATAAAGACAACAAAGAAATACTATGTTCATAGACATTATAGAATAACTGAAGGAACTGTTGGTAAGGATTTTAGAGGTTATGGAATATGATATTTTGCCCTTTAATTTTCTTTTGCAGCAGAATTTTCTTCCCACAAATAAAATCTTATACAAATAGTAGAGTCTTTTGCTGACAAAGTTAATAGTTTCTCAGATTGTTGCAGGGGTGGGATACCATGAGCCTTGCTCTCTCAGTCTCCCCTTGTCCCCTACTTAAGTTGGTCCCTGAGGTACCACTGTGAAATTCTAGAGATCTGTAGAAGACAGTTCTTATCATAGCTTTTGCCCAACTGCCTCATTTAATGAAAGAGAGACTGATCATTTGGTGAGGGTAGTGTATTTAGGTCCTGATGTTAGAGTGGCAGTGTTGTCTTGATTTCTCCTCCAGCACTTTTGTTGGAGGGACCTTTTAAAACCTCCATCTTAAGCAAATTACCATCTTCCCACTTTATTTTTGCATCCAGTGTTCCATAAAAATAAGATTCAGAATGTTACTCCAATCCTTCTGTCTCCTAGTAGAGTCCCGGAAGGTTGACAGTCTCATGAGAAAATACACAAAACTTTTGAACTTCCCATTGTAACACGGTGGAAATGATTCTGACTAGTATTTATGAGGATTCAGGTTGAATCCCTGGCCTGGCTCAGTGGGTTTAGGATCTGGCATTGCCGTGAGCTATGGTGTAGGTTACCAGTGAGGCTCGGATCTGGTGTTGCTGTGGCTGTGACATAGGCCAGTAGTTGCAGCTCTGATTTGACCCCCAAGCCTGGGAACTTCCATATGCTGAAGGTGCAGCCCAAAAAATAAAAACAAAAACAAACAAACAAAAACAACTTTTCATTCAGGGGAGTGATGAGCTGCCTACCAAGTTTGGTTAAATAGGAGTGGTAGTTGGCTAGGGAGATGCGACTAAATGAGTGGATTCCTTGAGGGCAGCCAAGAAACAGAAATCCCCCACATGGAGATTCAACACAGAACCCCACTGGAACTAAAATTCATGTCTGGGGGCCAGGATATAATGAGCACACATTTATCTCTGATGCTCAGATGGAGACCATTGTGGGGCTTTCTGAAGACCTTGCAGGAATGTATATGGGAGGAAAGCTGAGAAGGCTGAGCTTTGCCATGGCCAGGAGATGTCAAAAACAATTAGAGGGCATTGCAGAGGGTGTTCGCTAGCTTTAGGGAGTGGAAAATGTAATCAATGCCCTTTTCTGAGTTAAAGTTTTGGACTTAACACCAGTGGTGTAGTCAACAGATTTAAAATTATTTTCATGAATATTTTATGACTGTCTACTATGTCTAAAAAGTTACTTCTCTCCAGAGTTATATATCCAAATGAAGTGAAATCACTGTCTTAAAGAGATATCTGCCCTCCCATGTTCACTGAAGCATTATTCACAAAAATCAATATGCGAAACATGTCTTTGTACCCATCAACAGATGAATGGATAAGGAAATTATTTATACATACACACACAAACATGCACACACTGGAATATTCTTCAGCCATAAAAAGAAGAAAATCTTTCCATTTCTGCCAACCTGGATGAACCTTGAGGCATTATGACCCAAGTGTACTATTAGAGGAAGACAGATACTGTAAGATCTCACTTATATGTGGACCCTAAAAACATTGAAGTCATGGAAATAAAGAGTAGAATGGTGGATTCCAGGAGATGAGAGATGGAGGAAATGGGAAGATGTCAATCAAAGGGTATACACTTTCAGTAATAAGAAGAATAAGTTTTGAGGATCTAAGTTACAGTGTTGTGACTATAGATAGCAATACCATGTTTACTTGAAATTTGCTATAAAAGTAGAGCCTTAATGTTCTCACCATAATGATAAAAACAAATTGATAATTATGTGAGGTGAAAATTTTATTAAATTAACCTTATTCTGGTAAATATTTTGCAGTATATACATGTATCAAATCATCACATTGTACACCATAAACATACATAAATTTCAATTATATCTCAATAAAACTAGAAAAAAGGAATTACAATGTGAGAAACAAACATGTTTGTAATATAACTGAAATAGTGGATTCAATGTCTTTTGTCTTCATAGTCTGGCAAGATTCTTAGCTTATTTACTGACTGTACTGATAGCCCATCTGTATATGAAAAGGATGTGAAGTAGTTACAAGATGCTTAATAAGTGTATTAATAGAATGGAAAATCAGAACTAGAGCAGAAAAAATAATATAAGTTTAGCCTGCAGATCAGAATTTCAATAACTTTTTTCCATTTATGGCTCTACCACTCACTACCTGTGTGAACATTTGTAGGTTATTTGTCTCTTCATCTGTAAAACTGTGATAATAAAGAGTATCTACCTCATGGGTTATTGTGAGTATTAAATGATTTAATACATCTTAATAACTTGTCAATGAAGTTTAGATACTATTTTGCTTTGCTTCCTGGGAAGATTCTTTCATATTATCTTCCCGTTGTTTTATGGAATTTTAAGTTGATGTTGCATCTTGATGGTATTATTTAACTTCCAACTGCTATTTCTGGTTTTATAAGTGTTCTTTTTACTTTTTCTAACTTATTTCACTAATGCAATTATAATATCTCTGAATATAGCAAGAGACTTTTATTTATAATTAATTTTACTTTTCTTCTAACTTGCATAGATTCTGATTCATCCAGGTGGTTGTTTTTGTCAGATTTTTTTTTCCTAATTATTGTCACAAGTTGGCATATTGATTTTCAAAAATGTTTGACTATGACTCTCAATAAAGAGTACTTTTTACATCAGGACTCACTACACAGTACGTGCACACACCCACGTGAACATACACATAGACACAGAAGCACACATTTACACACCATCTGGGATTAGAAATATGTGCAGTAGTATTTAACCTTACGATGTCAAGTATCAGACAAATGATAATCTATGGCTTAAAAACCTGACTGAAATCTCCATAGTCAGGGATTTGCAAGTGAGAATCTCTGTTAAGGCAGAGAGAGATCACTTTTCCTTCAAACGGAGTGAAGAAGTGGATGAATCTGACCAAGAGCTAGTGTGGCCACTTCACTGCCCTTCCATAAAGAGTGGCAAGCATTGAAAATGTGTTAATAAGAAATCAGGGGAAAACATCTCAGTCAACGCTGTCTTCTACACTGCAGCTTTGGGCTCTTCCTCACAATCTGTTTCTGGATACAGCAGAACACTATATCCCTTTTAAGAGGTACTTTCTGGTCTAGTTATGTTTTTCCTTCACCACAGTCAGTTGTACAAGTACCGTAAGCAATTTCAGTGAATTGTTGCTCAGCATAGATCAATACCAGTTCCAGTACTGATGATTTCTCAAAATGCATATCCCTTTAAAGCCACTTTGTGAACAATTCCATATAAGCTCATTTAAGGCTCCCTCAAAACCTAAGTACTCTGTAGGGGTGGTTCCTAATCGATTGTCTACAATAAATTGACCCCCTCGGACTTTGAACAAGCATCTGAGCTTGCCATATTACAGTGAAATGGGAGCCCTTAGTATAAATGGCTGTACTGGAGAAGAAGGTTCAGAGGTGCTGACCTGAATGAGAAAATTCTGACTAATTCATCCTCCCCAGGAGTGGCTAGTGTAGAAACATATAAACTCTCAGACTGGTTAAAGAGATAACCAAAATGTCTGAATTTCATCTTTTGCTGAAAATTCTAGATCCTTTAATTCATATTTTCCTAATATTTTTTGCTTAAGATAGAGAATCCCACCAAGTATACTGATTATATTTTTAAAGAAAATTTAACATATTTTCCCATTACAAGAAGAGTACATACTCATAAAAAGAAACTGTAAAGCCCAAAAGAAGCAGGCACATCTCCAACCTGCCACATTTTTAATCCCCAGAAATAATCACTTTTTATGTGTATGTATTTTTTGATAGTTTCCCCAACATAAATTTTTGAATATTTGAAAAAATACAGCTGTAGTTGTATCACTTCAACTGAATTTAGTTGCTTGCTTTCCCCACCCCACACATATAAGATGAAAATATTTTTAATGATGCTGCAAATTGATCAAAAATATAATATTTAATTATAGCTCAATATACTATTGAATATATGATTTAATTATCTTTTACTGTGGGATATTTATTTCCTACTTAGAATAAAATAACGGTAGCGTTTCATAGTAGTGGGGCATAAAGACTTATCAACACCATCCCCCCAAAATGGACAAAGTCCACTTCTTACCTTAGTCCTAAATTTCAGATGAATTAATGATTTAATGTTTAAAATGGTATCATAAAAGGGTAAGAAGAATATAAGGGTGAATATTTATATAATCTTAATGTAGAAGGGTCTTTCTAAGCAAGAAAATAAAGCAGAATTTCGAGGGAAATAATTGGTAGATTTTGAGGAAAAATAGCAAAAAACTACCTAAAATATTTAGAAATCAATAATAAAAAAAGGTATAAAAATGATTTCAATTTGATGTATGGATGATTCACTATAGAGAAAATGACAATAATTAAACCAACTATAATAGAAAAAATAAAAATCTTAAAAATATTCACATATGCTAGTAATAAAAGATATGCAAATTACAATAATGATATATCATTTCCACTATTATACTTACAATGTTTAAAATGGTTAGAACCCCTTGTGATGTCATGACTGTTGGAAAATAGGCACTTAACAGAGTGGAATTGTAAGTTGGTACAGCTTCTCTGGAAGATATTTGACAATATATATCAAAGGCCCTAAATATTAAGTACTTTTAAGAAATTCTTGGAATTTAGTCTAAAGATTAAGTGTGTTCATAGATGTGTGTACAGAAATATTCATCTCAGTGTTCTGTATAATCACAAACAGTCAAAAGCAACCTAAATGTCCAACAACACTGGGTTGTTAAAACGTTTTGGCATGATGATACAATTGAAAGCCATAGGTCTCCTAAATTAAATGATGTAAATTTATATATAGTGTTACAGAGTTGAGGACAATCAGTATCTATTAAATGAGAAAAGCATTACTGAAGAAAATATATGGTATTCTATTGTTTGTATGTATTTATATTTCTGATTATTTGGGGAAAAATCTGGAAGAATAGGCAAGAAAATATTAACAATGGTTAATATTTCTTTGGGAAGTGAGATTTTAGCTGGTGTAAATGTATGTACTCCCCCAATCTATTTTTGTCTTGTTAAAGTCATGTCATTAACGTATACTTTTTGAATAATAAAAATATATGTGATGTTTTTATAAATACTTAAATCCATATGTCCTTAAGTAGATTTATTAGTTTGTCTTTTAGGACAAATGACCTTCCTCTCAAAATGGGGAGGTCAATTCAAAGGATGTGAATAATTTTTAAACTCTTGATACAGCTATCAGATTGCCTTGTATCACTATAAACACCCTCATGGGAGTTACATAAAAGTTCCATTTTCACTATACTCTTACTATCATTGATAAAGCAATCACTATAAGAGTACATTTTTAAATTGTAAATATTTGTTAATCAATTGACTTCTCCCTGTTGGATTTTTTTCTCTGAGGGCATATTTTAAAAACTATAACAAGAGTTTATATTATAGGCAATCCATTTTCAGATACTCGTAAAAGCAAATTCACTTTTTACAAGCCACAAAAATGCTAAAGAATTATGACTTTTCTTTCTTTTTTTTTTTAGCTAAGAGGACAGGGTAGGCAAATTCCCTGATATTGATCATTTTCTTCTTTTTTAAAAAAGTTTTTTTTCTTTTGTTTATTTATTTATTTATTTTTAATTGTTATTTCCCCAATACAATTTTTTTTTCTACTGTACAGCATGTGTACATGTATGTGTAACTGGGTCGCCATGTTGATCATTTTCTTATTGTCTGCCTTTTGCAGTTCAGCTTTGCCCTTTGAAGGATCTTATGCCTTTTTCCTCTTCATTCCAAAGGACAAGTCAATCTTAAGGTAAAGGATATTTTATTGAATCGTATTTATTGAATCATATTTATTGAATGATGTTTTCACTGTAAAGCAAAGGAGTTTAACATTCTGGACCCTGGCAGGAATTGTCTTTTTTTTTTTTTTTTTATTCTTTCCTCTTTGAATCACTCTCGCACAGCTAATGGCAAATATGGATTCAATCATGAGAAAGACTTATATGAGTTACCTAACAACTTTAAGCACTGGGACAAATGTTCTTTCTTTTTATTCCTCTCCCTTCCTTCTTCCCTTCATTTTCTCTCTCCATCTCTCCCTCTTCCCTGTTGTACATGCTGCTTTTCGCTGACTACCTTGCTCTTCCTTGTACTGGCCTTTCCTCACCATTGCCCTTGGAATATACAGAGAATCAGGTTTGGGGTCAGGCTTACATAGAAGGGAGCTAGGAAAGGTATTAGGCTTTATTTGGTTTATGTCACTTTGGTAAAACAAACAAACAAAAAACATTCCTTTCTGAGGTCTACATTGGCTCACCAGGGGACTGCATTTGGAATATAAGCAAAAGGTTCAAAGTCCTACAGAGCATGTATTTACCTAGCCTTATTCTCTGAACTAGGAATCTTGGAAATATTGGGCTATGCTATTGTGGTAGAAAATGCCAGCTGCTCATAAAGAGTTCTCTCCTCTTCTTGGGCACAAAGTTGAACTGTATTTCCCAGCTTCCTTTACAGTGAGCTGTAGTTTCATGACTGAGTTCTAGCCAAAACAATGTGAGTAGAGGTGTTTAGTATCACTCCCATGCCATGCCATAAAAACTTCCCACATGTGCTTCATAAGTTTTCTACCTCCAATTGTTAGGAATGGACACATCATCCATTGAGTCCTTGAGAGTCCTAAGTTGACAATGGTATAGCCTTTCAGTTGGATAAAAAGTGTATATCAATGCAAAGATACTCAGTCGACATAGGGTTTCATACCCAAGCAAAGATCCTGGTGATGTTGCTAACATGATGCTAAAACGGCTCCAAAAAGTCTGGAGAAGACATTGGCCTGCATTAAGTGAAGTAGGAAGACTTGATGGTGTTGAAAAGGATATCCAAAATTTGAAAGAAATCTGTTAGAGTGACTATAGGGTTGGAAGGTCCACCAGCCAACTGTGGTGGGTGGGAAAGTCTAGAGTCTACTCCATTTATCAAAGCAAAAAGAATTATGCTGGTGAGAGGATCATAGCGTCACTGAATAACTCGGTGGTGGATGTCCTCTGTAGGCCAAGGCTGACACCAGAAGAAGCTATTAAAGGACTAGCTTCCCTCTTAACAGTGGGGATGATGTGACCTCAGAATAATAGAGATCAGGTGAAGGCACTCAATCATGAGAAACAAAATGAGTGCAGTTATCATAATGAGTGGATGGTTGGAGTAACATAGAAGGGGGCTTGACTTGTAAAGAGCTGTAGTGATGATTAATCAAACTTGGCACCTTAAGGGAAAATAAATGAGCAGCCAATAAGGGAGTTGCTCAATTTATTCAAATAAAATAAATCAAGGAAGGGTTGTGGAGAAGGGTAATAACAACTTCCCCATTAGAAATCACAATCATTTGTATGGCTTCTGGACAAGGACCTTTTTTTTTAAAAAAAAAAAAAAACAACCTATAAGTTGATGACTGAAGGAGATATGGAATCACCAGAAAGAAGGACCTTGTAACACCATAGTAAATATACACAATAGTGATTTTCTCTGTTCTTTCTCAGTGGTACTTATGGTCATTTACTCAGGTATCTGTATGCTGAGGCAAAGGGTAATATCTAGCCATTTTGAGAAGGACTGAATATAAGAGTCCAAGCTGCTGACACTGATGTCTAGGATCCTGGTGCCATCAGGTCCCTCCCCACAAAGAATGAGGGTATATGGCATCCAGTAAAAAAGGGAATTCTGGTCCAGAACCTGTTCACAGAGGATCCACTGGTTTCACAGATCCACATACTGGTTAATTCTCTGTCCCAAAAGGTTTACCTGAAATGGACATACTTGGTAGTTTACAGAATTCCCACATTAGTTCCTTGACCTGTGGAGTAAGAACTATTCCATAGGGGAAATCCAAGTGGAAGGCTCTGAAACGTCTTCATTCTAGGAAAGATAATAACAGAAAAGAACAACAACCTCATTCTGAAAATAAATGGTAGAAATAGTGAAATAGTGCCTGCCTTAATGCACTTAGGTTTGCTATACCCATACCTATATCCTAGGACAGTGCCAAGTACATAGAATTTGCTCAGCAAATATTTTGGGGAATAAATGAATGACACATAGGAGTTTAGTTCAGTATCCTATTTCTGTTCTCTTTGGTTAATGGGGACACATTAGTGCATAGAACTTGGAATGAAATAGTGAAATAGTGCCTGCCTTAATGCACTTAGGATTCTATTATATTCACCAATTAAGTCACCATTCTTGCCATGAAAAAACAGGTCCTAGAAGATGATCGTGCACTCTCATTAATTTAAACAAGTACTAGTCCCAATTGCAGCTGTGCCAGATGTGGTATCTTTGCAAGAGCCCATTAACGCTGCCTCAGGACATAGTGTGTGTCCGCTGACATTGCAAATGCATTGTTTCCATTTTTATCAAGAAGAAGAAGGGCAAGTGGTTTGCATTCACGTGGGATGGGCAACATTTTAACATGCATGATTTTGTCCTAGGACTATGGTAACTATCTGGTCCTGTCATAGTATAATCCAAAAGGACCTGGATTGTCTGAACAGAGTATCATTTTAGTTATCTGAGTTGAGGGGCATCATATTGATAAGGACAGATAAGAAAAACATGACAAGTACATTAGAAGCACTTCTCTATGAAAAAAAAGGCTGGAAGATAAATCTTACGAAGTTTTATTGTCCTGACAAATCATTAAGTTTTTAGAGGATCAATATTCTGGGGCATGCTAAAATAATCCTTCTACATTAAGGGACAAATTATTTTGGACTTTCCACTACTAACCAGGAAGCACAGTACTTTATAAATACCTATGCATTATGGAAGCACATTCTACACATATGACTCTGACCCATTTGACAGGTGATTAGATAGACTATTAGCTATTTATGAGCCCAGAGTGGTAAAGCTCTGAGGCAGGTACAGGCTATATTGGGGATATATATCTGGATAGTTCCTATAGTGTTATAAATATATATGATGGCAAAAAGATTATGTAGAGTTCATGGAACACTGCAGTGGAAAAATCATAACATAGCCCTCTAGCATTTTGAAGCAAGGTCAAATCATTTGCACCACTAAACTGCTCATGTCATGTTCCTGGGTCCTGATAAAGACAGAGCTCCTGACCGTGAGCCATTAAGCAACCATGTGAACTGAACTGCTAGATTCTGTCACCTCTGCTATGTCATGTGGTTGGACCGATCCAGCCAGGAGTCACGTTGGAATAGAGGACTAGGAAAACGGGCAAGAGTTGGCCGGCTCATTGATTGAGTGGGAACATGTTCCAAGACTTTGTTCTCCAAGAGGTCTCTCATGAAATGAACCAGTACATTATACTGCTGATGTTCATGAGTCACTGCCAAACTTCTAGTATTCAAATGAGTAAGACCATTTTTTTAAGTGCCTTGAGAATGATATTTTAAATAACTATACATCAGAGATTGACTCGCAGTTGGATCCCAGAGCTCTCATAAATGCTAGAGTGATGCTGGTACTGAAGACATTGAACATACTCCCTACCTCCAATCCTCTATCTACTTTCTTCTTTAATTTCTTCACTATAGTTATCAGATAACATAGTATGATCTTATCGTGTTTATGACCTCTTTCCCCCACTAGAATGCAAACTCAACAAGAGTAATTTTTGTCTGTTCTGATCATAGCTATACCCATACCTATATCCTAGGACAGTGCCAAGTACATAGAATTTGCTCAGTAAATATTTTGGGGAATAAATGAATGACACATAGGAGTTTAGTTCAGTATCCTATTTCTGTTCTCTTTGGTTAATGGGGACACATTAGTGCATAGAACTTGGAATGAAATAGAATAGATACTCCAGTTATAGAGACAGTGATGAGATGTGGGGAAGCCACTTTATGAAGGTACTGATTATTTCTTTATATCTTACCTTGAGGGAATATCAGCGGCCCTAATTAACCATATGCAGAGCTCTGAGGTATTCTTCTTAATAAAAGGGAAAGCAAAAAGTAGGTAAATGCTCGCCCCTAGGGAATATTTCAAGTTTTCCATTTGATGATGGATTATAGGTGCAAAGGTTGTCCTACTGGCTTGGGGGCTGCCCCTTTGAAAGCCTTGGAATAGCCCAGACTTGCTCCACTGTGAAATTCTCTCTTACTCTTACTTCTTATTTCTCTTATATTTTTATAGTCCTTAAACTAGAATAGCTTTGCCCTCAGAGTGACAGATATTGTGGGTCAAGGTTCAGAGTGGATAAATGGGAATTTACAGTTTGATCCACATATGAGCATGCCAAAAATGGCTTGTAGATTTAACTCAACACACCAGTAGGTACAATGCAGGGTGGGAAAAAGAAAATGATTTTTTTTTTTCATGTCCAACAGCATGCCTAAAGGCAAAATAATTTATTGTAATGGTGAGACTATAAATGTCTCAAAGAATAGGGAGTTAATAATGATGCCTCCGTGTTCTTGGAATCAGATTTGAATTCACTGTTTCCTGGAGATTCCATCAGCTACTTCCCATCAATATTCAAATTGAATTCATATCAGTATCAAAAATAAGAAAAAGTATATCTGCCAATTTATTCCTACAAATTATCACAAATCTATTTCCTATCTTAGGGAATTTATCACCTAAAACTCTTATTTAACACATGGAAAATCTTGCAAAGCAAGAATTAGAGAACCCCTGCCATGGCAAAGTAATGGAAGTGTATTTAGGTATTTTTAGCTAATATCGCATTCCAGTTCCAAGGGGAAAAAATAACAAAGTCACTTAAATTGACCTGAGTTCTTGATAACCTCTTTCACTGTGCCTATATAAACCTCCATACTGTTCCATTAGAATATAATCACTGAAATTCATTTTTTATTGAGGGTTCATTGCATGTGATGAAACAATTCCTAAGTACTATGAATAGAGTGAACTAAAATGAATTTTTGAAGCTTCAGTGACTAAAATAAATATTTTTTCAAATCTGTCAAAATGCCAATGGTTTGTAGCATAACACTTGAGGGAGTCTAACTAGCACAGAACCCTGACTTCTGCATCCTTTGAATTTTAGCTGAATGCACTGAAATACCTTGAAAGAAGTGTGATTTGCTCTGAATCGCATTCCATTCTATCCCAATTCCAGCTGTCTGTACTTACTGAATGACCTACAACAATAGCTGCTACTAGATTGACTGCTAGTCAGGAATTTAATGAGGTGATATATATCATTTAATTTATCCTTAATAAATTCTACTATGGATGCAGCCATGAACAGTTGGTATGTATATCCCCATTTTACAGGTGAGGGAACTAAGGCTTAAGAAATCTAAATCATTTTATCCCCAATTGTGTATAGTCACTAAATGTGATTAGCACATATTCAAAACCAGGTTTGCCCAACAACAAATCCCATCCTCACACCATTATTCTGGACTGCTTGTTACTATTATGGTGACATTTTCTGACATCTGTACCATTGTTTACGTTTACCTGAAATTATCTGGAAAGGTGGTAGAAAGGTAGCCATTCACTTTCTTGCCTCGTTTTTTTAAAAATAAATCTTCTCTATTCTGTGAACTAAATGGTTTTTAAAAGGTACAAACAATGAAAACAAATATTTAAGATATGCTGAATACAGATAAAGAAATATGCTCACTTGAAATACAGTATAGCATATTAGAAAGACCAGGTCCTGATGTGTCTTGAAAGGTGTATGGGCCTGAGTTTCAATCACGTTTGCTACTTATGCCCTATGAGGCCTTGATTAATATTCTGATCACTTGCCTATTTGCTCTTAGATCCATTTCTTGTGCTTCCCCTATTCTATTCTATATTTCAGGGCACTGGATTAAACAAATTGCATTTCACATGCTTTTTTGCCAGTTGTATTCTAGCTAAGATCAGGTAACAGAGGGTATAGAGAGAAGACTGGAAATGAGAGATAAATTCTTTCTCTCCCACTATCTCTACTTTAGGCAAATCTTGGCTGTAGTTCCATCTTTTTTCATATTTCCCAATTACTGAAGGATAATGGTTCTAGCTTATACTGGGCCACTCTAGCACTTGGACTTTGGTAACACACCCTACACTCTGTCCTACTAGTCCAAGATCTGGTGGTGGTTTCCCTCTGTTCCTGCTCTGTTTTTCTATTTGCCCTTTCAACATTTTCAAACCCTTAGTGAGTAGTTCTGCATGTTAAATATCTCTTATTGAAAAACTTAATATGGATTCTGTTTTGTTAACTGCACAAACTTCTCCCACACCTAGTTACTTTAAAGATCTGTAAAATGAAAATACAGGTACTATGTTTATCGAAAAAACCTACGTAAAAATGTACCTGTGCAGTAAATCCATATTAATCAAGGGTCAACTATACTTGCAAGTTAACCTCTCAGTGCTTCAGTTTCCTCAAACACTATGAAATGTGGATAAAAACACTCATTAACTCAGAAATAAGTAAGTCAACTGCTATAAGAAATATGCCACACAGGCATTCCTGTAGTGGCTCAGTGGTTAACGAACTGACTAGGATCCATGAGGATGCAGGTTCCATCCCTGGCCTCGCTCAATGGGTTGAGGATCTGGCATTGCCATGAGCTGTGGTGTGGGTCACAGACACAGCTCAGATCTGCCGTTGCCATTGCTGTGGCTGTGGTGTAGGCCAGCAGCTGTAGCTCCAATTCGACCCCTAGCCTGGGAACCTCCATATGCCGCAGATAAGGCCCTAAAAAGAGAAAAGACAAAAAAAAAATTAATAAACCATCCAAAATCGGTGGCTCATCCTAAAAGATGAACAGCCCAATGCAGATCTAGGCAACATAGGATGGAAATGTGGGGGCAAGCATGGATCTCTAGTTCACATAGTCATTCATGGGCTCAAGCTGATGACAACTTAGGCATCTTCATCACATGGCCTCCATGACCTTGGGCATCATGTCCATTCCACTAACCAATTAAGGAAACTGGGAAAGGAAGTTTTGGTAAAGGTCAAGAGGAAAAGGAAATGATTTTGGTGATTAGTTAACAATTTCTGCTGCAGCTTCATAAGGATTTTGTGAGGATTAAATTAACTAACGCTCTAGGCTGTTTAGAACAGTGTGTAGTACATAACTAGCATCAGGTAGGTACATGTTACTGTTATTGTTAGTTTTAAATGAGGTAATATTTCTAAAGAATCTAGCAAAGAGTCTGATACATATAAAATACTTGAGAAACAATGTGTCAGTATCATTACCATCATCATTGTCATCATGATCAACAACATAAGTATTATCTGAGAACTGAGGTCTGAATATAAAATTTGGCTTTACCATTATCTTGGATAAGAATTTTCTTTTTAATTCTGTTTCCCATCTATGAAATAGAAATATTTTTTTTGTTGTTGTTGAATTCCTTACATTTTATTTGTGAGATGCACTTAATTCCTGGGTAGCCTTTTTTTTTTAATTATTTATTATTTTTTTTTCCCACTGTACAGCAAGGGGGTCAGGTTATCCTTACATGTATAAGAAATAATATTTTTATTGATGGTGATAATGACAATGATTTAGACGCCCTAAATTTTAGAGAAGTTAAGAATATTTAATGAATTTAGACATGAAGTTGCCCCCTGCAATATTTAGTTCATGATACATAGTCAAAAATTATTGCCTCATCTCCTTCCTTAGAATCCAAGGATAAAAGAATGGTGAAAAGAACTCAAAGATCAATAAGAATAGTTATTATACATAAAAAGATACAATCTGTAGGGAAAGAATAAATGTATCTCACAGTATTCTATCTATTTTGGCCTTCCTGGAAGATACATTTTTATGGTGAGGCAAATGATAAACAAGTTAACATATATGAGTACATGTGTATTTGTGTGTGTGTGTGTGTGTGTGTAAACATACATGTTCAGATACTGAGAAGTGCTACCAAAAAAACCCCACAGAAGGCAGAGAGAAAGTTTACAAATTAATGGTGTTCAGGGGAAGGATACTTCCATAGGGTACTGAATCCCAGGTAAGGATCTCTGGAAAGTCATTTGAGCAGGGATATAAAGTCTGGGATGGAGTTGATAATGAGGGGAAAGGAATGTGAAGTGTGGCCTAACATAACCTCATGACCTTAGCATCAAAACCTGAATATAGATGTGGTGGTTGTCTTGATTTTAACTTTTAGACCACCAGTGCTTATTGTCAGATAATCTTTCATATGATTGGAGATAGGAAAAGAATCCCGATAAGAGAAAATCGTTTCTAAGTCCTATCTCAGAGCCCTGGACAAAGGTAGGGAACATTCCTGTGATTAGAGACAGAAGAGCACTGACAGATTCCAGCCCAGATTAGTCTCTTGGCCAGACTCTTCCCAGTATTTGGGGAATTTCATTCAAATCTGAGTCAACTGAACATGCTTGATGTGGCCAACACAGAAAATTTGAACCAAGATGTCAAAGAAAAAGATGGCATTTGGAAGAGAGATGTTCTGGAAATCTGCCTATATATTGAGCAGAAAAAAAATTATGTCTTAGATCTTCCAAGTGATGTGATCTAGTCAGAATGTTATATGAAGTGTGAGGATCATGGAGGAAAGAACAATGGCAATATAACTCATATGGTATAATGGTAAAAGCCATCAGCCAAGAATGGACTATGTCCTCATCCCAATTCTATTTCTGGGTTCACTTGGTGATATTATGTTTTTTGATGTGCAAAAACTTCCTGACCCGCAGGACTGAGCTCTGGTAATGAGAAATTCTATTCAACGGGTATTTGTTGACTTCCATTACATGTCAGGCAGTGGTATATGAGTGGGGATGCAGCAAGGAGATTACACTTCACTGAGGGAGTCAGACAATAGCAAGCAAATGTATGAGTATCATGGATAGTGTGTTAGATGGTGGTAAGTATTATGGAAGAAGATAGGGAGTGTGAGGGAAAAGTCATATTCTAAATAAGATGATCAAGGAAGAACTTAATGAAAACATGAAATACAGGTAAAGACCCTAACAATGAAGAAGCAAGCAGCTGGCTTTCTGGGGATAGATCATCCCCAAAGAGGAATCATAAAGAGCAAATATCCTAGTATAGATAGGAATGTACCTGGTGTTTATGGAATAACTGGAAAGTCAGCGTGTGAGTGAGAAAGAAAGGGTATAGGATGATGACGCAAAAAAGTAATGGAGTTAGGGTGGGGTGGAACAGACCAAGAGATGGAATCAGATCTATAGGATTTTGGACGCCACTCTAAGGACTTTGGCTTTTAGTCAGAATGAAACACAAAGCCATTCAAGTGTTTTGAGAAGTTGGAAACTATTACCTGATTTATGTTTTAACATCATGCCTATGGTTGCTGTTCATCAACAGAATGAAATAGGGCGAGGGCCTGAGAAAGGAGAGTATAGCTTCTGCCTGCTTCTTTCTGTGCCCCGAGCCTCTCCTTGGTGGTAATACACTTCCTTTCCGACCTTACATCCATTGCACTTAACCTTAAAATTCTTTCATGTGCTCTTTCTAATCTCCTAATTTCCTTAGGAAAAGAGATGATAAACACATTCACTTTGAGGTGTAAATGATCTGTAAGTTATGTTTTATAAGCAGAACATCTATTTTGCCCAAAGGAATGATGCTTTCTAATTGTAGAATTTCAGGAATAAATGGACAAATAAATGGGTGTTTTAAAAAATACCTAAAATGACTATATCTAGATACTCTGTTGAGTCAGCTTAGTTCAATTCTTTTGTGATAGGAGCCAAGTTATACAAGCACAAATAAAAATATAAGGCCAGGCTTGCTTATAATTCTCATAGGATGACAGAATAGTGTATTCATATACCCAATCCTAATCCAGTCCCTCACTAATCACTCACTAAATCATCATGGATTCCATATCCTTAATCTGTCTCCCATTAGTCTTGCCCTTCCATTTTATTGTTAAGACTTTCATCTTTGGCTTAAGAATTGACCTAGTCTTCTATTTTGTTTCAAGCATATCAAGCTTAATCCCCTTTCCCCTACCCAATCCAATGTCTGCACCAGAATGATCTTCCTAAAATGCAAACAATGCCATTTCTCCTTTTAAGACACTAGTTGTTTTCCAGGGCACTCACTTTCGGACAATCTAACCTACTTGGGCAGGCACATGAGGTCCTTTAGGAGCTGATGGCTTCTTTTCTCTTGAACTAGTCCTGTAACCATTTTACCTTCATCTTAGCACTCATGCCCCTCCTCCCCCAACACACATTTTCTGCTCCCTCCACATTCCATGCTATTCCTGTCTTCAGGGACTTCGTGCTTTCCTTCCTCTTTTTCTGGTAAATTTTATTTTCTTAATCTCCCGACTTTCCCGTCAACTTTGAACAGTTAACTTCTGTTCACCCTTCAGGTTTTGGTATAGGTGTTCCCTTTTCTGAAAAGCCTTCCCTGATATCTATGACTTAAATACTCCTCCCAAGGATTCCCATAGCAATCTTATCTAGAGTTGTTGCCTTAAAGCAAGGAGTTTTCTGTTATTTGCTGGTTTGTCCTCCACATCAGATTCTGGGCTCTGAAGGATAGAGAATTTGCTCAATCTGTGTGTCTCTGATGTCTGACAGAGCACTTAATGTAGAATGGACTTCAGTATATGATTGAGTACATAAATGGAAGAGATAATACGGAACTTCTCATAAAAAGTTCAATACATGAAACAAGGTATTACTGGTCTCCAAACAAGCTTGATGTTTGGGAGAAATACAACTACTTCTGATACTGAGACCAAAGGGAAGTTTCTCTCTTGGAGTCATCATAGAAAAAGCACTAATAGCCCAAGAGGCTTAAAACAAGTAAATAAATTGGTAAGAGAAGTAAATAAATTGGTTAGTATAAATTGGTGCTACTAATCTTTGATTTAGTGAGATTAGGGAGGCTGGACCCAATGTTGTATCTAGTTGTTTTTCGGTTTTATGTAGTTAAGTGGTGATAATCATCCAGTGCAATTCCCTGCAAAAAGTTCACATATTCATTTGTGATTTTCTAAGGAACAAACGTGTGTAAAAATCTTTTAAACAAAGCATTTGTCTAATTCAACACTATTTTGTATCAATAACTCTTCATTAAAATAGGGAATTATTACATACAATAGTCTCAACCTAGACCATTTTAAGAAAAGTGAAAGAAATATTTTATGATTATGAAAAGTAGTATCAAAATTCCAATTAAAAATAAGCATAATATTAAATTGCAATATATTTTAAGTTCACTAAACAATGAAAACGTGTTTTTCTTTAAATTAATTTAGACTCTTTAGTTATGAAAATGAAAATGGAGATTGACCTTTTTGTTTTTAAATTTTAATATGAAAATAGAAATTATGGATCAAATTTTGTTAATTTTGAAATTAAAATTTAAAAAGTTATGACTTTTTCAAAATTAAAAAAGTGATGACTTTCACTTCAGGTTCCCATTAGTTTTCTAGGGTTTAGTTAGACTTTTTTTTTTTCAATCTATGGAACTTCTTATCCACATTGTGACTCCAGCATGCCTTCAAGATCTATTTCCATGCTTTTTGGATTATAGAGGGGAAATTTTTGAACTCATGGTGACTCTCTTCTGAAACTTAACTACATTTCCACTTCTAGATATTTATCCAAAAGAAACAAAATAACTATCCCCAAAAGATAGCTGCACCCCTATATTTTTTGTAGCATTATTTACAATATCAAGACATGGAAACAACCTAAGTGTCCATTGAAGAATGAATGGATAAAGGATATGTGAGATATAGATAAATGGAATACTATTCAACCATGAAAAAGAAGAAAATTCTGCCATTTGCAACAATATGGATAGTCCTTAAAGGTATTATGTTAAGTGAAATTATTCTTACTAAGGAAGACAAATACTGTATGATTGTACTTACATATGGAGTTTTAAAAGATAAAATTCATAGATACAGAGAATAGATATATGGTTGTCAGAGGTGGAGACTGGGGGGGAAAGGGTAAAGGTGGTCAAAAGCTACAAAATTATAGTCACGAGATGAATAAGTCATGAGGATATAATATACAGCATGATAATTATAGTTAATGATATCTTATATGGTTAAAGTTGCTCAGAGAGTAGATTTGAATACATATCATTAGAGTAAAATTGTAACTATGTGTGATGATGGATGTTAAACTTATTGTGGTAATTATTATTATATATAAAATTGTTATTTCATATACCTAAAACTAGTACAATATTATATCCTTATACCTGAATAAAAATACTTAAAATTTTAACAAATAAGAGAGTGAACTGAAGACTGCTTTTGGAATCATTTAACAAATGTGAATTTTAAACCCAAATTTTGCTCTAATTGCTGGGTAAATTTGGGCAAGGAAAATTATGCCTTTAGGTATATTAAAGGAGACTTTTGGATTAGTTGTTTCCTAAATTTCATCTTTACTGTCCTAAGTTATGTGGCACTAATTTGTACAAGAGACCTCAGTTCTTTCTGGAAGTCTTCTAGCCAGGTAGGTACTGAACTGGATTCCTCGGGCAATGTGTATTTCTCTGAGCCCCCAAAAGCAGTGAATACTAATGTTGTCAGTTCTTGGAACCCCTTTTGGGATCAGGCAACTTGGAGTCCCAAGATAAAATAAAAGAAGGTGCATACATTTTGACCATCAAAGTTTTTACTACTCCCTTGTCATCCACTAGTATGGAAGTTAGGTAATGTCTCAGCTCAAGCTTGTAAGAGAAAGCAGCTAGAATATATTATTAGCTTCAATAATGGCAACGTTTTCTATATCTTATCATCACAGTAACCCTCACACAAAGGAGATAAAAGAAGATGTCCACTGAGATTGCAAGTGCTGCTTGGACTGAATTCCAAGTTTAGAAGACCTGTCAGTTCAAAATTATACATGGAAGATTACAGGACATTTTACATTCTTTGGGGGCTGGTGGGAATAGAAATCAAAGCAAGATGAAAGAAAAAGTGACTGATTTCTGAATGTTAATCTTGTATCCTGCTAGTTTGCTGAATTTGTTGATCAGTTCAAGTAGTTTTTGGGTTGAGTCCTTAGGATTTTCTACATATGGTATCATGTCATCTGCATACAGTGACAGTTTTATTTACCTCTTCTCTTCCTATTTGGATGCCTTTTATTTCTTTTGTTTGTCTAATTGCTGTGGCTAGGACTCCCAGTACTATGTTGAATAACAGTGGCGAGAGTGGGCATCCCTATCTTGTTCCAGATTTTAGTGAGAAGGCTTTCAGCTTTTCTCCATTGAGTATTGTATTTGCTGACGGTTTGTCATAAATGGCTTTGATTATGTTAAGGTATGTTCCCTCTATACCCACTTTGGTAGAGTTTTGATCATGACTGGATATTGGACTTTGTCAGATGCTTTTTCTGCATCTATTGAGATGATCATGTGGTTTTTGACTTTTCGTTTGTTAATGTGGTGTATGATGTTGATTGATATGCTTATGTTGAACCATCCTTGTGCACCTGGGATGAATCCCACCTGGTCGTGGTGTATGATCTTTTTTATATGCTGTTGGATTTGGTTGGCTAAAATTTTGTTGAGAATTTTTGTGTCTGTATTCATCAAAGATATTGGCCTATAGTTTTCTTTTTTTGGTGGTATCTTTGTCTGGTATTGGAATTAGGGTGATGGTGGTGTCATAGAATGTCTTTGGGAGTGTTCCTTCTTCTTCAACCTTTTGGAGATGTTTAAGAAGGATCCGTATAAGTTCCTCTTTGTATGTTTGGTAGAATTCACCTGTGAAGCCATCTGGTCCTGGAATTTTATTTGTCAGAGAGTGTTTTTATGACGTATTCAATTTCATTTCTAGCAACCGGTCTGTTCAGCTGATCTATTTCTTCTTGATTCAGAAGATAATACAGATGGCATATGAAAAGATACTCAACATCATTAAGGAATTGTAAATTAAAGTAATAATGGGAAATCACTATATGACCATTGAAATGGCTAAAATTTAAAAAAAGGTAGTACCAAATACTGGTGCAAATGCAGAGCAGCAGGAATTCTCACTCATTGATGGTAAAAATGCAGAATGCTACAGCCAATTTTCTTTTTGTTTCTTAATTATTTTTTACTTTTTTTTTTGTCTTTTTGCTATTTCTTTGGGCCGCTCCCGAGGCATACGGAGGTTCCCAGGCTAGGGGTCGAATCGGAGCTGTAGCCCCTGGCCTACGCCAGAGCCACAGCAACGCGGGATCCGAGCCGCGTCTGCAACCTACACCACAGCTCACGGCAACGCCGGATTGTTAACCCACTGAGCAAGGGCAGGGACTGAACCCGCAACCTCATGGTTCCTAGTCGGATTCGTTAACCACTGCGCCACGACGGGAACTCCCATTTTTTACTTTTTTATATAATTTTAAAGCTTATACTCCATTTACAGTTACTACAAAATACTGGCTATTCCTTATGTTGTACAATACATACTTTTAGTCTATCTCACAGCCAAAAGTTTGTAATTCCTACTCACCCAGCCATATATTTCCCCTCCCCACCTTTCTGCCAGTAGTTTGTTCTCTTACAAAGCTAAGCATACCCTGAGGTCCAGTGATTTATGCTCCTGTGAGTAAATTAAGCTGAATTTGAGTAAATTAGGCTGAATTTAAGTAAATTAAGCTGAACTGAATTAAGCTAAAAACCTATGTTCATACCAAAACCTTCACATGAAGCTCTATAGCAGTTTTCTTCTGGGTTGTTAAAACTAGGAAGCAATCAAGACGATATTCAACAAGGTGAGTGGATAAACTCTAGTACATTCAGACGGTGAAATATTAGTCAGCTCTGAAAAGAAATGAGTTCTCAAGCCACACAAAGACATAGGGAACCTTAAATGCATATTATGGAGTTCTAAAGGTCAGTATGAAAAAAACTATACTTTATGTTTCTATCTACGTGACATTAGATAAAAAGCATCATTTTATGAAGATACAGTAAAAGGGCCAGTAGTCACCAAAAATTTGAAGGGTATGGAGATAGAGAAATAGATGAAGCAGAGCAGATTCTTAGCACAGTGAAACTATAATTTCATTTTCTGTAATGAGATTCATTGGCTTTTTTTAAAATTAATCCATATTCCTATTAATAACATCATTTTTGGTGGCTGAATACCTTTTTAGAAAAGTGGTTTTCATCTTGGGGATTGGTGAACAATGAGGACTTGTAGGCCAGAGGCTACATCTCCGATTCGACCCCTAGCCTGGGAAGCTCCATATGCCGTGGGAGCGGCCCAAGAAGTGGCAAAAAGACAAAACAAACAAACAAACAAACAAAAAACCCACCAGCCTGGTCTTGTGAGATGAACTGTACATCTTTTTATGTCCATTCATGGCCTAACAGATGCAGCACCATCAGATCAATATCTTCCTTATGTTCCCTCTAACTTGAATTTTAATACTTGTCCCTGAAGTCCTTCAAAAAGGACAAATATGTCTTGGGGGTATGGAAACAATCAAACCACTTAAAGTTAAAGGACTTCTTTCTCAAGAAGAAATTTAAGCACAAGTCTCTGATGAGGAATTTAAGAATAATGACAAAGCTCTTAATATGAAAATCCAACAAATCTTCTCTCTTCAAGTAAGTCTCAGCTTTATTAATTCTCCAAAAGAACCGTAAAAACTTCCAGACATTTTTGTACACAATAAGACAACAGTTTGGTTCTATGGAATTCGGCTAGAATCTGTTCAGAGGTAAACTGTTGGAAGCCCTCAGAATACACTGTTTACATAGACTGCAGTTGTATACACATTGTGTACTGTAGTAGTCCTAACCTGGTTATTCTACTTTGATTCAGAAGAGCCATGGATAAAGTGAACTGGGAAGCTGTGCATATGGAATTGTAATTAAATGCCCACTGTGGATACCTTACTTAAATTCTTGTGAATAGAAGAGTGAATAGGTAAAAAACTTAAAAAAAAAAAACTCTAGAAGACTTCCATTTACTCTTCTCTTTGGCCAGAAGTTCGTAGCATGAACATCCTAGTTACAGGGAAGACTGGGGTTTATTTATTTATTTTTCTTAAAGGAAACAATGATGCTCCTAAAAGAGGAGGCTCTTAGTCACAAAGAGGAGAATGGATCAGCTAGCACTAGTAGTATCTGTCACATATGCCACTTTGTTACATTATATAAATGAAAGGTGTCAACGGTTTATTTTCCTTCCAAAAAGCATCTAGATACTAGTGAAATATTCCAGTTAGTATTTAAGAAGTTGCCCAGTGATGACACATTCCTATATATAATACACTTTGTTGCAATGAGAAGCAATGAAGACATATCTGGATTTTTGTTTTCTGTTTTCCTTTTATTTATTTTTTTTGATTTTTATTTTTTATTTTGCTTTTGGTTTTTAGGGCCGCACTCGCAGCATATGGAGGTTCCCAGGCCAGGGGTCGAATCAGAGCTACAGCTGCTGGCCTATGCTACAGCCACAGCAACAACAGATCTGAGCCACATCTGCCAACCACACCATAGCTCACTGCAATGCCGGATCCTTAACCCACTGAGCAAGGCCAGAGATCGAACCCACAACGTCATGGTTCCTAGTTGGATTCGTTTCTGCTGTGCCACAATGGGAATTCCTGTTTTCCTTTTTATACAGAGTGAACTATGAGAACTTTCTGACATCTCCTTAGAATTATCCTAAACTTTAATTTTTACCAGGTTACTTAAGGGGAATGACTCATGATGAACCAACTCAAAGAATCACATATTTAAATACATTAAATGTTTATTAATGTAAAATGGAGAATGCATTTTAACCAAAATTATCTTTATGCAAGGTATCCGTGAACAGGGTAATATGTGCAAAGTACTTAAAATAGTATTTTGGTTTCATTAGGCTCTCAGTCATGACTTTTCCCTTTCCTACCCTCATTGAGTCCTGGGACACCTTGGAAGCCCAATTAGGAATAAGATGATTGTAGTTGAACATGAATGGTGCAGTCCAAATGGAGCTCAGAGAACAGTCATTATTCCAGAGTCTGACAGTTTGATGAAGGAAAATGCATATTTTTCATATAATCTCTGTGTGTGTCCCTGTCTCTCTCCCCTTCCATCCCTTTCTCCTTTTCTGTCTCATCTCTTTCCATGTGAGGATAAGCTCTGACAAATGATGCTTTCTATGCTCTGGTGTCTCATTTATAAAAACACATGCTAATTAACATTTTATATCTAGTTACAAAATTTCTTTATGGTAAATGTGTTCAGGTTTTCATATTTTTTTCTTTTAAGTGGGATTTCTTTATTTTTAGGGGCATTCACTTGAATCCTTGCCGACCTGAAGAAAACACCCCACCCTGTCAGCATCACCCTTGTTATCATATCTTGTTTCTTGGAAAATCTTATATTACTTCCTGGGAGGAGGATTAATGTTATCTATCTGCTTTTTCTTTCATTATATTACCTTAGATTCAGAAAGTTACATTTTCTACCTTGTCTTTTTGATTCCAGGACTTTCCCTGACTGGAGTCCTGCTAACCTGTATTCCCTGATTAAAATACTCAATTCTTTGGAAACCGTCTAATGCTTAATCTTAGAAATACCCACTAATGAACTAAAGATTGACATAGTAATTGTTGTTCCAGTGGGAAAAAACCTTTGGGGGCGAGGGGTATAAGTTTCTCTTGTTTCATTTCAATAGTAGCAATCAAATTTCTAATTAAAATTAGTCACTCAATTGCTTTCTAAATAATTCTGATAACTTCATTAATCTTCAGTGATGAGCTACCTCTGTAATATTTAATATCCTGACAAGGAAGCCACATCTTATCACATATGAGTCAAATTTCAGTCAGTCCTTTGATATTTCTGGACACTAGGAATCCATTGCTTCTCTTGTATGATGAGGGCATATTTTTAGACACAGTTCATGTCCTAAACAGACTGAACACTTGTCTAACATTGTAAATTCCCAGAGGGCAGACACCAATGGCAGCTACAATGCATTTTACCTCGCTTGAAGAAGTACTAAAAGGAGGTGACAAAGCTGCTTATCAATTCCCTCAGTCACTGGGCTGGGACTCCTTGATTTTGAGGGTGAAGAATTATTCCCAGAGGTTAGTAGGACCTATATTACCTCTGAAGGATATTTGCCCTCTTATGGGCATCACATGTCTTAAAAACAATTTTATCGTAACATGTCCAAAAGATGTTCTTCCCGCATAACTCTGTTCCCGGTGAATGCTATCCATGATCCCATCCCTTGTTCCTAGTCCCATTCCTTATGACTCACCCTTAACCATCCAACTAATTCCTATATATTGCTTGAATAATTAAGAATAGCTAACATGTTCAAAAGTCAACTCATTACCTTTATTTCAAAATATTCTTGTCCTCTAAGGATTCCAGTTACCTACGTCAGAAAGTAGAGCATCGTTTCTCAATTCCCTTCTTTCTTTGTCTCCCACATTCAATCAATTACTGAATCTTGATCCTTCCATCTCTATATTCCTCTGTCCTCTCCTTTACTTCATTCCTGACACTTCTTCTACTCAGGGCATCATTATCCAGGGTGGATCTGATGGTTGCATCCTAAGCACTCTTTTCCCTTTCCTAATAGTAATCTAAATCTTGTTCATATATATAACTCCCCTCTATATGGATAATTCAGGGAAAGCTGATGCAGTTCCCAGCTTCAGGGTTAGGTCTGGTCAATCCAGTGGTAATTCTGTATATACACCTTACCTCAGTATTTGGTTTAGGAACCTAGGTTTTCACATTCTGGGACAAAAGATTGGGTTATAAGCATATGCTTGCTTTTGCAAAGGGGTGCAAGGGGGTTATTTCTGGGATATTGTAGTGATGATATAAAGCCTGGATTCATTTACCACCATGAGGGAAGCCAGCCAGAGGATGAAGCATAACCAAAGGATGAACAGAAAGATGAATCTGGGGACACTGCATTAAGCCATACTTGAAGCTCATGCTATTTCACTACTTTCATTACATGAGCCAATAAGTTTACATATTGGTTAACTGAATTTGACTAGGAGTTTCCCTCATTTGCAATATACAAATCCTAACTGATACATCTTTTCTTGCCAAATCCTGATACGTCTTTTCTTGTCATTTTCACAATGGCCTGGCACCTCATTTCTTTATGTTGTCTACCCCTCCAGTTGACCACCCACTCTCCTGACAGGGTGATCTTTCAAAAAGCCCCGCAAATCCATTCATGTTCTCTCTACTTAATCCCCTGCCATGGTAACCTATGAACTTTGGAATAAATTAAACTTCATCAGCATGACACACAAGGTCCCACATTATTAGCTTATTTTCTACCTCTCCAGCCTCATATCTCATTTCTTCTCAATGTGAATTATATACACAGCCATCTTAAATAGTGTTGGCTCCTAAAATAGAAGGTCTTTATCACTCACCTCTTTGTCTTTGTATGCACTACTTCTTCATCTTAGAATTCAGCTAATTCTAGTCTATCTAGCACCAGCTTCTTTGAACCTACAGTATACACAAATGTATGCAATATTCTGGCAAATCTCCTCCCCCTGCTGTTTACCTGGGGGAGCCTGCATCTCTGCGCTGGACATACCCATGGCCTGATAGTCAGCCTTCTTGGATTTATTCCAACTCCCTTGTTTTACATCTAAGGAATCAAAACCAGAACCAAAACAAAGATTTCCCTAAAGGATCCCTCAGTCCAGGGTGCATCTTCTCCTATGTGTCCTCATGGCCCCTTGTGTGCTTAACTCAGTGTCTTATAGCAGTCTCTCTCTCTCCCTCTTCCATCACAGTGCATGTTCTCTGAGTAAAGAGAGTACCTTGATCTTTTGTCTTTCACAATAAGATGACGTGCTCAGTAGATACTCCTTGAATGAACGCTGAATGGAAATCTTGCTTCTGGCAGATAGCATTTGACTCTCGACATCACCACCATCTTTAACATGTAGATTTATAGATTTACCTCATGGAACATTTAATAAAGCTTTCTGTGCTGAGCCCTTGGAAAAGGGGAGTAGGATGGGTGGAAGTCACTAAAATATTGGGAGAGTTACATAGATCATAATCTCTACTATAAGGCATAAAAATCAAGTAGGTGAACAGTGTGTTATGTTAATGAGGAAGGAGCATTAGTTATGGCAGGAGGTATGGAAAGTTTCTTAAACTGATTGACCAAGGATATGTAGGATTTTGATAGTTACAGGATTAGCTGTGGGCCTGAGGAGATGGTGTGTAGTGTCCAACAAGCCCTGGAATGCACTCATAGAGTCTTGCTGATTTTATTTTTGTCTCCATTAGCATCTCCCTACTGGTTAGCTTTGAGTTTAGAGTAAAGGTCAGCCAGGGTTTAAAGCAAGACCCTAAAGGAAAGCATCCTCCAGATAGAGCCATTTTATTTCCAGTCTGTTATTCTGGACCTGAGAGAATGCAATTAATAAAACAAAACAAAACAAAACAAAACCAAAAACCAACCAAACAAAAAAAACCCATGCAAAGAAAACAAATAAAAATACCACCAACAAAATGAAAGTCCCTAGAGATTCTAGGTGATTTTTGAAGTCTCTTACTGGTATTCTATAGCCCAGTCAAATTCCATCTCCAGGTGAACTCTAGAAAGTCATAAAAATAGGCTACTCCTCTCTGGACGAGCAGTTTCTTGCTATGGAATGGAGAATTCAGGCTTTCTGGAACTCTGAGGAAACTAGTTCTGGTTTCACATTTAGCAAAAACTCTCCAATGAGTAAGATGTAATGCCAGTCTTAAAGAAATTGTGAAGCCAGATTGTTTTTCATGCAATAATAACTAGATACCCTTATTATGTACCCATTGTGTGCCAGGCTGCTTCTACCGTTATCACTATATCACCTAACTTTCAGAATAGCTGTTTTGTTTTCCATTTACAGGTGAAGAAACAAAGACTCAGAGGGCTTGAGGGGCTTACTAAGTGTCACTCAGCCATAATGTGGAGAATTTACAAACTGAATGGAGCTATAAATGACTTTTTAAAAGTGGAGTTCTTTCTATTTCACCTAGTATAAGGGGAGGTGTATAAAGACTCCAGATCAAAACCTTAGAGTTTGAGATGGCCCTGTCTTTTAGTAAAAGTGAAATTCTGCCCATGACACTTATTTTCTCTGATCCTAACACCTGAAATGGGAATAATAATAACACTTTAAAAGAAGTATTTAGTGTCACTTATTTATGTATTTTTGGACCACTTTTATTTATTTATTTATTACTCAATGAATTTTATTACATTTATACTTGTACAATGATCATCACATCCTGATTTTTTAGCATTTCCATCCCAAATCCCCAGCCCATCCTCCACCCCTAACCTGTCTCCTTGGGAAACCATAAGTTTTTCAAAGTCTGTGAGTCAGTATCTGTTCTGCAAAGAAGCTCATTGTGTCCTTTTTTTTAGATTCCACATGTAAGTGATAGCATTTGATGTTGATGTCTCACCATCTGACTGACTTCACTTAGCATAATAATTTATAGGTCCAACTGTGTTGCTGCTAATGCCATTATTTCTTTCCTTTTAATGGCTGAGTAATATTCCATTGTGTATGTGTACCACATCTTCTTGATCCACTCTTCCGTTGGTGGGCATTTAGGTTGTTTCCATGTCTTGGCTATTGTATATAGTGCTGCAATGAACATTGGAGTACATGCGTCTTTGCAAGTCATGGTTTTCTCTGGATAGATGTCCAGGAGTGGGGTTTCTGGATCAAATGGTAGTTCAATGTCAGTTTTCTGAGGAATCTCCATACTGTTTTCCACAGTGGTTGCACCAATTTACATTCCCACCAATGGCGTACTAGGGTTCCCTTTTCTCCACACCCTCTCCATCACTTATTGTTTGTAGACTTTTTGATGATGGCTATTCTGGCTGGTGTAAGGTGATACCTCATAGTGGTTTTGATTTGCATTTCTCTAATAATGAGTGATGTTGAACATCTTTTCATGTGTGATTTGGCCATCTGTATGTCTTCATTGGAGAATTGTCTGTTTAGATCTTCTGCCAATTTTTTGATGGAATTGTTTGGGTTTTTTTTGGTATTAAGCTGCAGAAGGTGTTTACAAATTTTGGAGATTAATACCTTGTCAGTCACTTCATGTACAAATATTTTGTCCCATTCTGTGGGTTATCTTTTCATTTCATTTAGGGTTTCCTTTGCTGTGCAGAAACTTTTAAGTCCCATTTGCTTATTTTTGTTTTTATTGTCATTACTTGAGGAGGTGGATCTGAGAAGATATTGCTGTGGTTTATGTCAGAGAGTATTCGGCCTATGGTTTCCTCTAAGAGTTTTATAGTATCTGGTCTTATATTTAGATCTTTAATCCATTTTGAGTTTATTTTTGTGTATGGTGTTAGGAAGTGTTCTGATTTCATTCTTTTCCATGTGGTTGTCCAGCTTTCCCAGCACCATTTATTGAAGGGGCTGTCTTTTCTTCATTGTGTATTTTTGCCTCCTTTTTCATAGATTAGTTGTCTGTAGGTGCGTGGGTTTAATTCTGGGCTTTCTATCCTGAATAATAATACTTTCGCTGCACACTTTACTCTGCTGATTGTTGTACTGAAATAAGATCATAGGGTATCAAATTAAGAACATAAGTGTTAAACATTAAGGTGCTTTGGGAATGGATCTGGTGAGAAACATGAAAAGCATTCTCAGGAGTTCCCGTCGTGGCTCAGTGGTTAACAAATCTGACTAGAAACCATGAGGCTGTGGGTTCGATCCCCGGCCTTGCTCAGTGGGTTAAGGATCTGGCATTGCCGTGAGCTGTGGTGTAGGTTGCAGATGCGGCTCGGATCCTACGTTGCTGTGGCTCTGGCGTAGGCCAGAGGCTACAGCTCCGATTCGACCCCTAGCCTGGGAATGTCCATATGCCGTGGGAGCGGACCTAGAAATGGCAAAAAGACAAAAAAGAAAAAAAGAAAAGAAAAGTGTTCTCAGTCATTTCTTTTTGAAGATGAGGACCTGATATTTTTGCAATAGTTTGGGCTAGTTTGATGGTTAAAAGCACAGCCTTCAGAATCATGAATATTTGGGTTCCAATCCTAGCTTTAACAAGTATATCAGCTATGATTGGCAGAATAATTGCCCTTTAAGTATATGCATGTGCTAATACCCAGAACCTGGACAGTATTTGGTTACATAGCAAAGGAGATTTAAATTTCAGGTGGACTTTTGGTTGCTAATTGGCTGACTTTAAAATGAGGACATTATTCCAGATTAGCCAGGTAGGACCAAAGTAACCATCAGGGTCCTTATAAGTAAAGCCCTTATAAGGGTCCTTCCAATTATAAGATATAAAAAAGATGGAAAGTAGAGGAAAAGATGTGACCATGAAAGCAGAGGTCAGAATGATGAGATTGTTGGCTTTGAAAGTTGAGGTACAAGGCCATGAGCTTGGGTATGTAGGTAGCCCCCAAAAGGTGAAAATGGCAAGGAAATGAGTTCCTAGAGATTATAGAAAGAAGTGCAGTAGTTCTATTGACTCCTTCATTTTAGCCCTCTGAAGCTTTTGGATTTCTCACCTCCAGAACCATAAAAAAATAAATCAGTGTTGTGTTAAGGTACTAGATTTGTGGCCATTTGTGAGGATAGCCATTAAAAAACTAATATACTCAACTGTGTGACCTTGAACAAATAAGCAAACCTCTTTGAGCCTTACCTATATGACATAGAAAGTAACCAACGAGTAAGGTAGCTTTATCAGTATCATTAATATCACACAGCAATACTATTTGACTAACAATAATTTTAGTAGGGTGTAGAGCCTTGCCTTTTTTATAATTAGGATTAACCTTGATTTTCCTGTTTACATGGCACTGTCATCCCTGATATGCTCTGGGCATAGAAATCTGGCTGACTCATTGCAAGCATAACTGAACACCCACTGCAGGTTGCCACGTTAACTGACTGAGGTTTCTGCTGGAAATATCTGTTGCCTAGTTAAGGGAATATTCCCTGCTTTGGAAGCCTAGGCAACTGCATATGTGAAAGTTTCTGGTTTCCTAGGATTGCAAATTAAATGTCAGGAAAGATAGAAATGCTGAAAAAAGATTCCAAGAAGGAGTACAATTTATCAGATAAGGAGAAAGAGCCTTGTTTGGCTCAGAAAGACCTTTCATAGAAGCCCTTAATGGATAAGCTTTAGATAATGGCCTCTACCTCATCCGCAGTTTCTTATGTATCACAATGAAGTTGAAAGTTATCCTAGATGGAAGCCATGTGTGCCTTTTCTCCTATGTAAGATCAGGAATCAGAAAAGCCTGATTCTGACTGACAAGTGAACTTCTCACCGAGATTCTATTTCCTCTTCTGTACAATGGCACCCACAGAGTAATAAAAAGGCACTGTGAAATTCAAATGTGATGATAGCTAACATTTATTAGTTGCTTACTATATGCAAGGAATTATTCTAAGTAATTTATATCTCAGTCTTCACAGAAACACTATTAGACTATCTTTATAGATTAGAAAACTGAGACATAGATTCATTTCCCAAGGTCATATATAGATAGTACTTGGTGAAAGCGCTTAGCCAGCATGCTCAAATACCTTCCTGACCTACAAACACATGAAAAAATGCTCAACATCGCTGGTCATAAGAGAAATGCAAATCAAAACTACCATGAGATATCACCTCACACTAGTCAGAATGGCCATCATTAATAAATCCACAAATAACAAGTGCTGGAGGGGTGTGGAGAAAAGGGAACCCTCCTGCACTGTTGGTGGGAATGTAAACTGGTACAGCCACTATGGAGAACAGTTTGGAGATACCTTAGAAATCTATACATAGAACTTCCATAGGACCCCGCAATCCCACTCTTGGGCATCTATCCGGACAAAACTCTACTTAAAAGAGACACGTGCACCCGCATGTTCATTGCAGCACTATTCACAATAGCCAGGACATGGAAACAACCCAAATGTCCATCGACAGATGATTGGATTCAGAAGAGGTGGTATATATACACACTGGAATACTACTCAGCCATAACAAAGAATGACATAATGCCATTTGCAGCAACATGGATAGAGCTAGAGAATCTCATACTGAGTGAAATGAGCCAGAAAGACAAAGACAAATACCATATGATATAACTTATAACTGGAATCTAATATCCAGCACAAATGAACATCTCCTCAGAAAAGAAAATCATGGACTTGGAGAAGAGACTTGTGGCTGCGTGATGGGAGGGGGAGGGAGTGGGAGGGATCGGGAGCTTGGGCTTATCAGACACAACTTAGAATAGATTTACAAGGAGATCCTGCTGAATAGCATTGAGAACTTTGTCTAGATACTCATGTTGCAACAGAAGAAAGGCTGGGGGAAAAATGTAATTGTAATGTATACATGTAAGGATAACCTGACCCCCTTGCTGTACAGTGGGAAAAAAAAAAATACCTTCCTGAGATTTGGTATGTGGCGTGACAGTGGCTCAATAAATATGAGCTGTTAATATATGATCGACCCTTAAACAACATGGGTTTGAACTGCATGAATCTGCTTATATGTAGATTTTTTTCAAAGGTAAATAGTAGAATTCTACATGATCTGAGGTTGGTTGAATCTGCAGGTGGAACTGCAGATGTCGAGGAACCATGTATATGGAAGGCTGACTATAAGTTATGGCAGAGAATTTCTAACATGGAGGGTTGGTTCCCTTAACCCTGAACTATTCAAAATTTAACTCTGAGTCTACCTTGCAGTGTAGTTGTTATAATAGGAAGTCTTTAAAAGTAAAAAGTCTGAGCTCCCCTTGCGGCTTAGCGGAAACAAATCTGGCAATATCCGTGAGGATGCAGGTTTGACCCCTGGCCTTTCTCAGTGTGTTAACAATCCGGTGTTCCTGTGAGCTGTGGTGTAGGTTGCAGATACAGCTCGGATCTGGTGTTGCTGTGGCTGTGGTGTAGGAGGGAAGCTGTAGCTCCAATTTGACCCCTATCCTAGGAACTTCCACATGCTGCTGGTGCAACACTAAAAAGCAAAAATAAGTAAATAAAAAATAAAAATGAAGTAGCATTTTAAATAAGTTCCATAATAGACATGCTGTTGTTTCTTCCTCTTCTGTGTCTTCCTAACTTGCCTGGGTTTTTGTAACAACGTCCTAACTCTTCTCCCAGCATGTTCCCTGACCTCACAATGCTGGTGGATGGCATTCCCTGACTGAAAGCATATATACAATACAGTAGGGTCCTATATACTATATCACAAAAGCCTTCTGATGTGAAGTGGTTAACGCCCATCTTTCTAATCCTGTTTGGAGCCCCATGTCCACAAATCAAGGATCTGTCAGATAAGTTGCTATTTTTTAGTCATGTCACATTACTCTTTAGCTGGGTACATTACTCATGTTATACCCAGATTACTCTTACTCCATTTTTCTGCCAGGTGAACTCACGCCCACCTTCAAAACATAGTGCCCGAGCTGGTGCAACATTTTTAATGAGCATTATATACAATCATGTAAAGTGCCTGGTCTATTAATAACACTTTGCAAAAAGGAAACATCTCAACTTTTATTCAGTGTTCTTATTTAGTTTCCTGGATCATCCAGATACTCTCATTTCACCCTTTGTCCCTTGCTTTATTCATGAAGCCTCCTTGGCCATTTCCTATATCATCTTTATTCTTCAGCTTGGTACACAGCTCAGTGTCTCCTGACTCCAGGGTTCAGCTTCCTTCACAACTTTACATCATTGTTCCCCTTATTCATGGACAACAATCATGATAACATCTGTCCATGTTTTCTCTGTCCTCAGGACTTTCCCTTACCAAATGCTGGAGGTTAGGACCCAGCATTAAGGGTCACCTTATTTGGAGAAGCCTTTGCTGAACTCTTCAATTGATACCAAACCGAGATTCACTGTGCTCCCTGCACGATATGCCAATAAATCTGGAGACAAGTTATTGGGGCAAGGAATAACAACTTTAATTGCAAAGCTAGCAGACCAAGAAGATGGCAGACTTCTTAGTGCCTCAAAAAAAAAAAAAAAAAAAAAAACTTGCCTCAGTCTAAATTCAAGCTCCTTTTATACAGAGGAAGGGGAGCAGCCAGTTGTCACTCACCAACAGTCGCTTGCTTGGGGGAAGGGCCCACTGCAGTGCTGACTAGTGGCTGAGCAGGGCCACTTAACTGTTGCTTACTATCAGTTGCGTGCTTACAACTCCCCACTGTCCATGTCCCATTCCACAGTCTTGTTGGATAAGAGGCAATCTTTCTAAGGGTTCACAAACCATTGCTTTCTAGACCTCTAAAGGGTTGGGTCATTTTCTGATGACATCGGGACTACTTTAACTCAAGTGTGATGACTCCATGGCTTACTCCAGCCAACTTGACAGATGAGTGTGTGGTAAGTAATACCACATGTTGTCCTGTCCACCTAGCAGTCAGCTGATGCTCAAGCCCTTGTTTCTCCAGGTTTTAAGGAGGACTCAATCTCAAGATCAGAAAGGATGTAAGCCTACCTCAGTTGATAGAAAGACCTGTTGGAAGCAAACTCATGAAAAGAGGTTAGTATAGTGTCCAAAGCTTTAACATAATTGGCAATTGTTAGATCTTTCAGAACATTTATAGATTCCCTGCCCCAGGCCTACCGTACAATATTTTAAAAGGGCTTAATTTAAGCCTGATTCTGGGAGCCATTCTGACTGGTAGCAGGGCCTTATCCCCAGTTAAATCTCTTAACATATTTTAGCAATACTCTTTTAATGTATGTCTCATTTTCTCAATCTTTCCTGTTGATTGTGGTCTCAGGATGAATGTAGCCTCCAATTTGCAGTGCTTTAGACACTTGTGGGGTTATGCTAGGGAACAAGCAAGCCCATTATCACTTTGAAGGGAGTAGGTAGTCCAAATCAGGGGGAAATTTCCTTAGAGCCCTTACGGAGGGCTCTATCTACTTTGAAGGCTTTTTCTGTCCTGGGGGGTTATGCCTTCACCAATCCTGAAAAAGTGTCCACAAATACTAGCAGGTGTATGAAATTTCCTGTGGCTCAAGGCATTTAAGTAAAGTCTGTTTGCCAGTCCTCAGTGGGGCAGGTTCCTCTGTGTTGGTCTCCCCTCTGGGGAGGTCTAACAGCAGTCTTTGGATTATTTTTAGCAATTTCGAGTGACTTACTGGATGGTCCTTTGTAGGTTGGGTCCCGTTACATATTTTTGAATCCATTGTAAGGCGGCATCTATCCTGTATTGGGTACTATTATGAATGTGTTGTAGCACAGAGTCCGAGACAGCCTCAGGGATCAAAACAATTCCTTGTGTACTACATTTTCAGCCAGGTGAGGTATGGTCAAGAGTGAATCCCCACTCTTTGGCCCTCTTCTTGTCCTTTTCTGAATATAATGGTATATATTTGGACAAGGTAGTCTGTGGGAAAAGTGACCCTATCATGGCTTGATAATCCCCTTCCTTTGCTGCTTTCTTTGCAGGTTGGTCAGCTAGCTGGTTGCCTTTTATTATATGAATTTCACCCTTTTGGTGGCCTGGGAAGTGCATTGTGGTCGCTTGTGAAGGCTTATAAAGTACTTCTAATAGTGAAAGGATTTCAGAATTATGTTTTATGCCTTTATTGTTTGAAGTGAAGAGCCCCCTTTCTTTCCAGATTGCCCTGTGGGCGTGCACCACAGAGAATGGAGAGCAAGAGTTTATGTATATATTTACTCACTTTCCTTCAGTGAGCAGTACGGCTCTTGCCAGAGCAATAATCTCTGCCTTCTGAGCTGAGCTCCCTGGGTGCAGGGCTTTTGATTTAATAGCATTTTTAAGGTTTACCATAGCATACGCAGTGTGTTGCCTACCTTGGTCCATGAGGCTGCTTCCATCAGTAAACAGTCCATATCTGGCTCATTCAGGGATTGGTCCATTAAGTCCAGTCTGCTAGAGTACACCAACTCAATGACATGTAGGCAGTTATGCTATGGGAATGGTGCAGCTTCAGCTGGGAGCAATGTGGCTGGATTCAGGGCTGAAGTGACCTGAAGTCTTACATTGGGATTGTGTAAGAGAATAGCTTGGTACTTTCCCATCCTCTTGGAAGTCAGCTAATAGCCTTTTTGTTGTTGTTGTTCCAGTAAAGAAGGGACATGGTTAGGGACATACGCAGTGGTGCTGTGGCATAGGCTGGCAGCTGTAGTTCCAATTCAACCCCAAGACAAGGGGACTATCCCTTCCTTAATTATCTGTTCTTTGTTTTGAGAAGTAGGCAACAGGTTGAGGGATATTCCCTGAACCTTATGCCCTGTCTCTCATGGACATACAGTTTGAAAGGTTTCTTTAAGTCCAAGAGTTCCAAAGCTGGGGCTGAGACTGTCTTTATAGTTTAAAAGGCTGTTTAGGAGTTCCCGTCGTGGCACAGTGGAAACGAATCTGACTAGGAACTATGAGGTTGTGGGTTCAATCCCTAGCCTTGCTCAGTGGGTTAAGGATCTGGCATTGCCATGAGCTGTGGTATAGGTTGCAGATGCGGCTCAGATCTGATGTTGCTGTGGCTATGGCATAGGCTAGCAGCTGTAGTTCCAATTTGACCCCTAGCCTGGGAACCTCCATATGCCGCAAGTGAGGCCCTAAAAAGAAAAAAAAAACTTTTTAGCACTCTTTAGTCCATGTAAGGGGCTCAAGGTCATGTCCCTTTAAAGCCTCATAGGAGCGCTTTACTATAAGCCCATAGTTTTAGATCTAAATCCAACAGAACCTGTCATTCCCCCAAACCACCCCAGTTATCTGCAGGTCTTGGGTGTTCCCAAGCCTGCAATTGCCTGTTTTCTATCAGGCAAAAGACTCCACTAGCCTTAGGAAAAGACAAAACCCAGATATGTGGTTTGTTGCTTACATACTTGGGCCTTTTTCTGGGAAACCTTATATCCACAAGTGGCCCAATATTTTAGGGTTCTGATGGTATTTTGTAGACACTTATCATATGTAGGGCTTGCTATGAGCAAATTATCCATATGTTGGAGTAAGAGTCCTTCATCCAATATTAAGTGTCTAAGGTCACTGGCTAGCATTTTCCCAAACAAAGTAGGGGAATTCTTAAATCTCTGAGGCAGGACTGTCTAACAATAATGTTGGACTACATGTGTATCTAGGTCCTGCCATTCAAAATCAAATAGATGGAGTTCCCGTAGTGGCGCAGTGGTTAACGAATCCGACTAGGAACCATGAGGTTGCAGGTTCGGTCCCTGCCCTTGCTCAGTGGGTTAACGATCCGGCGTTGCCGTGAGCTGTGGTGTAGGTTGCAGACGCGGCTCGGATCCCGCGTTGCTGTGGCTCTGGCGTAGGCTAGTGGCTACAGCTCCGATTCGACCCCTAGCCTGGGAACCTCCATATGCCTTGGGAGCAGCCCAAGAAATAGCAACAACAACAAATGACAAAAAAAAAAAAAAAAAAAATCAAATAGATGCTATGATTCTTCTGCAATGGGAATGCAAACAAAGCATCTCTCAAGTCTAAAACTGAGAACCAGCTCTGTTTTCCTAGAATAGTTGTGAGCGAAGTATATGGATTATGTACCACAGGGTGCAAATCTTGGACTATTTCATTAATAGCACTCAAGTCTTAGAAAAAGTGATACTCTGTTGAGTTTGGCTTTTTGACCAGGAGGATAGGGGTGTTATATGGGGACCTGCAAGGTTTAATCAATCCTGTTTTCAAAAACTTTTTGAGAACTGGCTGAATCCCCTTTAGGGCTTCTTGCCTCAGAGGCTCTTGTTTTATATTAGGTGTCCCAGCATCCCTATTTAATGGAGTTTGTATTGGCCAAGCATTGTTGGCCTTCCCTGGGGTGCTATTCCAGCCTACATTTCTACCCTTAACTCTTCATAGACCTCAGGGGTTTTGGGGAGAGCTCTGCCTCCTTTTCTGGGGTACCCATGAGTGCATCTGTAGGTTCGAAGCATGCTCCAGTGGGATTCTGATGTCAAGTTCTCCTGGCAGAAAAGTTACTTGAGCATTTAATTTACAAAGGAGATCTAGGCTGAAAGAGGAATTGGACATTCTGGCATATATAACAAACTGTGTTTCAGGGTGAGGTCCCCTAATGCCAGAGGTTGTAAGAGGTTGTAAGAAATAACGACTTTGTACTTTAGAAACTCCCGTAACAGAAATGGATCAGGATGTTTTCTGTGCCACTTTGGTGTTTATCACAGAGTATGTTGCACTCAAATCTATCAGAAAGTCAATCAATTTGTCCCCCACTGTCAAAGTAACCAGGGGCTCCTGTGAGGAAATTGGAATTGGGTACCTCAAGTCCAAGGGAGCCCCTGGACCTTGTCATTCCTCGTCAGAGTGTTCCTCTCTTTCTACCATATGAGAGGCTCTCATTTTTCTTTTACTGATTTTTGTTTTTTTCTTTAGTTCAAGACACCCTATTTTCTAATGCCCTTCCTCCTTACAGTAAGCGCATTGTTCCCTCTCCAGTAGATGCTTACCTCTCTCAGGTTACTTGCCTTCTGGGAATCCAATGCTGCTGCCAGAAAAGTAGTGTTCCATCTTACATCCTTTTGCTTCTGTCCATGTTTCTTGTTGTTGAACACTTTAAAAGCAACATCTACCAACTGAGAAGAGTTTATTCCAAATGTACCATCCAACCTTTGTAATTTCCTTCTTGTATCTTGAGTACTTTGCCCAATGAAAGTCATATTTACCATTTTCATATTTTGGTGGCCTCAGGGTCTGTAGTGCACTGCCTATAAGCTTGATAAATTCTTTCTAGAAATTCTAATATATCCTCATTGAGTTTTTGCTGTATCTCCTAAATTTTACTTAAGCTCTTTGGCCTATGTATTCCCTTTCAAAAAGCCATGAAGATACACTTTATATAACGCTCCAGTTGCAGCATATATCCATTATTAGGATCCAACTCAGGCACAATATTGGGAATTGCCAGATTTGCTTTTGAGGTTTCATCTGGATCTGCTAGATGAAGCTGGTGTGCTTCTTCTCTAGCTTTGTCAATGACCATCCTCCCTTTGATCCCCAGTAAGCATCATGTTTATAAGGATGTGAATGGTGAATATTGGCCCAAGAGAGATGATGGCTGGCAAAGATAGAAGTGAAAAGTTCAATTATATGAAGGGGGTCCTCTTGGTTAGCAGGGTTGTGGTTTTTCCAATTAAACAAATGTGAAGTTGAGAATTGCTTGTAGATCCATAGAAACCCAGCTAGTTATCCATCTGCATTAAGGTCACATAGAGGATATTAGTGCAAGGGAAATAGCCCTGCTCTGAAAGTGGCTCCTAATCCAAATTTGGTGCCCTGTTGAGTCTTAGGTCATGACACTAAACCAACCTCTGTGCCCCAGGGGTTAATATAGAACCTTATAATATGATCCCCATAAGGAGGAGTAACAAGAGATGGTGGCATGAGCGTGGTCAGAACAACTGCTGGTGTAGCCTGCTCAGCCAGTCGGGTGCCAGGTAGGCCAGAGAGGGTTTAAGTTTTCAAGTAGCATGTGCTCACTCTCATTTTCTCCCTCTCTCTCTTATATAATAGATTTTCCTTTTAGACTGCTGTGGCAGCCATAAGGTGGCAGCCATCTGACTTCTTTTCCTCCTGATGCAATAGCATAAATGCTTCTACATATGGAATCCCATCATTTTTACCTGCTCTTTCACAAAACAATTCTAATTGCAAGATTGTATAATAATTGTGTGAGCCAAACCATTTCTCTTTTGATCCTAGCACATATTGGGACCATACACTATTGCAATAGAATGTCATCTCTTTCTTACTCATAGGCCCACAGCCATATTTTGCCCATTTATTTAAGATATGCCCCAAAGGGCTTTCCTTAAACAGGTGGAGTATTTCCCATATTGATAAGTTAAAGAACGACAAAACACAAAAATCACAAAAATCCCAATGCCAAAAGCACAGATTTCATCATGGATAATTGCAAAGTAAAAATCAAATGAACTGATTCACAAATCAAATCAGGTAGAGTCCAACAACAGTTCCCCTCTCCAAGAATGTGTCCCAATCAAGTGCAAAACATATTGGCTTTTACCTTAAAGGAGAAGCCTGAATTGAGAGTGAAGAATGTTCCCATTTGTACACACCATAGCAACTTACTGGATGGAGCCTATTGGCTCTCAAATGTCAATTCCTTGCGCCAAGTGCTTGGGCAACTGGTGGTGTTTCAGGGAATTATGAAGGGAATATCTTCAGGACAAGTGGTCCTGGAAGCTGCTAGGACCTTACTGGAAAATTCCCCAACCTGGGCCAGCTGGGCAAAATTAGCAAGGCTCCTGGCTGGCTTACCAAAAATACCAAACCCAAGTTCACTGCTTCCTGTACAACCCACCAATAAGTCTGGAGGTGAGTTGTTGGAGCAAGGAGTAATGACTTTAATTGGAAAGCTAGCAAACTGAGAAGATGTAAGACTAGCGTATCAAAAAATAAAAAATCTTCTCTCTGTCTGAACTCAGGATCCTTTTATACAGAGGAAGTGGGGACAGTGGTCACTCACTAATAGTCGCTTGCTTGGGAAAAGAGCCCACTGCAATGCCGACCAATGGCTGAGCAAGACTACTAATAGACAATCACTAATGGTTGCCCATTTGCACAATTATAGTTGTGTTCTCTTCTTCTAGATCACAGAGGTAGTTCATTGCTTTATTATGGTATCTGTCTTGTTGGAGTGACTATTATACACTTGAAAAAAAAATCCAGAGTAGGCTAGGCCTCTGGAAAGCATGAATAATGTTCTAGTTATTCCTGTATCAGGCCTTGGCACTTAGTCTTGAGTGAATTACTTAACCTTCTTTTAATATCACTTTCTTTAAAAAGGGTATGTAATTATTAATATTCTGCATATTCATGAAGATTAGGGATAGTGTATAAAAGGGGTCCAGCACAGTGTCCGGATATTTGGTAGAAGATATTTCTATTGCAATTCATGGAGAAACCAGATAGTTTGTTTCAGTGGAAATGAAAAAAAGAGGTGTGTTTACTTTTGCCTTCTGCAACTCATCCAAAGGTTCAGTGTGATTCAGTGTTAGCTATGGCATCAGCCCTAACTGCCAGGCTAAGGGGTGAATTTCAGGTTTATAAATTTGTCCCTTTGCCATTTCATCCAGATGGGCACCAATTAATCCATTAATGTTTAGCCTTACTCAGCCATCTTTGTTGTGGTAGCTGTTCTCTCTGCTGACTGATTGGCTCTCCAGGCTGTCAAAACACTGCCTATATTCTTGCCTGCACCCTGATAGATGTTTTTTCTGGAGTTTGCTAACTTTCTTCTCTGATAGCCCTATCTGGTCCCTTCTGGGTCTTGGCAAAGGTCTCACAAAATCGTTTATCTGTTCTACCCCTGGAGCACCATCAGTTGGAATACTGCCTGTGGAGAACACAGCCCTATAGCCTATTTTGGTCCTTCAATCCTGGCTTTCTCTTGTTACTCGCCTATTGACACTTCTAAGTTTCCGGATTTGCTTGTACTTCAGAGTTCACATGAGTTATATGAGGGTATGACTCAAGTTTTTTTGCAATGGTAGAAAAGACTGATGACATAGCTAGATTCTGATGTTCTATTCCTCCTTTCCCAAGCAAGTATTGAATTTTGGAGATGGATTTATAGGCAAAGAATCTTCCTTTACTTCAATAAACCCTATTTCTCTGTGCTCAGAGAGCCCCACTACATCTTGCAAGAAGGGAAGTTGTTTGAGCAACACCTTCGATTACTTGGTTCCTTCAAATGCCTTGTAAAAAATTCAGACAGGATAATGTATTTTCTCTGAGACCTAGATATTGATACAGGCTATTAATTTTAAAATAACTTATAGCAAGTATTATTCATTAGTACTATTTTTGAGGTCCACCTAGTACATAAATTCCTAGTGTTAAATGAGGTTTTCTGGCACAGAATAATTTCTGAAAGAGGCTTTATGTAATGGAAAGGGGTGTAACTTAAAAGAAGTGAGGATTCACCCAGGCCCATCTTTATTTTTCTTTCTAAAGATTTCTTTGAATGAAGCAGAGAAATTCATCTTTTGGCATATATTTCACTGTATAGATTGCCTTTTCACAGTACCAAATAGCAAACCTCAAGTCAGGGACCAGATCTCCTCTGTAGAAACTACATTCCTCCTTCATTTGTAAGTCAGTTGAGAAATCAAAGTAAGTTTTTCCTTTAAGCACTTAATTCCCAAAAGATCTTAAAAAGTAGCTCCTTTATAACTTTCCTAGAGAATTAAATTATGAACTGGACCATGTTACTTACCATTGCTTAAACTTTTCAGCTTGTGTCCCTCTCGATAAGGATAGAGTGAAATTGAAGTTCCTGCTGTGGCACATCAGGATAGGTGGTGTCTTGGAAACACTGGGATGCAAGTTTGATCCCTGGCCCAGTGCAGTAGGTTAAGGACCCAGCATTTCCTCAGCTAAAGCTTAGGTTGGTCAGATCTGATCCCTGGCCCAGGAACTCCATATGCTGTGGAACAACGGGAAAAAAAAAAAAAAAGGATTAGAGGGAAATTATTAATCATCAAAAAAGTGGCTGCATAATTAAGTAACTAAGAACAAGGATAGGGATAGGTAATGATATGGTCCTGTAATAGATTTATAAGACTATATCAGTATATCAGGGACCTCTCCTTCTATATATTGGTCTTTTCACTCTTATTCTGGACTTTGGATATTACTGGATGTTCTTTTCCATTTCTTATTTGGAATTCAAATTGATATCATCAATCCTCACCTTTATACCAGTTGATCTTCCTTGATGCCTTTGATTTCCCTCCCAATGGCAGTGAAATCAGAATTATCTTCAATTCTTCCTTTACCCATATTTTCCAGTTAGTCAACAAATCCTACCAGGTGTGCATTTGAAATGTTTCTCTAGTTCATACACTTTACTACCACTGCAAAACACAAAGCCTGTCCCAATTACATTGCCAGTATTCTAGTTCAGAGGTCAGAAAACAGCTGCCTGCCGGCCATATCTAGCCTGCCAAATATTTTGGTTAATTTAAGTTTTATTGGCGCATAGGCATGCTCGTTTGTTTATGTATTATCTGTGGTTGCTTTGGCACTGCAATGGCAGAATAGGATAGTTTCAAAGCCTAAAATATTTACTATCTGTCTCTTTACAGAAAATGTTTGCCAACCCCTGTTCTGGTTCATGCTCTATTTATTGCTCACCTGGGTAATTGTGAACAGTGTTCCACTTGGTTTCCTTGCTGTTAGTCACTCTAATACCAGTCAATCCACCGTATTGACACCAAAATCCCTTTCTATCTCAAATCCTAGCAAATTATTTCTAATCCTCAAGGCTCAGTTTATTTATAATCATTCTTTTACAAGTTTAGGCAATGGAGATACAATGGTGAGTAAGATAAACCAGATTCTTGCCTTCACAACTTTTGTTCTTATTCTAGAAGAACAGACAAAGTGTAAACTGTGCAGTAGCAGGTATGCTAATCTAGACAAATTGTCTAGATTTGAATACTAGTTTCATTCCATACCAACTATGTGACCATGAGAAATTTAACAAAATTTAGCTTCAGTTTTCATATATCCACTCTGGTTTTGGTGATCGAATGAGATAATCTATGTTTTGCATGTAGCCTTGTACCTGGCACATATTGAGTACTTTTAAATAGTAATTTTGGGGAAAGTATAGATCATTGGGAATATTGAGCAGAAAGTTTTAAACTAGTCTTTTTTTTTCCCCCTTAGGGCCACACCCATAGCATATGGAGGTTTCTGGGCTAGGGGTCAAATTGGAACTGTAGCTGTTGGCCTATGCCACAGCCACAGCAATGCCAGATCTGAGCCATGTCTGCAACCTACACTGCAGCTCACAGCAATGCTAATCCTTAACCCACTGAGCAGGGCCAGGGATCAAACACACATCCTCATGGATACTAGTGAGATTTGTTACCACTGAGCCACAGTGGGAACTCCTAAGCTAGTCTTGAATGTCAGGGATTGGCTGGTATGACTAATGTTTATACTGAAATCTCAAGGCTGGGTTAGCAATAGAAAGAGAAACAGTTTCTAGGCATATGAAATGGCACTTAGGAAGAACTAAAGGGGGGAGGAATTCAAGCTGGCAGTGTAGAAATATCCTGAACTTACCTTTTCCCATGGATACAACAAATTTACAGCTGCATATGGAATAGCTTCCCTCTGAAAAGGATCTGAGAACTAGATGAACAGCACCTCTGCAACAACAACAACAACAACAAAAGAGATGTATTGAAAAGGAAGGAAAGGAAGAGGCATGGCCTCATCGAGGACACCACCCCAGACACAATAGCTCCACAATTAAGAGGAATCCCCAAACACAGAACTCTCCCTTGAGGAGTGAAGGGATTATTCTCCAATAAGGCATCTCAATACCAGGAACTGGCACCAGAAAGACAAACTCTCAAAATGTCTAGTTTTTGAAGACTAAGACCAAGGGAATCATAGATCTATAGGGAATGAATTGCCCATTAGGCTTATGTGAAAACCCAGTCTTCCATAGATTCAGCACAAAACAGCAGATTGAAACACACTTAGACCATGAGTGAGGGAGACCAAATTACTAATTTTAAAGCAGCTTCTGGAGAGGCAGAACTTTATTCAGGGACAGAAGCACTGATGAATGACATTTTTGTATTCTTATCCTAACTTGCTGGTGACAGAGCTGAAGGGCACCATTTTTGGTACTCTTCTTCTAGCATGCTAGCACTAGAGGGCACGCTTTGCCAACCCCATGCTGTAATCAGGCTAGGAAAGCAACCCAAACCAACCATTCACAGCACTAAGCTGCAGATAGACTGGATGAGTTCACTGAGCCCTGCCCACCCCATACAAATGCCCAGCTGCAACCTCTAGCCCACTATTCCTGTACTGGAAACAATATGTAACCAGGCTGGACAAGTGCCCTGAACCCTGCCACACCACACAGAGATCAACTGAGACACCACACAAGATATACCTGAGACAGACAAGCAACTTGACTCCCCTTCTCCTGGTACAGTGGTCAAGCCACAACTAGGCCAAGTGAATTCCCTGAACCCCACTATCCCCATGCAGCAGTCACAGCCGTATCATGGTGGATACATGAAACTCACATGAGAGACACCCAAAGAGTACCAGGCTCTGATGGCCAGGAGAGATTGTGCTTCTAGGCTACACAGAACAGTTCCTACATAAGACTATTCCTTCAAGATCGAGGGAGATAGCTGTTTTGCCTAAGTTATACAGAAATAAAAAATAAAGATCGGAAAAAATGAGGAGTAGAGGAAAATGTTACAAACCAATCCACAAGGAAAACCCTTAGAAAAAATACCTTAATGAAAGGAGATAAGTAACCTACCTGATAAAAAGTTCAAAGTAATGGTCATAAAGATGTTCACCAATCTCTGGAGAATAATGGATTAATACAGTGAGAACTTAAAGAGATATAAAGGGCCAAATATAAATTATAACTAAACTGAAAAATACACTAGAGGGTTTCAAGAGTGAAATGGATGGAATAGAAGCATGAATTATCAAACTGCAAAACAAAGCAGTGGAAGACACCCAGACAGCAGAGAAATGGAAAAAAAAAATTAAAAGAAGTAAGGACAACTTAAAGGACCACTTGATGTTGGGACAACATCAAGTGGAATATCATTCACAGAATAGGGGTTCCAAAAGAGGAAGAAGAAAAAGAGAGACAGAAAAGATATTTGAATAAATAATGGACAAAAACTTCTCTAATTTGGAGAAGGAAATCAACATCCAGATCCAGGCATCCTAGAAAGTTCCAAATAAGATGAACCCAAAAAGAACCACCTGGAGACACATTATAATTAAAATGGTAGAAATTAAGGATAAAGAGAGAATCTTAAAAGTATGTATTAATTGCTACCAGAATGTGTATTTTTCTTCCTTTTAGGGCTGCATCTGCAGCATATGGTAGTTCCTAGGCTAGCAATCGAATCCAAGTTGCAGCTTCTAGCCTATATCACAGCCACAGAAATCCCAGATCTAAGCTATGTCTGAGACCTACACCACAGCTCATGGTAACACTGGATCCTTAACCCACTGAGCAGGCCGGGGATCAAACCCACATCCTCATGGATACTAGTCAGGTTTATTACTGCTGAGCCATGATGGGAAATCCTACCATAATATATTTCAACAGAAACGTTAACAGGCCAAGGAATGGCATGATATATTCAAAGTTTTAAAAGGAAAAACCTGCCAACCAAGAATTCTCTACCCTGTAAATTATTATTCAGAATTGAAGGAGAGACGAGGTTTTGCAGATAAGTAACAGACATATGTAAAAATGTTCGGCATCACTAATCATCAGGGAAACATAAATGAAACTCACAATGAGATATCATCTTAGACATTCTATCACATGAGAGTGGCTGCTATCATCCTGGACAAGATGGTGGAATAGAAAATCATTAAGGTCACCTCTCTCATAAGCACACCACAATCAAAATTAACTGCTGATAACCATTGATTAAAAAAAAGACTGGGACCTACCAAAAAGGATATTCTACTTCCAAAGATACAAAGAAGAGACCACAATACAGTAGTTGGGGTCACACTTATGGTATAATCAAATCCCATACTCCCCAAGTGGATGACTCACAAACTGGAAAATAATCATATTGCAAAAGTTTTACCACAGAACTGAGATTTCTGAGCCCCACATCAGACTTCTTAGCCTGGGAGTCTGGCATCAGGAGAAGAAGCCCCAGAACATTTGAATTTGAGGGTCAACAGGGTTTAATTATAGGAGCCCCAGAGAACTGGGAGAAACAGAAAATCAACTCTTAAAGGGCATACACAAGTCTTACATATACCAGGATCCAGGGCAAAAGCAGTAACTTCATAGGATCATGGGGCAGACCTACCTGCTGGTCAAAGAGGGTCTCCTTGGGAGGCAAAGGTTAGCTGTGCCTCACCCTGGGGACATGCAAATTGGTGGTAGAAGTATCAGGGAGTATTAATCCTTATGAACTCTCATTGGAGGCTGACACCTTCCTTGCGTCATTAGCATCAAGGCCTGGCTCCACTCAATAGCCTGTAGGTTCCAGTAATGAGATGCCTCAGGCTAAGCAACCAACTGGATAAGAACACAGCTCCACTCATTAGCAGACAAGCTACCTAAAGACTTCCTGAGCCCACAGCCACCTTTAGACACACCTCTTGACAAGCCCTTATGCAACAGAGGGACGGGACACAACTCCATCCACAAGTTGGCAGACACTGGCCCCTCCCACCAGGAGGCCTGACAAGCCTTTGGACCAGCCTCATACACCAGGAGGCAGACACCAGAAACAAGAAAACTACAGTCCCACAGCCTGTGGAACTGAGTCTGAAACAGTTCAGAACCTTCCCTGGGATCAGTTAGACTTTGGCCCTTGGGTGATGAGAGGGGAGGGTACTGCTGGAACACAGAAGGCCACTTCTCCAAGGTCAAAAAACATAAATAACCTACTACATATGTAAAAGTACAAGTTGAAATTTAGACAAAAAGAGGTGACAGAGGATTCTGTTTCAGATGAATGAACAAGGTAAAACCCCAGAAGAACAACTAAGTGAAATGGAGATAGGCAATCTACCTGAGAAAGAGTTCAGAGTAATGATCGTAAAGATGATCCATGAACTTGGTAGAAGAATGGATTCACAGAGTGAAAAGTTACGAGAAATTTTTAACAGAGTTAGAAATTATAAAGAACAACCAGAGTTAAAGAATATAATAACTGAAATGAATAAAACACTGGAAGGATTCAATAGTAGAATGGATTAGTGGGCTGGAAAACAGCCACTAAACAGAAAAAAGAATGGAAATAAATAAGGATGGTTTAGAGACTTCTGGGGCAACATCTAGCAGAATTAACATTTGCATTATAGGGATCCCAGAATGAGAACAGAGAAAGGGCCTGAGAAAATATTTGAAGATAGGTGCAAATTTACTGGAGTTCCTGTCATGGCTCAGTGGTTAATGAGTCCGACTAGGAACCATGAAGTTGCAGGTTCAATCCCCGGCCTTGCTCAGTGGCTTAAGGATCCGGCATTGCTGTGAGCTGTGGTGTAGGTCATAGACATGGCTTGGATCTGGCATTGCTGTGGCTCTGGCATGGGCCAGTGGCTACAGCTCCGATTGGACCCCTAGCCTGGGAACCTCCACATGCAACAGATGTGGCCCTAGAAAAGAGAAAAAAAGACAAAAAAAAAAGAAAGTTTTCTAAACTAGGAAAGGAAACAATTACCCAAATCCAGGAAGTCCCATACAGGTTTAATCTGAAGAGAAACACATCAAGACACATGGGAAGCAAATTGAGACAAAGTAAAGATAAGGAGAAAATTTTGAACAAGGGAAAAATAGCAACAACAACAAAAAATATAAAGGGGACTCCCAGCAGGCTATGAATTGATTTTTCAGCAGAAACTATACAGATCAAGAGGGAGTGGCATGATATATATAAAAGTGATGAAAGGGAGAAAAATCTACAACAAACTATATTCTACCCAGCAAGGCTTACATTCAGATTTAATGGAGGAATCAAAGGCTTTATACACAAGGGTAATCTAAAAATCCAGCACCACCAAACCAACTTTACAAAAATTGCTAGAGGAACTTCTCTATATAGAAAAGGCCACAACTAGAAACAAACAAACAAACAAAAATCATTAAATGAGAAAGCTCACTAATAAAGGCTAACATCCAGTAAAGGTAGGAAATCATCCACACAAAAATATGATATCAAAACCAGTAACCATGAGAGGAGGATACTACAAATGCAAAGTAGTTAAAATGCATTTGAAACTAAGAGAATAATCAATTTAAAACAAAATTATACAAACATTGCTGTACCAAAACCTTATGGTAACAATAAACCAAAAATCTATAATTGATATACGTACAAAAAAATAATGAATTCAAACATAAAACTAGAGAGTTGTCACATCACAAGAGAAGAGGACAAAAGAGGGAGAAAAAGACAAAAGAAAATCCAAATAATTAACAAAATGGCAGTAGGAAGATACATATTGATAACTACCTTAAATGTAAGTGGATTAAATGCTACAATCAAAAAACCTAAACTGGCTGAATGGATATAAAAACAAAGTTTGCAAGTTCCCATCATGGCGCAGTGGCAATGAACCTGACTAGGAACCATGAGGTTGCAAGTTCAATCCCTGGCCCTGCTCAGTGGGTTAAGGATCCGGTGTTGCCATGAGCTGTGGTATAGGTTGCAGATGTGACTCAGATCTGGCATTGCTTGGTTCTGGCATAGGCCAGCAGCTACAGCTCCGATTAGATCCCTAGTCTGGGAACCTCCATATCCTGCAAGTGTGGGCCTAAAAAAAGGACAAATGACAAAAAAAAAAAACAACAAAAAACAACAACAAAAAACAAAGTTTGCATGTATGCTATCTGCAAGAAACCCCCTTCAGACTAAGGACACATACATACAGAGTCAAAGTGATATTCCATGCAATGAAGTCAAAAGAAAACTTGAGTAGTGATACTTATATCAGATAAAATAGACTTTAAAATAGAGACTATTAAGAGACAAAGAAGGACACTACAATATGATCAAGGGATCAAAGCAAGAAGATAAAACAATTGTGTAATTATATATACAACTGTTTCCTTGCTTTGATCATATCACAATTATATGCATATATATATGTATATATGTAAACAGTTGTTTTATATATATACCCAACCTAGGAGCACCTCAATATATAAGGCAACTGATAAGAGCCATAAAAGGAAAAATTGACAGTAACACAGTAACAGTGGGGGATCTTAACTCCCCATTCACATCTATGGACAGATCTCCAGACAGAAGAACAATAACGAAACACAGATATCTTTAACAAATGGACTTAATTGATATTTATAGAACATTTCATTTGAAATCAGAAAACTATGCATTCTTTTTAGGTGCAAATGGTACATTCTCCAGGATAGATCATGTCATGGTCCACAGAGCTATCCTAGATAAATTTAAGAAAATTAAAATCATACCAAGCATCTTTTCTGACCACAACACTGTGATATTAGAAATCAATAAGAAAAACACTGTAGAATACATAAACATATGGAGGATAAACAATATGTTACTAAACAACCAGTGGATCACTGAAGAAGTCAAAGAGGAAATCAAACAATACCAAGAGACTAATGAAAATGAAACCAAACCTGTCAGATGCAGGAAAAGTAGAGGAAAGTTTATAATGGAAAAACTTACCTCAGGAAACAAGAAAAATCTCAAACAACTGTACCCCTAAAGCAACTAGAGTAAGAAGTTCAAAACCCAAATATAGTAGAAGAAAAGAAATCATAAATATCAGAGCAGAAATAAATGAAATAGAGACAAAAAAGAGAGAGAGAGAGAAAAAAAAAAGATCAATGAAACTAAAAGCTGGTTCTTTGAAAAGATAATCAAATTTTATAAATCTTTTAGCCAGAATCATGAAGAAAAAGAGAGGACTAAAATAAATAAAATCAGAGATGAAAAATAGGGAGTTCTCTTGTGTTCCAGTGGGTTACAAACCTGACTAAATATCCATGAGGATGAGGATTTTGTCCCTAACTTGCTCAGTGGGTTAAGGATCTGGCATTGCCATTGAGCTGTGGTGTAGGTTGCAAACATGGCTCAGATCTGTGACTGTGGTGTAAGTGGCCAGCTTCAGTTCCAGTTCGACCTCTAGTGTGGAAACTTCCATATGCCATGGATGTAGTCTTAAAAAAAGCAAAAGCAAAAAGAAAACATTAAAAAGGAGAAGTTACAGCCAAGAGCCCTTCTTATAAAGGATCATAAGGGGCCAGTATGAGCAACTATATACCAATAAAATGAACAACCTAGAAGAAATGGACAAATATTTAAAAAAGTACAATCTCTCAAGACTGAATCAGGAAGAAATAGCAAATGCCAGTATTGAAATTGAATCAATAATTTAAAAATTTCCAGCAAATAAAAGTCTAAAACCAGATAGTTTCACAGGCAAATTTCTACCAAACATTTAAAGAAAACAACAGCTATCCTTCTGAAATTCTTCCAAAAAATTACAGAGGAAGGAATACTTTCAAACTCATTCTATCAGGCCACAATCACTGTGATATCAAAAACCGATAAAGACATAAAGTAGAAAATTACATGCCAGTATCACTGATGAACAAAGATGCAAAAATCCTCAAGAAAATACTAGCAACCTTAGTGCAACAATATGTTAAAAGGGCCATGTACCATGATCAAGTGGGAATTTCTCCTAGGGATACAAGTGTACTTCATTATCCAAAAATCAATCAGTGTTAGTATACCACATTAAACAAATGAAGAATAAAAACCATATGATAATCTCAAAAGATGCAGAAAAAGATTTTGATGAAATTCAATATCCGTTTATAATAAAAACTCTTCAGAAAGTGGGCATAGAGAGAAGCTACCTCAACATAATTAAGGACAAATTTGACAAACTGTTAGCTAACATCAATCTCAATGGTGAAAACCTGAATTTCTGCTAAGATCAGGAAGAAGACAAGGATGTCCTCTCTCATCACTTATATTCAACAAAGTTTTGGAAGTTGTAGCCATGGCAATCAGAGAACAAAAAAGAAATAAAAGGAATCCCAACTGGAAAGAAAGAAGTGAAACTGTCACTGTTTGCAGATGGCATGATTACTATACATAAAAATTCCTAAAGATGTTACCAGAAAACTACTACAACTTATCAATGAATTTGGTAAACTTGCAGGATACAAAATTAATACACAGAAATCTCTTGCATTTATGTACACTAACAATGAAATATCAGAAAGAGAAATTAAGGAAACAATCCCATTTACCAATGCATCAAAAAGAATAAAATACCTAGGGATAAACCTACCTAAGGAGGCAAAAGACATGTACTCTGAAAATTATAATACACTGATGAAAGAAATAGATGATGATATACACAGGTGGAAAGATTGAAAGAATCAAAATCAACAAAATGGCTATATGCCCCAAGGCAATCTATAGATTCAGTGCAATGTCTAAGTATCAATGGCATTTGTTTCACAGAAATAGAATAAAAAAATAAAAAATTGTATGTGAACACAAAAGACTCTAAGTGGCAAAAGCAATCTTGAGAAAGAAAAACGTAGCTAGAAGAATCATGTTCTCCAACTTCCGACTACAGTACAAAGCTACAATTATCAAAAGAGTATGACATTGGCACAAAAACAAACAGGTCAATGGAACAGGATAGAAAGCCCAGAAGTCTACCCATGCCTCTACGGTCATTTAATCTTTGATAAAGGTGGCAAGAATATACAATTGGTAAAAGACAGTCTCTTCAATGAGTGGTGTGTGTGTGTGTGGGGGGGGGAAATGGACAGCTACATGCAAAAGAATGAAAGTAGAACATTCTCTAACACCATAAACAAAAATAAACTCAAAATGGATTAAGGACCTAAATGTAAGACCAGATATTATAAAACTCCTAGAGGAAAACATAGGCAGAACACCCTTTGACATAAATCACAGCAATATCTTTTTACATCCATTTCCTAGAGTAGTGAAAATAAAAACAATAAACAAATGAGACCTAATTAAACTTAAAAGCGTTTGCACATCAAAAGCAATCATAAACAAAATGAAAAGACAACCTGTAGCATGGAAGAAAATATTTGGAAACAAAGCAACTGACAAGGGAATAATCTCCAAGATATACCAACAGCTCATGCAACTCAATATCAAACAAAACAAAACAAACAAAAACAGCCCAATCAAAAGAATGGGCAGAAGATCTAAATAGATATTTCTCCAAATAAGACACACAGATGGCAAATAGGCACATGAAAAGATGCTCAACATAGCTTATTATTAGAGAAATGCAAACCAAAACTACTGTGAGATGCCACCTCATACCAGTCAGAATGGCCATCATCAAAAATTCAAGGAATAATAAATATTGCAGAAGGTACGGAGATAAGGGAACTCTCCTACACTGTTGGTAGGAATGCAAATTGGTACAACCAGTCTGAAAAACAGCATGAAGTTTCCTCAGAAAACTAAATGTAGAACTACCATATGATCCAGCAATCCCATTCCTGGGCATATATCCAGACAACACTTTCATTCAAAAAGATACATGCACCCTGATGTTTATTGCAGCACTATTTACAATAGCCAATACATGGAAGAAATCTAAATGTCTATTGACAGAGGAATAGATAAATATGTGGTATATATATGCAGTGTAATGTTAGTCATAAAAATGAATGAGGTAGTGCAGTTTGAAGCAACATGGATGGACCTAGACATTATCATACTAAGGGAAGTAAGTAAGCCAGAAAGAGAATGACAAATATTGTTATAATTTATGTGTGGAATCTAAATATATATATATACATATATATATATATATTCTTATTTTCAAAGCAGAAATACACTGTTTTGAAACAGTATATTTTCAAAACAGAAATACACTCACAGACATAGAAAACAAAGTTATGGTTATTAAAGGGGGAAGGGGGAATATTAGCCATAAAAAGGAATGAAATCATGCTTTTTGCAATAATGCAGGTATATCTAAAGGGTATTATGCTAAGTAAAATAAGTCAGACAGAGACAATTACCATATCATTTAACTTATAGGTGGAATCTAGAAAACAAAAAAACAAGGAAAATAGACATAGACTTATAGATACAGAGAACAAACTGCTAGGGGATGGGGGTGGAGGGATGGAAAAATGGTTGAAAATGATTAACAGATACAAACTTCCAGTTATAAATAATTCACAATATTGAGAAAATATTCAAAATATTGTAATAACCTTATATCGTGACAAAGGATAACAGACTTATTGTGATAATTTTATAATATGTAAAAATATTGAGTCACTATATAGGTTGTATACCCGAAACATATAATATTGTATGTCATTTATAACTTAATTTAGAAAAAATTGGAGGGAGTTCGTGTCATGGCTCTGCAGTAACAAATTCGACTAGTATTCAGGAAGAGATGAGTTCAATGCCTGGCCTTGCTCAGTGGGTTGAGGATCTGGCATTGCCATGACGTGTGGTGTAGGTTGCAGATGTGGCTTGGATCCCGAGTTGCTGTGGCTGCAGCATAGGCTGGCAGCTACAGCTCTGATTCGACCCCTCGCCTGGGATCTTCCATATGCCACAGTTGTGGCCCTAAAAAGACAACAACAACAACAACAAATTAGAGAGGGAAAATTTCCTAATTCCCTGAATGCTATACAGTTGTTGTCCTATCTGTGTTCCCCAAAGCACTTTGTTTATACGGCCAAAATAGTTATCCTCATAACATATTAGAGCTGAAATTTTGAGGGTAGAAGCTATGCTTACATTTTTATCTTTATATTTTCAGCAGAGGAGCTCTGACACACTACACAAGTTCATGGGGTGTAGCATAACTGCACAAATAGCATGATCCTTGGGGGAAAAAAAAAGCTATAGCTGGAGTTCCCGTCGTGGCGCAGTGGTTAACGAATCCGACTAGGAACCATGAGGTTGCGGGTTCGGTCCCTGCCCTTGCTCAGTGGGTTAACGATCCTGCGTTGCCATGAGCTGTGGTGTAGGTTGCAGACGCGGCTCGGATCCCGCGTTGCTGTGGCTCTGGCGTAGGCTGGCAGCTACAGCTCCTATTAGACCCCTAGCCTGGGAAGCTCCATATGCCGTGGGAGCGGCCCAAGAAATGGCAAAAAGACAAAAAACAAACAAACAAACAAACAAAAGCTATAGTTAATCCTGTTTCTACCATTAAAGTGATAGATGAGCTTGGATGTATTAAATCTCTTTTTTCTGACCCCCAACTTACCTCTCAAGTATGTGCAGATATACCTGCCACATAGTCTTGCAGTGTGTAATAAGAGGGCATAAGTAAAAGTCTTGTGTCTCTGTGTAGTAAATGTTTAATAAATGACAGTTTTTACTTCACAAATACTTAGTCTGTGCAAGCCCCAGAAATCTATCCAGGTTTCATGCCTACTTCTTTTCATTTCATCCAACAAATATTTATTGAGTGTCTACTGTGTGATGGGTGCTTGGCAAGATGAGAGGAAGTTTTCATTGAATAAGACATGCCCAGCCCCTGTCATCCTGCAACATAAAAATCTCATGATGTGGAGTTCCCGTCGTGGCTCAGTGGTTAATGAATCCGACTGGGAACCATGAGGTTGCGGGTTCGGTCCCTGCCCTTGCTCAGTGGGTTAACGATCCTGCGTTGCCATGAGCTGTGGTGTAGGTTGCAGACGCGGCTCGGATCCCGCGTTGCTGTGGCTCTGGCATAGGCCAGCGGCTACAGCTCCGATTCAACCCCTAGCCTGGGAACCTCCATATGCCGCGGGAGCGGCCCAAGAAATAGCAACAACAACAACAATAACAACAACAACAACAAAAAAAAGACAAAAAAAAAACTCATGATGTGATTTTCAAGTACATCAGGCATTTTATTCTTATTTTGGACTTTTTTTTAAGAGAATGTACGTTGATGAGTAGTTGTATACATTCCTTACCTAAAAGTAACTGAACTATTTCTGAGTGTCTTTAATTGAGGAGATACTGGATAAAGCCAGATGTGAAATGTTTTATTTTTTTTTTATTTTTTATTTTTTTGTCTTTTGTTGTTGCTTATTTCTTGGGCCGCTCCCACGGCATATGGAGGTTCCCAGGCTAGGGGTTGAATCGGAGCTGTAGCCACCGGCCTACGCCAGAGCCACAGCAACGCGGGATCCGAGCCGCGTCTGCAACCTACACCACAGCTCCCGGCAACGCGGGATCGTTAACCCACTGAGCAAGGGCAGGGACCGAACCCGCAACCTCATGGTTCCTAGTCGGATTCGTTAACCACTGCGCCACGACGGGAACTCCTGAAATGTTTTATTAAACTGGGCAACTAGAATACAGGTTGCTTCGTTTTTGTTTTTCCTGCTTATATTCTCAGGAGCAGCCCACTCTAATATAGTGTTTACTCACCTCTGGCATCATTCCCCGCAACCTTATTGAAGGCATTTTCCATTCCCATACATAGGTTTCTATTTTGCTTTACTACCTCCTTCTCATTTTTCTCTACATCTGAAAATCTTATACTCAACTAATTAACATTTATCATTTGGTTAATATACATCCTGGAAAAGGAAGTAATGATCAAAGAAAATAGCATATTATAAATGAAATAAGGTTGATTAAGTCTTTTTTATCATAGTCCAGGCATTTTATATTATCTGTAGTCCTCAGGACAAATATTGTAAGTTAGGAACTACTAAAATTTTTTTCAAATGGGAAACCAAGACTCAGAGAGGTTCAATTACCTGGCCAAGCTCATTCACTTGGTAAAAGGCTACATTGAGATGCTAATCTAGATTTACCTGACCTTAAAGCCTAAGCAGTTTCCAAGATTGAGTACCTTCTGTATGTGGAAGGATAATGCACCCCCTGCTCTTACCACATCTCCACTTCCTAATTCCCACCTGTGAAAATGCTACATTCCAGGGCAAAAGAGAATGAATTTTTCAGATGAAGTATCTTGGGTTATCTGGATAGGCTGATGTAGTCACAAAGTCTTGTGTCCCTGTGTAGTAACTGTTTAGTAAAAGTGGAGCAAGATATATTCAGTGTCAATTTTGGTATATGAGTAAGACTTCACATAGAAGTTAAGAATTGTAGGGTTGAATTTAAATTGAGGCTTATTGAAATAGAGTTAGACTGCATATTGTGGCTTGGAATTATCTGATAACTGAAAGGAGGGAGGAAAGGGAAGGAGGACAGGGAAAAAATAGGAAAAGAAAAGGAAATAAAAACCTTTAGATTGCATTCTATTAAAAAATAAAGAATAGATTTAAATATTTTAGTTTTTCAATTATTGAGAAAGAAGCATCCTGAAAACAAAAATAATCAACATCTTTTATCATTCCTTTCAGTTCTCAATCTTTGTATTAAATTAATCCAATGGGGAAGTTTTTCTTCTGTCTATGCCTTATCTAAGCAATCATTTCAGCTTAATAAAATAAATAATACAAAGAGGCTTCATGGAAATATTGCATTCATTCATGAAAATAATAGAACTGAATTATTTATAAAGCCAATTATTTTTATAAAGACAGTGAATGACAAGTAATGGTGAAGGAGTGCTTTACTGGTAATTTAGTTTCAGAAAATTGTGCCAGCTTTTAAATTTAACAATAAATCTGCTGTGGATTAATAGAAACTCTTAAAAAAAAAAGAGTCCCATCTAGTTGTGACTGATCAAACTGGGAAAGTTACAGGCAAATCCACATTGCCTGCACGAGACCTTAGGTGTTTTGTAGTTTCCAGTGGGAATTTGGTGTATAAGAATCCTTCATTGCCTAGAAACTTCAGACAGAAGCAAGCTCATATGCTTTTCTTTGGAAAAGATGAAGTACTACCAAACACAAGAGTGAGTAAGATAGAAAAGAGGTGAGTTACTGATGGTATCTTGATATTGAATCACAACAGCCAGTGAACTGAAGTTTGGCACTTGCCATCAGCCCCTTATATGGAGTAAAACATGAGCCACTGCAGCTACAAACCTGCAGCATCCCCTGAGTGGAGCTCAGGGTGGAGACCATGAGTGAGGAGCTCTACTCTAAGAAAACTGGACAAACAGGCCTTCAGATAGATATTTTTAGGAGAAGATTTTATGTGCCCAATTCTTGCATCTCTTCATATCTAGAAAAACACTAAAATCCTTCATGGTGATGTCTGCTTCTTGTGACTGGTAGTAACCTTCAGGAGATCAGCAACAAACTTTTGTAAAATGTGTGTATGCTGCATGCACCTCCCCTTCACCATTATCGGATCCTGATATTCCCACTTTTCCTCCTTGGCTGGTGTTTCAACCCAGTCTGTAGTTAAGGATAAAGAATGTCACAGTCATCTATAAATGCAGTCACTTCTAAGGGTGAGAGCCAGGTGAGTCCTGCAGGCTATGAAGATCAGGATACAGGCCCTAATAGCTGATGGGCATATCAAAGGAGTGATTTCAGTAAGCCCAGGCCTCTTTTTTTCCTGCTCCCTGCCCTTTGTTGCAAAGACTCTTACATCCTAGCTCCTAGAGTGGTTTCTCAGGGCTACCTGAGATGCTGTCTCCCAGGCTTAAATCCTAATTTAATTCACCCCAAATAAAACTTAACTCTCAACTTTCAAGTTGTGAAATTTTTTAGTTGACAAGGCAAAGGCAGAGAAATGTATCCCTTGGGCTGGTTCTGGCCCACAGTAACCTTGTTATCACTAATGTGCAGAATAGGTTGGAGGAATTTATAATGACTCCTTCTTCCTCTTCCTCCTTTTTTTTATGAGGAAGAAAAAAAAATCTTAATAATTTACTTAGTAATTGGTCTAAAAATCTGCATTGTATATTTAAGACCATTCACAGCTTAAATAATTCTGGATCAGGGGTTGAAGGTAGTAGAGCATTTTCAGGTTTAGGGAATGCATTTTCTTGCTTATAGTTGATTCCTTTCAAACATTTTCCTGCAGACTAATGTAAAGATGTGTGATGATATGAACATTATTCTGAAATGTATTCTAGGAGAAAAGCTGAGTCCCAAAGGCTAAGAGCTTAAGGTCCTGATATAAGGTGACTAAACTCTTATGGTTTACCTATTTTTCCAGAATTCCAAGGTGATGTAATTTCTTCTCAGTTGAAACATTCCTGAAACTGTTTATACTTTGTTAGATATGACTCTTCTGAGTATAAGAATATATAGCTAGGATTACATTTTTGTGGTAACAATTTTTTTTTTTTTTTTTACTCTTAGTATCAATTGAAAACAGTGACCGGGTACTGGATTTTTTTTTTTTTTCCTTTCTTCAGTCCAAAGTAAAACAACTGTGGGGGAAAGGAACAAATAGTACACAAGTTCATTCAGTGAAAATTAAATTTCCACCATTCCAGACCATTAGTCCACCTTCTGGTGGCAATCACTGTTACCACTTTCTTAATCAGGTACCAAGAGTAGGGTGCTTGTACAGGAACCACATTCTCTTTCTTTTACACGTTATTTCTTGATGGGCAGTATGCAGTATTCTGCACCTTGGCTTTTCTCATTTAACAATGCACTTCAGACATAGTTTGATATCTGCAGTTTACAGCTTTTATGTCACTTGTCCACAGACACAAATAATTCTGTTGAATAGATGTAGCCTAGTCCATTTAACTGACCTTCTATTGATGAGCATTTATATTATTTCCAGGCTTTCACCTTCACAAATAATTCTGCATTGAATGGACATACTTAAGCATGTGTTTCCACACACATGAGTATATCTGTGGAATACATTCCTAGAAGTAGATGAGCATGACTAAGGGGAACGCATGTTTACACTTTTAATAGAGACTTCTATATTGTTCTTCAAGTAGAATGGACCAATTTACATTCTCACCATTGGTACCTGAGAGTTTTGTTTTACCAATGCATCTCTAACATTGTTAATAATCTTGCTGATTATTACTAATGTGATGGGGTAGAGAAGAAACTCATTGTTTTAATATGTATTTGTTTAATTAGATGTTCATTCAATAAATACTTTTCAAGAAACATATTTTTCAATAAAAACAACTATGAGCGAGATTGTCCCAGGTATCTACTGCCATGAACAAACTGCCCCAAAACTTAGTAGTTTAAAGCATTTCATTTCTATCTTTTCCTCTAATTTTGTGGGTTAGGAAATCTAACAACATTATGGGAACAGCTTGTCTTTGTTCCATGATATCTGGGGCCTCAGCTGGCTTGAGTATAAAGGCTAGAGACTGGAATAATAAGTCAGCCAGAAATTGTTCTTTCTCCTTTCTCTCTCATCTTTCTTCTCTCTTCCCTCTCCCTGTGCCTGTCTGTCTCTCTATCTCCCTCTTCCTCTCTCTGTGAACAAAAAGATCTTCACTTGGCTAGCTTGGGCTTTTGTGCAAGGCTGGAAAAAAAAAAAAAAAAGCCAATGGTTAAGAACTCCTTCAGTTGTGCCTCACAGAATATCTCTTTTAAAGACACACATTAAACAAATCCCTATACTTTTGTTAATTTCAAGATTTGTGAAATATTTTATTTATCATATGATAAATATGACTATCTGATACAAGTGTATTTCAGAGATATGTATGCAGTTCCAGAGCATCACAATAAAGTGATTATCATAATAAAACAAGTCACACAAATTTTTGGTTTCCCATATAAAAGTTATTTTTATACTATGCTGTAGTCTGAGTTCAATAACATTTTAAAAAAGTATGTGTATACATGTGTATACACACACATATGCACAAACCTATATATAAACGTGTATATATATGTGTGTGTATGTGTATAAATATATATATATTAAATAATACTACCTTGCTGCTAAAAATGCTAATCATCTGAGCCATCGGTGATTCACAATCTTTTTGCTGGTGAAGGACTTAAAATGTTGAAATACCAAAATGTGACACATAGACATGAAGTGAGCAAATGCTGTTGGAAAAATGGCACCAACAATACTTGCTCAACCCAGGATTGCCATGAACTTTCAATTTGTTAAAAATGCAATATCTGAGAAGTGCAATGAGATGAAACAAAATAAAACAAGGTAGACTTGTGTAGAATACTATGACAGTTCACAAATATAACCTTCTGTTATCCACTGAAGTTGGAACAAATTGGAATGACAAGTTTTTCCCAGTTTCTGCTGGAGTTTTTTTCCCCCCAAATTCTATATAACCATTAGTAATAGAGAAAGTCACTTTTAATGAAATGTAAGCAACAATTTGTATGAAACAAATTAAAAATAAATTTTTTCTGCAGATGCTAATACTTTGTCTTCATTAGACTTGTGTTCTGATAGGATCACAGAAAGTAGTCAAATTATTACACAAAATACAGTTACCATATGTGCTAAGTGCTATGAAATGCATAATAAGATCCTTATGTGGTTTCTGAGATTAGGGGGTTTTCTAGAGGAAGCAAAATTTGAAATTAGATCAGATAAAAGAAAAATTAAGTAGGCAAAGATTATCAATGTGTAGGGAGTGAGGCTGTAGGGAGAGAACAGAGAGAAGTGATAAGTAAGGCCATGTATTTTAAGAGGAGGGAAAAAAATTTAAAAATTTTCTGAAGTGAGAGGTCCTCAAGGACCTGAAACAAAGTTCTGTAGCTGTGGAACAGAGAGCTAGGAAAGAAGGCTCAAAATGAGGCTGAATCATAGCCTTTCTCATGGACCATATTAAGGATTTGATTTTTTTTTTTTCTTTTAAGGCCACTCCTGTGCATATGGAAGTTCCCAGGCTAGGGGTCGAATAGGAGCTGAGGCTGTTGGCCTATGCCTCAGCCACAGCAATGCCAGATTCCAGCTGTGTCTACAATCTACACCACAGCTCCTGGCAATGACGGATCATTAACCCACCAAGTAAGGCCAGGGATTGAACCTGCATCTTCATGGATACTACTCAGGTTCTTAACCCACTGAACCATGATGGGAACTCCAGATTTGATTTTTTATCCTGACATCAGTTGGTAATAAATAACTAGAAACTTCCTCCCTACTCCAGGCTCTTGGTTTATTGCTGTGCCTACTTCCAGGCCCCAGACCTTCAATAAATTAAGCAGGAGACTGGATAGGGGGTGGAGAGACATTGTCCCAGGGGTCTGGGTTGATTCTGAAAGAAAAGACCTTAGACCTAAAAGGTTTTGCTTTCAAATGGTGACTCTATTAGGAGTTAATGAAACAGTTTTATGATTTTCTAGAAGGAAGGGATTTAATGTAAGAAATTAGTTGCTTACAAAATGAGGATTTAGAGAAATAAACAGGAGTTCTTTTACTGGACTACTGATTTCAAGATCCAACAAGTTGCAAACTACCCATTTGCTGCTAGTGCCCACAGTCACAACTACCTCATATCCTTGTAGCTGGTCTGGAACAAAGAGTCCAGATGCTTTGAGTACTCACATCTGTTGGAACTTAAGGAAAATGGCCCCCACCTCCTTTCCAGCTCCCAAATATTCAATGAGTGCATCTTGTTGAAAGAAACAAAGCTGTGAGTATATATATATATATATATATACTCACAGCTTTGTGTATATATATATATATATATACCCTATTTGTAAGAGATCCTGGGTTACATTGTTTTCAGGCTTGTAATTATTGAAAAATGTAAAAGGCAGTGTGAATGTATGCTGACAGACAATAGATAATATCAATACACTAACCAAACCTAACTTTCCTGAAAAGCAATGACAAATAATCCAGGGATGAGAAATGACGAATGAGCTATAGCAAACTCTCAATGATCTCCAGCAATAATTGATGGTTTTGTTCCAAGGAGGTAAAAATTCTAAATGTCTGATACTGTGTTGGCTGTTATGTATATATTTATACACTTTTGATGAGTGCCCACAACAGAAAGTCCTTTATTTCCCTAATCTGTTTCTAAAGAAGTTGAAAGAAACTACAAAGAGTAAATAAATATAGTGGTCAAAATGTTCCACACACTAAAGTTCATTGAAAGGTAAACTTTTATGTGTAGCATTTTTTTTTTACAGGTTACAGTATGTTATATGTGTAATTCTTTCACCTATGACCAGAGCTGTGGTTATCATGTAACTGCCTAACTTGGTTAAAAAAAAAAAATAGTGTAAATCGCCTACAACTTGATGTGTCACAGGGGAGAAAACATGGTAATTAGCATTTTAAAATGTGTGTTCCAGTTCTTGCCACTTCCTTGGAAAGGTTACAACCTCTTGGCGTCTCAGTTTCCTCATGTGTAAAATTCAGAGTTTGAGATTAAAAAAACTTGCCAAGCTCCTATGCTTTAGAATTCAACTTTATGATTTTACAGTGTTACACACAGGCTAGAGTTGTATGCAGGTATAACCACACTTACACTCTGAAAGCTGATATGTTGGATGACTTAAACATGCTTCCATTCATTTTGAAGTCTAGAGATTGCTTAGAAACTTTGATCTATTCTTCTCTTGTTGCTTTAAAGCAAATAAACCTTTATGGGGCTGCTTTTCTTCTCACATCTCTCTCCACAGTTTCCTTTTCCTTTCTGAGGTGAAAAACAGTCAGCACGATGTACCTCTTTTTCAAGAAGAAAGTTTGTAGTCGTGGAAACATCCCTTTAAATCACCCTGCGTGACCTTCCACGATGAGAGAATGTCCAAAAATTTGGCATCCATAGCACAGTGTGTTTAAAATCTGTCACTGGTAGTTTGCAAATACCATGGGAGCAGCTGAGGGCCAGGTCCTCTTTTGAAACAGTAACATTTTGAACTAAATAGGACTCCCATCAACCTCCATCCCTTCAACTCTCTCAGAAGCCTCTTGTGCTGCTGCCAAACAAGCCATCTCTTCTCTGAGATGTGGGACTTCTTATTTGAAAAACCAATTTCATAAACAATAAAATTTCCCATGTTTTCATCCTTACCGGTTGTAATTGCTTAAGATTGATGCTGGGTTTTCATGGGCTGCTTTTTGAAGTATGAAGAACAAAAGCCTCCCAGGCTTTGCCGGAGGTGCCAGCTGTGGCTGTGCTACGAGGACTCATATAATGCTGTCTTGTTCCATAAAAGAAAGTGGAAAATTTGAATTTGTATTGGGCATTTTCCCCATCCAGCTGCAGAGTTATCTTATTTTTTCCCTAATTCAGTCTTTTTACTTATGCTGATGCTTCATCTATCCTTATTTTGCCACTGGAGCATCTTTCTAGAAAGGTCTCAGTCTTTCCAGAATTAACAGTTGGAAGCTGCCCATAAATCCTCCAAACAAAAGCATCAAAACTCCTGATTATATCAAGGTTACTCTGTAAGAGGAAGATATGGGGCCAGAATGTCTATCAATATTCTTAACTCCCTATAAAGAAACTAATTGGTTATCCTATTTTGCTCTTTTTTTTGTTTTGTTTTTTTGTTTTTTGTTTTTGGTAGTACCCTTGGTGTGTGGAAGTTCCCAGTCCACCAGGAAACCCCCCCCCCCATTTTTTTCTCCTTGATATAGCATTACTACAGTAAGGAAGCACAATAGAATTCAGGAACAGACATGGAAGAGTTGAAGAGAGAGTGCTTAAGTTAAAGGGGGTGTGGAAATGATAGGAGGGGGTGATAATTAGGTCAGAGGAACAAAGAAGCTTTCCTGTAGCAGCTCTGAGAGGATGCATTCTTTCCCTTGATGTTCCTCTGCCTGCCTCTTCCCAACTCAGTCTATGTTTTGCTTAGTACTTCTACCATTCCCCATCTCAGATATCATGTTACACACTGTACCAGAAGCTGAAATACAAAAATAAAGTCTGATCAGAAAAAGCTCACCCTGTAGTGGGCAAGCGAAGAGGTTATTTCAGTAGAATAAGTTGTAAAGTGGGGGGATATACCATCTGTTTGTGGAATAAAGAATGGTTGGCTTAAAGAATAAATAAAAGATGACATTTGTGCTGAATATTTGAAGGGATAGTGGTGTTTTATCAAGAGGTCAAATGCATAACAAAGGGAAGATGTGATGAAGTCAGAAGCAGATAATTCTGCTTGGGGAAATGACATATACAAAACTATGAAAAATCACATCCTTAAAAAACTATTATCAGTTTGGTATACCAAGCCTAAAGAGACAAACCTACCTAAAGAGACAAAAGACCTGTACTCTGAATACTATAAGACACTGATGAAAGAAATCAAAGATGACACAAATAGATGGAAAGACATACCATGCTCCTGGATTGGAAGAATTAATATTATCAAAATGACTATACTACCCAAGGCAATACAGATTCAATGCAATCCCTATCAAATTACCAAGGACATTTTTCACAGAACTTGAACAAAATATTGTAAAGTTTGTTTGGAAGCACAAAAGACAAAGAATAGCCAAAGATATCCTGAGAAAGAAAAATGGAGCAGGAAGAATCAGGCTCCCGGACTTCAGACTATACTACAAAGCAACAATCATCAAAAATGTATGGTACTGGCACAAAGATAGAGATATATATATAGATCAGTGGAACAGGATAGAAAGCCCAGAACTCAACCCACACACCTACAGCCAACTAATTTATGACAAAGGAGGCAAGAATATACAATGGAGAAAAGATAGCCTGTCCAATAAGTGGTGCTGGGAAAACTGGACAGCCACATGGAAAAGAATGAAATCAGAACACTCCCCAACACCATACACAAAAATAAACTCAAAATGGATTAAAGGCCTAGATATAAGACCAGATGCTATAAAACTCTTTGAGGAAACCACAGGCCGAACACTCTCTGACATAAATGACAGCAACATCTTCTCTGATCCACCTCTTAGAGTAATGACAGTAAAAACAAAAATAAACAAATGGGACCTAATTAAACTTAAAAGTTTCTGCACAGCAAAGGAAACCCTAAACAAAGTGAAAAGACAACCCACAGAATGGGACAAAATATTTGTAAATGAAGTGACTGACAAGGGATTAATCTCCAAAATCTATAAACACCTTCTTCAGCTCAGTACCAAAAAACCCCAAACGATTCTATCAAAAAATGGGCAGAACCATCCTCCTTAAACTCTTTCAAAAGGTTGAAGAAGAAGGAATACTCCCAAAGACATTCTATGATGTCACCATCACCCTCATTCCAAAACCAGACAGAGATACCACCAAAAAAGAAAACTATCACCCATATCATTGATGAATATAGATGCAAAAATCCTCAACAAAATCTTAGCCAACCGAATCCAACAACATACCAAAAAAATTATACACCATGACCAGGTTGGGTTCATCCCAGGTTCACAAGGATGGTTCAACATGTGCTAATCTATCAGCATCATACACCACATTAACAAAAAAAAGGTCAAAAATCATATGATCATCTCAATAGACACAGAAAAAGCATTTGACAAAGTCCAACATCCATTCATGATCAAGACCCTCGCCAAAGTGGGTATAGAGGGAACATTCCTGAACATAATCAAAGCCATTTATGAGAAACCCACAGCAAATATAATCCTCAGTGGGGAAAAACTGAAAGCCTTCTCACTCCAATCTGGAACAAGACAGGGATGCCCACTCTCACCACTGCTCTTCAACATAGTGTTGGAAGTCCTAGCCACAGCAATTAGACAAACCAAAGAAATAAAAGGCATCCATATAGGAAGAGAAGAGATCAAACTGTCACTGTATACAGATGACATGATACTATACATAGAAAACCCTAAGGACTCAACCCCAAAACTCCTTGAACTGATTCATAAATTCAGCAAAGTAGCAGGATATAAGATGAACATTCAGAAGTCAGTTGCATTTCTGTATACCAGCAATGAAATATTAGAAAAGGAATACAAAAATACGATACCTTTTAAAATGGCACCTCACAAAATCAAATACCTCGGAATACACCTGACCAAGGAGGTAAAGGACCTATATGCCGAGAACTATAAAACTTTCATCAAAGAAATCAAAGAAGATGGAAAGAAATGGAAAGAGATTCCATGTTCCTGGATTGGGAAAATCAATATTGTAAAAATGGCCATACTACCCAAAGCAATCTACAGATTCAATGCAATCCCTATCAAATTACCTAGGACATTTTTCACAGAACTAGAACAAACAATCCAAACATTTATATGGAACCACAAAAGACCCAGAACCGCCAAAGCAATCCTGAGAAACAAAAACCAAGCAGGAGGCATAACTCTCCCAGACTTCAAGAAATACTCCAAAGCCACAGTCATCCAAACAGTGTGGTACGGGTATCAAAACAGACAGACAGACCAATGGAACAGAATAGAGAATCCGGAAATAAACCCTGACACCTATGGTCAATTAATCTTTGACAAGGGAGGCAAGAACATCAAATGGGAAAAAGAAAGTCTATTCAGCAAGCATTGCTGGGAAACCTGGACAGCTGCATGCAAAGCAATGAAACTAGAACACACCCTCACACCATGCACAAAAATAAACTCCAAATGGCTGAAAGACTTAAATATACGACAGGACACCATCAAACTCCTAGAAGACAACATAGGCAAAACACTCTCTGACATCAACATCATGAATATTTTCTCAGGTCAGTCTCCCAAAGCAATAGAAATTAGAGCAAAAATAAACCCATGGGACCTCATCAAACTGAAAAGCTTTTGCACAGCAAAGGAAACCCAAAAGAAAACAAAAAGACAACTTACAGAATGGGAGAAAACAGTTTCAGATGATACAACCGACAAGGGCTTAATCTCTAGAATATATAAACAACACATACAACCCAACAGCAAAAAAGCCAATCAATCAATGGAAAAATGGGCAAAAGACCTGAATAGACATTTCTCCAAAGAAGACATACAGATGGCCAAATCACACATGAAAAGATGTTCAACATCACTCATTATTAGAGAAATGCAAATCAAAACCACTATGAGATACCACCTTACACCAGCCAGAATAGCCATCATCAAAAAGTCTACAAACTATAAGTGATGGAGAGGGTGTGGAGAAAAGGGAACCCTATTACACCGTTGGTGGGAATGTCAACTGGTACAGCCACTATGGAAAACAGTATGGAGATTCCTCAGAAAACTGAACATAGAACTACCATTTGATCCAGCAATCCCACTCCTGGGCATCTATCCAGAGAAAACCATGACTCACAAAGACGCATGTACTCCAATGTTCATTACAGCACTATATACAACAGCCAAGACTTGGAAACAACCTAAATGTCCACCGACAGAGGAGTGAATCAAGAAGATGTGGTACATATACACAATGGAATATTACTCAGCCATTAAAAGGAACAAAATACTGGCATTTTTAGCAACATGGATGGACCTAGAGACAATCATGCTAAGTGAAGTCAGCCATACAATGAGACACCAACATTAAAAGCCTTCACTAACATGTGGAATCTGAAAAAATGACAGAATGAACTTATTTGCAGAGCAGATAGTGACTCAAACTTTGAAAAACTTATGGTTTCCAAATGAGACAGTTCAGGGGGTTGGGGGGATGCGCTGAGTTGTGGGATGGAAATCCTATAAAATTGGATTGTGGTGACCATTGTACAACTATAAATGTAATAATTCATTGAGTAATAAAAAAAACTATTATCAGTTTGGTATGGTTTTATATCTTGTTGAAGAGATGAATGGTGGTTATAAAAGAGTTATAGGTGAAATAAATACATATCAGAACAGTGGAATTTTCCTTCATTGCTTCACAGCTGTACTGGTTCTTTTTCTTTTCTTTTTTTTTTTGTCTTTTTACCTTTTCTATGGCTGCTTCCTGCGGCATATGGAGGTTCCCAGGCTAGGGGTCTAATCAGAGCTGTAGCCTCTGGCCTATGCCACAGCCACAGCAATGCGGGATTTGAGCCACATCTGCGACCTACACCACAGCTCACAGCCACGCCGGATCCTTAACCCACTGAGCAAGGCCAGGGATCGAACCCGAAACCTCATGGTTCCTAGTCAGATTCGTTAACCACTGCGCCATGATGGGAACTCCCATGTACTGGTTCTTTTCAAATTGAAGTCTTTCCCTTTCATCTTCCACTTATTATCCTTCTCAAATCATTGATACAATCATTAGGTTCTTATAACTCCTAATGTTTAACTTTGATTTTCAAGTTGATCTTCAAAATCCTGGTTGCTAAAGTGAATGTAGTGATGATACATGCTTTTTAGGGTGATGCAATGCATGTATTTGCGACAGGCTATTAGTAGAAAGACCTAGGGTGACTAGGCATATGGTTGGGTAAGTATTGAGAAAGAGTGGCTCTACGGATACCAGAAATAACTCTTCTTAGAGAGTGAGGAGGGGCCCTGGGCTGCCTGCAATGAGTATAGAAACTAATAGGAAAACAAACTGAGATCATCTCTTATTACTAGAATGGTAATAATCTAAAGTTGGAGCTGTAGAGACAAACAGGGAAGTATATGAGGGTAGCGTGCTGGCAGATTGATAGACCAAAGCAGAAATTCATGCCTTCATGGAAATAGAGACTGGGCGAAATAGGAGAGTATTAGGGCTTGAAGGACAGCTAAAGCTTAAGGAGAGACTGAAGCTCAGGAAGAGATAAAGATTGAGGAAAAGCCCAAAGTTGGTTAAGTGCTCAGAGACAGAGTGAAGAATTAGAATAATAGTTAGGGATGTGTGTCTCCTCTCTTGGTAGTAATGTGACTATTGTGATGAATCCATATCAAAATTGCTATCTCCAAATATTTCGTTGAAATGTTCTTCTTTTAGCTAAGAAATACCAGTGCTGAGGCAAGGGACAGTGTTGGGATCAGAGAGGATTTTCTGCCCAGAATCAAAATTCAGTGTATGTTTTTCTATGCCAAAAGTGTATGTCAGTTACCAAGAAATCTAGCAAAGGAAAGAATTTAGCATTATACTAAAGTCCTAGGAAAAGGAAGTAGATTCCAAATTTCCATTCCAGAAAGTGTAAGTATTTTCAGGTTAGGTGATTAATTTTAAAGTCTGTGGATCATCAGAAGTTCTCAACCTCTGAATACTGTCTTCATACTGTATTCATTTCTGTTAATTATACACCTTAATATTAATGTACGTTAAAAGTGCTTACATAATAGTTCAGATATTCCCAGGAGTTCTGCAAATGATGAGGTGGAATGTCATACCCACTTATTCATGGAAATATTTTCATAGATAATCCATGAAGAATTTGATTGTTGAAAATGCTATATAGTTTAGTTCCACTGTGAGCAAGTATACCATTTTGATACGGCTGTGAGAAGACAAGCATTTTGTATAAGCAGAAAATTATGCAATAAGAGTTGCAAACATTTAATGTTTAGCTCTTAGACATTTAGTAGAGTTCAAGGGTAATGGGTTAGTAATGGAAAATCTGGAGGAGTTAACACAACAGGTTACAAGAGGGTAACAGAGTTCTGGGCATTACTGCCCATAATCCAGCAGGGTAAGAAAATATCTGAGGTTAAGAGAAGGAAACCTGGTCAGAAATCTGAAAGCAGTTGGCATAGTGTGAGCATATTTAAGATTCACAGATAATAAAATTGAAGTCATAAGCCAAGTCATTGCAGAGAAAAGCAAAATAAGAGAAAGGAGGAGCTCCAACACTTTCCCGCAAAAATGCTACAATTCTAGCTTGATTTTAATGCGTCCGAGAGCAACTGAGATGTAGTACAGAGCTTTGAACCCTAAACTATTCACTCCTTTATGCAGCCTTCTTGGAGTATCTATTCATCAAAGAGAACCAACCTCAGGCAGCTTCTCCATGGATTCTCCTCCAGGTGTGTCCATGGGTAACAGGGAGGCAAGGCAAGGATCTCTTGCTCAGAAGGCTGTGAATGACCAGTCGAATAGGCATGGTGGCTTGTGTCATGGAGAGGTACTAGGGAGAATAGGCACCTTGATTCTTACTGTAGCTTGTCAGTGATGGATGAGAACAGATGAATGGAGAATTTTCATTTAAAATTTCGCAGAGAACATAATGTGCAGCAATTCACATTTTATCTATTTTTAAAATGTTATTCCATCACATATTTATAAGGAGGAAAATATTTAAAATACAGTAAACAGTGAAAGCATAACAGGCTCTTAAAGATGTTAACCAGTCTCATCTAGCAATAACTCTCAAACGTTAACACTGAAAATGCCTGGCCAGAAAGTACTTCATCACCTAGAGGAGGTTTTTTAAGCTCAGCATCTCCACTGACACTTTGCTTTGATTAGGGCTCCTGCCAATAGATTTGATCGATGCTCTGCTTGCCTAGTGGAACCTCCTAAATTTTCATTTGCAGCTGTCACTTTTCAGGGACTTGCAAACTCTCAGATCATTAAAGTGTCATGCCACGTGACTCAGATTTGACAGACAATTGCTTACTAAAATTATCTGTCCCGATCAGTGCTGATGTTCTAAAGGGATATTTTCAGCTTCTTGTTCTTTCTTCCTCTCTGTGATGACACTGTACCTAGTGAGTTGAAAGCAGCAGAGAAAGAGCATTATTAAAGGCAGCAGGTTATTGTGGTTCATATCCTGCCAATGCGGCTTTGGGTCAGAAAAAGAACCTCTGCAGTCCTATGAAGCTCTAATCTCTGTTGATACCTGTAGCCCATGGGCCTGTCACTGTACACTACCATGCTTCCCAGATAGCTATAACTCTTCTCTTCAAATGGCCTTTAATTATACTGCTGCTGTTGTGTGGTTGGGCAGGTTTGATTGGACTTTGAGGCCATTATCTCTCCTGGTTCATGCTCAATTGATGTGTCATAGATTAAGGCCTTGTATGATTTCTCAAATTGACAAGTGGTGATGATTATGGGATAGAAAGGCTAAATACATTCTGAGAAATGGATCTCAGGTGATATCATGACAAGGTCTTCTCAACTCCTTCCATGCATAGGCTATGAGTTTTTAAAGAGAGTAACACAGCAAGGTGAAAACTTACCTTTTAAACTGTATTTTTTGGTGAGTTTTACTTACATGGTCTGTCTACTCTGGGCTTTGTAATTTTAACAATTGTCATTGGAATTTATCCCTTCCAGTGTGTATCATTTACTATTCCTTAAGGGATTGCTTTATAAATGCTCTTGACATTTCTGTTGAAAAATACCTCTTCCCAAGCTGAGTACCACCTCAATAAAGACACTCAGCTGAATGGAAATAAGTTGTTATTTCTCCGTTTGTCATATTTTCAGAGTCTTCCTTTTAATTCAAATCTAGAAGCCCAGGATTGTTCCGTTTAAATATTTTATCCTCATTAAGAGTATATTCTATTTGCTGACAGGTGATTTTTACCAAATACTTTATTGTAATTAAACACAATGAAAATGTGATTGTTATATTATTTCTTTATGCCTATGACTTCTACAGTAATCTAGAATTGGATTAAACAATGAGCTCTATCAATAAGTCAAGGCCCATAGACTACTAGGGTCATAAATTTATGGGCTAATTGAGAGAAGGACAGAGGAAATAAAATTAATGGAATTGGTCTCACAGTATGATTGAATTGAGATTGAAAGTTTGTTTTTAATTGACCCACTGTCTGATGGGTTACAGGTAAGGCCTATGAATAACCCCTTGAGTTAAATACTCCTGCTTGTCCTCTTTCTCTTCTGGCTTATATCATAGGAATGTAATTTTAAATTGGATTATTTGCCCAGCACTCCACATGAACCAGAAAACTTCCTGAAATCTCATGTCTTTTTTTTTTTTAATTGAATGAGTCTCTAAATTCTGCAGTGCTTTAGGATTTTCAAAAGTTTCACACACATGATTTCCTATAATCCCATAATAACCCTTGTTTCTCACACTTCTATTGTCCCCCCTTCCCTCTCCCCACTGATAACCACTAGTCTGTTCTCTGTATCTGCAAGTCTGCTCTTTTTTGTTTTATTCACTATTGCATTTTAGGTTTCACATATAAATTATATCATACAGTATTTGTCTTTTTCTTTTTTTTATGGCTGAGTAGTATGCCATTACTGTATCTTCCTTATCCATTTATCTGTAGATGGATACTTGGGTTGTTTCCATACCTTGACAATTTTAAATAATGCGGCTATGAACATTGGGGTGCATTTATCTTTTTGAATTAGTGCTTTTGTTTGTTTATTTGTTAGTTTGTTTTAGATATATATTGAGGAGTGGAATTTCTGAGTCATATGGTAGTTCTATTTTTAGTTTTTTGAGAAACCTCCATACTTTTTTCAAGTGGCTGCACCAATTTACATGTCTTCGCATGGCAACTCTGACTCTTACATGGCTCCTGTCTACTCCTTCCCTTCAGGTTCTGTATCCAGCTCTTGATTACACTGTGATTAGCTAGAGTCTTTCCACAAAGACTCTAGTTTGGAAGTTCTCCTCACAATATTTTCTCATGAAATTATATTCCTCTAAATCTTTCCTGCCATTGATAAAGGCCCAACCACACCTAAGTTTGTGAAGCTGCTGTTCCTCCCGAAAAGACTTACAACCTTTCCTAAATACATCCAATAATCTGTAGTCACTAAGGCTATATCTAGTCCTAGAGTCCTCTGATTCCCATTGGCTAATTGTGCTAAGGCCCTAGGAGAATTCATACTCAAGCCATTTCTCATTATAATCCATTACTGGTAAGTAACACCAACAATTCTATAGGATTTGGGAAAAAGGAAAGGGTAATTTAGTGACACTGAAAAGGCTACTCAGTTTTCTTCAGAGCTGTATTAAAATCACAATGTATTTTCTTTTTTTACTGGTTTTTCAAAGTTTTTAATTTAATTTTTATCTAAGTAATGCATATATTTTTAAAATATCAGTTAATACTTTGAGGCTTAAAATGGAAAGTCGAGGATTCCTTTCCGCAGTTTTCCTTCACCTGATTCTCATTCCTCGGGGCAGTCTGCTTAAGGACATTTAGCTGTTTCTTCTGGTATTTAATAGCATATTTTAAAAACTAATGCGTATATTGTTATTTTGGGGTTATTTTTTCAGCTTTTGACATTATCTTTGCATTTCAAACTTACAGAAGATAAGGCTCACCGTTCTCACGCCTCTTGCCATACAGCCCTGCAAGTTTCCTTCTACCCATCCCCTGAATATATTGTATCACCATTTAGAATTAATAACAGTGTAGTATTTATAGTATTCTGATTATTGATTCTGTTCATAGCTCATATGTGGGTGTGTTGTGATTCCATTTTCTTTCCTTAATATTTAATTTTTCCTGGAGTTATTAATTGTCCTATTTTTTGTTTGCTCAGTTTTCTATTTATATGTTGGAACTTCATCTGCAAACTCTCCGACACCTGTCAGTACTCAATGTATATGTATTTGACAAGAGATTATATTACATGTATGTATATAGTGTGTATGTGTGTGTGTGAGAAAGAGAGAAAGAGTATCTCTCTGGGAACCCTCTCTTTCTCTCTTTCAATCTGGACTATTTGCTTTCTGGATTTGCTGCATACCTGTCACCCTGAGAGTTCCTTTCACCTTCTAGGATTCTCCTAACTTATCTTCTGTTTCCTGGATCCTATATTTTCATCATTCTTGGTTCACTCCATTTCAGGAAAACATATCCATGTCAGAGAGATTTTAAGATTACCATGATCCCCATAACCTGGTATACTTATCTTTGTGTGGGGACACATAGGGAATTGCTCGTAGGTAATAGAATATGTGATAAGTTGTTGCTTCTATGATTATATTACATAAGATTATAATACTTCTCTTGTAAAAAGGATTTCTCCTTTACTGGCTTAAAAAAAAACCCAAAAAACAAAAACAAAACTTCCAAATTGTGAACTGTACTATGAGAGGGCCACTCGGAAAAGAACTGAAGCACCTTTTGGCCGACAGTCAGTAAGACATAGAGGTTCTCAGACTGGCATCCTGCAAGGAGCCAAATGCTATCAACAAACAAGTTAGTGAGGAAGGAAATCCTTCCCTACCTAAACCTTTAGATGAGAACCGGGTCTTAGCCATTACCTTGATTGTAGCCTTGCAGAGGACATGGTGAAGTCATGTCCCCAGATTCCTGATCCACAAGACATGTGAGATAATAAATGTGTGTAGTTTTAAGCCATTATTTTTGACAGTATTACTTTATAGCAATAGAAACCGAATATAGGTTTTGGTACTTGAGAATGTTAAAGCAAATACTTAAAGATGTGGGAACAACTAGACAGTGGATGATGCCTAGTAGCGTTTTGAGGCGAATAAGAGAGACAGCTTAAATTGCCTTGACAGCTAGTAAGGATGCTAAGGATGCTGTTAGTGAAGACTCAAAGGTAGTGAGGAGCATGTTATTAGAAACTGGATGAGGGGGCATCCCTATTATGTAGGATCAGAAAGCTTTGTGAAATTCTCACCTGTAGTTATGTGGAGCGCAGAACATGTAAGTGATGAATGTATTTGGCAAAGGAAATTTCCACGCAAACTCTTGAAGGTTTGGCCTACTTTCTTTTTGTTGCTTATGGTAAATATGAGGAGAGACAGATATATTGAGGGAAGAACTATTAAACAAAGAGGAACCAGAAATGGATGATTTTGAAAAATTTCAGCCTCTCCACATGACAAAAGACAGGAAAATTGGGAGATGTCTTCCGAGCACTCTCAGAAATGGGCTTGGGCTTAGGGAAAAAGCCAAGTTAATGACTGTACAAACTTTTGCTAAAACTTCAGCAATATTAGAGGATCAGAGTAGTAGTCAGTCACATCAGGAACTGTTGAAAGAGATTGAGAGTTTGCTTTGCGGAATCTCTCAATCAAAACTTGGAGCCTCTTGGAATTCTCTTATGGTGCAACAAGTTAAGGATCCCGAGTAGTCACTGAAGCAGCTTGGGTTGCTGCTGTGGCGAGGGTTCGATCCCTGGCCTGGGAACTTCCACATGCTGTAGGCACTGCCAAAAAATAAAAATAAAAACAAGGACAAAAACAAAACTTGGGGCCTCTAGGAGGATTAAGGGTGTTGTCCCTCTAGCTATTTTAGGAGGAGCCCAAGGTAGAAAAAAACTTATCTAAAAAAAAGGTCATTTGGCACAGTGGTTAACGAATCTGACTAGGAACCATGAGGTTTTGGGTTCGATCCCTGGCCTTGCTCAGTGGGTTAAGGATCTGGCCTTGCCATGAGCTGTGGTATAGGTTGCAGACGCGGCTCAGATCCCGCGCTGCCATGGCTCTGGCGTAGGCTGGCAGCTACAGCTCCGATTAGACTCCTATCCTGGGAACCTCCATATGCCGCAGGAGCGGCCCTAAAAAAGGCAAAAAGATTAAAAAAAAAAAAAAAGTCATTTTTGCCTAATGGAATGAACTATGAAAGAGCCACAAGATTTTGAGAAAGTTATTCAGCAAAAGCACTGCCAGCTTGAACTGAATGGTAGGGTGATTATATAAAATAAAAGGAGATTGTCAGTCCCCCAAATTATTAGCAGGAAGCAGGCTGATATAACTTCTCAGTAGGAAACATATGTTACTTTTATCACTCAGAGGGTAGAACACAAGAGTCCAGAGGGTGGAGCTCAGAGGAAGAGAAAAATTATTCCCAGATCTTGAAAGTTAATGCCAATATTTGCACAGCTGGATTTTAAAATTTCTATAGATCAGTGATTCATCTACACATTTCACTTTTCCTCCCATTTGAGTGTTATCTTACACCTGTACTACTTTTGTATGTTGATTATATATGGAAGAGATAACTTGTCTCTTTAGTTTTATAGTTCAGTACATCAAGAGAACTTAATTAGATGATGAGATTCCGGACTTTGAAAAATTGCTGTAATGGGATGAGACTTTTGGAGACCTTGGGAGGGGGTGAATGTATTTTGTATGTGGAAGGGCCATAAATCAATAATGGCCAGAAGATGTGTAGAGGCAAGCAGACTCTAAGATAAGATGGCCCAGTGATTCCCACTTCTTTGTATCCAAGCCTTTGGTAATCTGCTTCCCTTATGCAATAGAATACAGTAAAAAGGACAAGATGCCACATTTCTGATTGTATTACAGAAAATTGTAATGGCTGCCTTGCTAGTGGGCTCTCTCCTTTGCTAACTTAACGGAAAAGAGCTGTCTGTTAAAGCTGACCCATGAAGAAAACTCTGTGATAATGAACTGAGGGCAGCCTCTGGCCAAAAGTCAATAAGAAACTAGGCCCTCAGCCTGATGTCTTGCAAAAAATTGAATGCTGCCAATAAAAATGTGAGCTTGGAAGTAGATCAACCTCCTCCTACAAGACTCCAGAGGAGAAACTGTTTATTCTTGGCCAAGACCTTGATTGCAGCCATACAGAGGACCTAGCTCAGCTATGCTTAGACTCCTGACTCACAAACTGTGGGCTAATAAATGTATGTTGTTTAAAGCCACTAAGTTTGTGGCAGTATTTTTATGCAGAGAAAATTAACTAATGCATTATCTTTCTATAGCACTCCCAAGAAAGGGAGCACATTTCATCTCTATGCAAGTGCTTTTCTTCTGCCCTCACTCTTGATTAATGAGTTTATTCTGCATAAAATTGCAGATTAGAAATAAATTTTTTATACTCAGAATTTTGATAGCTACATTGTTCTCTACCCCATAAGCCTGCTATTTCAAAATCTGGTATGTTACAATTTTTGAACCCCTGTATTCAACTTTTTTTTTTTTAAGTTTTTAGACCTTTGCTTGTATCAAATGTTTTAAAAGACACTACTGATATGCATTCAGTGGCTTTTGCCAATTTGAAAATGGTATCTGTTAATTATGAGAAATTGCTTAATATTTTTAATGTTAATTTGTTTTTTTCCCCCAGTTTTCTTTTTTACACCTCTTACTAACCACACTCATGAATTGATCTTCTAAATTTCTTTTTAAAAATTATTTTCCAAGACTTTTAATACTTTTATTTTCTTGGACAGTCTCTCATCTGTGAAACATTGTATTCTATCATACTTTTAATTCCCAAGTATTCTTTCTTATCTTTTTTTAATAGAATTTTTTAATTTAATGTTTTCATGTCTTGAAACCAATTGCTTCTGTTGTTGAAGTTGTCTTTTATTTTCTGATTGTCTCTATTACTTCCAAGGTACTTGTTTTCTTGTTTAAAACTGTCTTTCATGTTAGTGGCCTTCCTTAAATGTCTGGTACTATTTGGTTGCCCACTCATATTTTACAGTGAAGCACTAAAAGAAAGAACAGAAACTGTGGGTAGTAGTGGGTAGGTGCTGGTTTTCTTTGGGATTTATCTGTAGGGTGATATGTTTCTCCAAAATCGATATCTGTGGATCTTTTCACTTGGGCTTTTTATTTTCCAAGATAGAGACCCTATAATCTCCTGTCTGGGGCTTTTAAGCCCATCTTCCCACATTCAGAGATCTGAATGAAGGAGAGTCAGATTCTATGTAAATATGGCTTCTCACCCTTGGTCTCAGTTGCATCTGCTATTCCCAAGTTCTTCTGCTAGAATAGCAAAGCAGTATTTGGCCACCCAGTGTATTTTAAGACAGTTCGTGATAACGTATGGGAAATGAGTTTAGGATAAACAAAAACGATTGCTGTAGGATAACTTGTTATCATTTGAATGGCATTCAAGGTCCTCTGCTTCCCAATAGGTGTGAAGTGACACCAAAGTGTGCTATGAGTGAGTTGCAGGTATGTGAGCTACCCAACCGCTTCAGCCATTGGAGAGCCTTTGGAGAGCCACCAGGCTTCCAGCCATGAGCACATAGCTTATTTACCACTGTGAGGCATATATACGTGACATTTCCTGTATGTCATGACCATAAAAGTTGGGAAAGCTTCATCTTCTACAGTTTCACCCATCCTACATGTCTAGTCTTGCCTCTTACAACTTCCTAGAGTAAACTTTTCTTTTCTAGTCAATACCTAGAAGATCCAATTGCCAAGCCCCACCCCTTCACTTTTTTCTTACTCACCTGGTCCGCTCACCTGTATATTGCACTTACTTAGATTTAAATCTAATCTCAAATTTCATCCACTATATAAAGTTTTCCCGGATTATTTCAACCATATATGATTATATATTTTTTCCTCTGAATTCTCCTAGCATTAATTTTTCATAATACTCATTTTCCTTTCTCTTGATCAATTTTACATTGCACTTATTTACATACATTTTTTTCTGTCCAACTAGATTGTGAGCTTACTAGAGGACAGAACGGTGTCTTATTCTTTTGACTGCTTAACTATATTATCTCATTCTCTCAACAATCTTCCTTGGAGTATGAATGAGTGAATGAATAAGTCAATCAGTCAATTAATGCATCTGGTACACTATCATTTTCTCTAATAAATTTTTCTTGCTACATTTTAAAGTCAAATCTCATCACAAACTCACGTGAACTTTCTATGTGAACATGAACATGTTTCATAGTGATTTCATTTTGACTGAATGGTAATATACTATCTGGATATTGGGTGTGATTTTGCACTTCAGTGAAACTTCTAGCAACAGCATAAGTGTTTTTTTTTCTTTCACTGTCCTCAGAATCAACATGATTCTGTCAACTGTGCTTATAATTTCTTTAGAAACACTTTTTATTTCTTTTAAAATGATATGTAAGGAAAGGAAAACCATAGAATTAAGCCAAACATAAATCTGTGCCATGCAGAGTTTCACCTGTTGTTTTCTCCTTCATCAGTTAGATTTGCATGAATAATGCATTTTGTAAATACCAACCCACTTATATTTTCTCTGAAGCTAGCCCAAGGGGTTGCCGCTGTTGTTTTCCGCAAGTACCTTTATTAGTTCTTTCTCCAAACTTTGACCATTTGAATGTGTTTATTTGCTTTGTTTCTTGGTTAACCAAGTGTTACATTCCTGCAGCTTTTATTCCAGAGTTCTTTGCACAACTTCTCTTTGTTTTCTCACTTTCTAATATCCATCCTCATCTGGTTCTGGCTTTTGACTTGTGTGCTGGTCAGGGAGAAGGTAAGTGCTGTCATTCTCTGGCTACAAGTCATTTATTAAAGTAGTATGAGGGTCTTAGAAAAGTAGAACCTAGGCTTAAAACCTTGAGTTTAAATTTTAATTCTACCAGTATTCAGTCAGTAAACTATGGCAAATTATGTCCTCTCTCTGGGCGTTTTCTTTTATCTAGAAAGTAAATAGATTGGACCAAACCAGTTGTTTTCAAATTATAATCCTTAATGACACAAGAAAGCAAGGAGGTACATCCCTGGCCAGGGGAATAGAAAAGAACAAGCTACATACACATCCATAAAATAGTTGCCCTAGCTAAACCTGTGGGGAAATCAAACTGACAACAGAATGAAATCACATCATTACATCACATACCCAACTCCCTAATGTACAGAGAAGAGTAAAGGAGTCACCACTAACAAGAAAGTTATTTGAATTTGTGGTGAGATATTGCTTTACAGTTTGGCAGTAGGAACCATCAAAGAATATGACATGATACTATTACCTTTCAGTTTTATTTTATACATTGGAAATCTTTGAAAATGTTTATTTAAAATAAGTCTTTCATAGTGAAAAATTCAAAATAAAGTTTATAAACTGGTGGACTATCTGATGCTATAGTTTCTTTCAACTCTAGATGTTGTGCTTGACTTGCTAGGCAATACAATAATGACTGGCCCAATGGGGTCAGAAGGGCATTGGAAGTTGCAAATTAAGGGACAGCATATGACAGCACTGATCCTCTGCATCATAAAGTTCCATGATAAGGTCTCATATGCTTTCTCATCTCTGACTTCATTTGACCATAGCAAATGTTCTTCTAAATCGCTGAGGATGAAATCCTCAGGAATGGAGTTTGGAGTCAATTGAATCTGGGATTAAGTCCTGGTTTTGTAACATAATAACTGTGATGTCTTGGGTTAGTTCTTTTACCTCCTTAATGCTCCACTCTTTTCATTTATAAAATGAAACCAATAATATCTTCTTTAGTTGGTTAGCATTAAATTGTAACTATATCTTAATATCAAGTTCTTAATACAGTGCTAGGTAAATAATCCTCAAATGTACTTATTGTTGTTGGTGGTAGTATTGTTACAACTTTATACAGTCAGCTGGGAGAATACTTCTGCAAATCCTCTTTGACTCTGCCTTCACCTTACACTTAAATACTTGTTTTCCTGTGTTTCTACTCCACTAGTCCAAGCCCCATTAAATAACTATGTTTTTGTATTCCAGTTTCATACTTGAAGCTCCCTGAGAAGCTTATGTCTTTTCATTAATGTATTTTAGCACCTAATGCAGTATCTGTATTACATTAATGTTCAATAGTTTTTGAATGAATGAATGAATCCTCAAAAGAAGTTTGCATTTTGAAAGCTTAAATTTTTCTTAAGTCAGTTTTTGCTCTGTTTTGCATCCATGCTTGCATCTGAAGCAGTAGAAACATTGTTGATAAAAATAGCTTTTAGCAGCTTAATATGCTATAAGCCACAAGGGAGATAACTCTGAAGCTGAATCACAAACAAGCACAAATTCACTGAAAAATTTGTTCAACTCAAGGACATAATTTCTTTCTATTCTTTGGATAAACAAAAATGTAGATGAAGCACCAAGTAGCTCTTTATATTAAAAACTAATCATTCTTTTCGACCTAACTAAAACCTACCTCTCCCAAAAGGACTTGTCTAAGCTGACCCAAAGCTTCCTTTCTCCTTCTATCCTTCTGTCCTTCCCTTGTTTACATTCATTCTTTCACATATATTTAATGTGCACTTACAAGATGCCAGCTCTTATGACAGATGTTAGATAATAAAGCATAAACTCAAGAGAGAGATGACCTTTGCTCTTGTGAAACTCATCTTCTATTGGAGGACTCCAATAAGAGCCTGCCTATGTCAGACTGAACTCTGATAGACACCATGTAGAAAGACCATTAGCTCACTAGAGTTGTCCAGGCGTTTGGGGAAGACCAGGTCCTGCCTGGCAGAGAATATTTGCAGACACTGAGAAAAATGTCCATCCTATGGTTTCCATAGGACCCTAAAGACCTGAGAGACAAAACTTGAATCTGGCCAGCCTTGGGGTCCAGGCATTATAGGTTGAGAGGTAATGGTGAGGGAAACTACTTCTTAAACAGGATTTTCCCTGCCCTCCCTCCCCCCACTAAAGAACCTGAATAGCAAGCGCCAGAGACAACTGTATGAGGCTCATGGTAATCAGAAACTCTCCTCTCTAGTGTCCAGTGTTCTGTGAAAGACAAGACAGTGGTATGAAATGAGTGCTTATCACTAGTTACCTGAAGGATCTGGTCTCTAGAAGCAGAGATGATTTACTACTTGCTAGCACAAGAGAACTGCATCACAGGCTGGTAGTCCAGAGAGGGCCTGCCATAGAACCAGCTATAGACACTTGTTAAGAGTGAGCTAAGACGGAGTTCCTGTCATGGTTCAGTAGAAATAAATCCTCATGAACTAGTATCCATGAGGATGCAGGTTCAATCCTTGGCCTTGCTCAGTGGGTTGAGGATCTGGTGTTGCTGTGAGCTGTGGTGTAAGTCGAAGATGTGGCTCAGATCTGTAGCTGTGGTGTAGGCCAGTAGCTGCAACTCCAATTCAACCCCTGGCCTAGGAGCTTCCATATGCTTTGGGTGTGGCCCTAGGAAGCAAAAAAAAAAAAAAGAAAGAAAGAAAAAAAGAAAAAAGAGTGAGCTAAGAGGGACCATGGAAGCAGCAGCTATTAGAACAGAAGGGTCGCAAAACCACTAGCAGAAACCTTGATTATGTGTGGAGAATAATATCTCTCCCCAGGCCCAGAGATTCCTGGTCTGGCTAATTAGGGAGACTCTGGAAAAAGGCAGGACTTCCTATGAGTCCAGAGTGTGAGGGCCCAGACCATTGTGACTTGGAGTATTGCTATAATTTCCACACAGTTATACTTGGTGGCACGTGAGACAAATGGAGATATGAGTTACACTATTAAATACAGAATTGCAATAAAATATAAATACAATAATATCTAATATTTGATGAACACATGATATAGAAGATATTTTTATAAGCATGATATGTGAATTTTTCATTTAATGCTTACAGTAAACGTGTGACATAGGTACTATTATGTCCAATTTACAAATGAAGAGATTGAGACTCAGGAAAATTAAATAACACACCCAAGGTCACACAGGTGGGTTGTGGCAGAACAAGAATGGGAACCTGGATGGTCTGATCACAGAGCATATGTTTATGTCTGTCTTAACACATTCACCACTTCTTCGATTACTGTGTCTCTAAAGCCTTGTCTCCTGACTAGATGAAAAATTTGTTAAGGGCTGAATGCCTTGTGCTCATTTTATGCCAACCGCAAAGGCACTGGGCAAGACTTTCAAAAGGAAACCTGTACTCTGTCATCCTAATGTGCTGCTTGTTATACTCTGTTTTTACTCCCAGATACTCTCACTTATGCATCTCAGGCATCTGGTGGTTATGTTGCCTAGTACTTCTTCAATCTACTTATCTTGGGTAGTTAACTACCCAACGTGATCCCAATTGTCTCATATTCTAATATGCTCCTTCCTTCCCCCAAAGAAGTTTCTGTGTCTTTACTACAATAGATGTGGGTCAAGTGACTGGAGGAAAGCGATTCAATTAAGCTAACTCAAGTAAGCCTAAAATCATTCAACAGTCATTTACTAAATGTTTATTTTGTTCTAAGCACTATCATGGATAATGTGTAAGAGACCCAGTTCCTACTTTAATAGCTTGATAAACTAGTTCAAGAAATGCAACATTTTTAGTGAGAACTATAAAATTAGGATGGATTAAATATCCAATTTGGGATATGGCAGGAAAATTCAGAAAAGGGGAAGACCCACTTTGGATGTGGGATACTAAGGCTACATGAAAGTAATATTTGATATGGTCTTTGAAAAGTTGAAATAGAAAATGTTTATGTCTTGTGTTGGGGGTAGGGTCATTCAATAAGAGAGTCCTTTTACTTTTCCCAGGATTAGTTGAATTTCTTAAATTAATATCTTTTAACTTAAATGAATCTCTAGGAGTTCCTACTGTAGCTCAGCAGGTTAAGAACCTGACATAGTGTCCTTGAGGATGTGGTCTCGATCCCTGGCCTCGTTCAGTGGGTTAAGGATCCAGCGTTGCCAGGAGCTGTGGTGTAGGTCACAGATGTGGCTCTGATCTGGTTTTTCTGTGGCTGTGGTGTAGGCTGGCAGCTGCAGCTCTGATTTGACCCCTAGCCTGGGAACTTCCATAGGCCCTAAAAAAAAAAAAACAAAACCAAACAAACAAAAAGCAAACGAAGAAACAAAAACTTAGTGAGTAAAACTGCTTCCAGTGAGAAAAGGGAATGAGTTCTATGTACATTCAGTTATGACCTGCATTTCTTGATGAGGATATTAAAGTTCAGGAGTTAAGTAACTTACTCAATATTCCAAGTTAACAGATTCAGATCTGCTGGGTGTAAAGCTGGACTTTGCTCTGCCCAACTATTTTGAAGTATATGCTATGAAGCATTACTTAAAAATAAAGGGATGGAAAAAAGCTTTGTTGGAGAGGAAGAGTTCTATGCCTAAATAAGACTGGGAAACTACACTAAAGTTAGGCAGATACTATTACTGCACATGGTCTCAGAGTCTAACTATTAATAAACATTAGGACTCTCCAAGAAGAGGGTATTATTTCTCCAACTCGACCACAAAACTGGGTGTTTGTGAAGCATCACTAGGATGAGTGTTGATTAAACCTATCTTGGATAGTGCTGCATCATAGCTCAGAGGACTGAGCAGTGTTTCAGGTGATATGGAGGAAAGGGGAAATGGGAAGGTGGAGGCTATTTAGGACCCAGGAACCTTACGTGTTTTACTTGAAGCATGGCAGAAGTAGGCAGTCACTTTCTCTAGCTTCAAGTCAGGTCAGCCTTGGCTGAGCACATCTTAGGAGCTCGATCAATACTTAGAGAATTGAATTGAATTAGAGAATGCAGCACTTCCTCTCATTTTGGTAAAGGTGCCACCAATACCAGAATTATTTGGAGAGAGTAGCTATGTGAAGAGCTGCCCTAGCAACAGCTTTGATATGGCTTCTCTGGGTGCAGCAGATGGTCCTGTCCTGGGGTCTTCCTTCTCTGCACCATCCCATAGTAAGTTGTAGAGTTTCTCTTCCTCCTTAGAATCATATCCTCTCCTTACATCCAGCCCCAAATTGTGACTTAAAGCCTTAAGGTGTGTTTTCTTAGTGTTTCAAATGGAGACTAGTTTATAGCTCTCAATCTCTCTCTCTCTCTTTTTTTTTTCCTTTTTCTTTTTTTAAGGACTGCACCCATGGCATATGGAGGTTCCCAGGCTAGGGGTTGAATCAGAGCTGCAGCTGCCAGCCTACACCACAGCCACAGTAATGCCAGATCTGAGCTGCATCTGTGACCTACATCTCAATTCATGGCAATGCCAGATCGTTACCCCACTGAGTAGGGCCAAGGATCGAACCCACACCCTCATGTATAGTAGTTAGGTTTGATTCTGCTGAACCACAAGGGGAACTCCTAGTTTGCAGCTCTCTTTTAATCAAACATTTGTATGGTTTGAAGACAAAATGTTGTACTTCAAACTCACCCAGACAAAATTACAACTTTGTGTCTTTATCTGAACTGCAAAACCCACAATATTTTTGTAGAAAGTGAAGCCACCGGAATTTTGAATCTATATCATTTCCTAGATTATCAGATGGAGAGAAAATAAGATTTTATGAACAAAAAGGTAGGTTATCTGACCTACATGCCTTCGAATGGTATCCAACTGCCCTTCAGCTTTAAAGGAATGGTGGTTTTTTACTTCACAGGATATGTGGTAGAAGAAAATGATGGTATCTCCATTTACATGGCGCTTTTAGGTTATTAGAAGTTTTTAAATACCCATGGCCTCACTGTACTTGACTCTTAGTTCAGTCCTGTGAAGTAAAAAGGTCAATTATTGATTGACCTCCATGTTGTAGAAGAGGAAACTGAGACCTGAGAGGACAGTGACTCTTAATGGCCACAAACCTAATTAACTTATTCAGATATATCTGCTGTTTCACAGTGTGTTAAGCACTGTACCAGGATCTGGGAATATGAGGATGAAGATGGATAAGATACTGTACCTATCTTCAAAGTTTGAGCAGTCCAGGGAAAAAGACCAGCATGGAAATGACAAATTTGCATCTGTGGTAATAAGGTCTGCTCACAGTGCTGAAAGAGCGTCTAGTGAGATGTGAAGTATGTTGCAAGTGATTGGGAGCAGTGGTTCTCTAACTTCAGTGTGCACCCAAACCACCACAGGGTAGTGAGTTCCTTCTCAAGAGCTCCTGACTCTATAGGTCTACAGTGGAGAATCTGCTTTTCAACACATGGTGTTGATACAGCTGGTCTGAGTACCATCCTTCGAGAACCACTGATGTAGAAATTGATTGATGCAGACCTTTAGAAGTGTGGCAAAAATTGGTTTCATGACTAAAGGGACAAGGAAAAGCTTTCCATTAAGGCTAAGCAAGAAGATTGTTGAATTGTTTTAAGAGCCCATTGGGATGGGAAATTATCAAGTTTTAGTAGGATAAATTAATCTCTGCAATGATAATGTCAAAGCTTGGGAAGATGAGAAGGGAAGCAGAAAAATAGTAGAAATGAATAAATCCTTGTTTAAGACTGACCTGGAGTGAAAAATTATAGATACCAATGACATTGGTTTTGGACATGAGGGCTCATTTGGGTAGGAGAGAAATGAAAACAGGTTAGGGTGATAGGTCTATCATAGTTGTTTTCACACCATGAAATGATGGAATTAATTCTTAAAATTGCATTTTATGGAGGTTTTTTGAGGGGAAGAGGCAGGGGTTGTGCCTATCAGCATTGCCTCAAACAGAGCAGCTATGCTTTTTTACCTTATGTTGGATTCCTTGTCATAATTCATTTCCATAAAAAGTTCTGTAACCAGATGGAATTTGGTCACAATTGAACTAGTATGAAGGAAAGAGGTCAAGTATTTGAGGGGGTCTCGATGGGCTTTGCTGAAATATGGGTTCTTTACAGTTCTAGTCACAGCTTGTGCTCCTTCTGGTTCCCATGCTGAAACTTCCTTTGTGTAGCAGTGATTCTGGAATAATGTTTTCATGAAGAAAACTCAAGTGAGAGATAAACACAGCTGTTTGCTTGTGAAAAGGTTATACACAATTACTCCCAAGGGCCTTGGGAAGACAAGAAATGTGTAGCCCTTTTAACTGAATACCATGTCCAGGGGTCATTTGCTTAATGGGAGCATAGGGTAATTAGTAAATTTTCAGGCCCATTTGGTATTTGTCTTATTGATCTCCTGATGTTTTACAAATGTTTTCATTCATGTGATGCTATTTTCTCTCCTTATATAACCCTTTCTGGTGTGTTTCTATAGAAATTATTTGGAGAAAGATGAGACAATTGTATACAAAGATATATTTATATATTAATGCACCCATCAAAACTAGGACTAAGTGGGGGCAAAATATAAGCCATGTCATGATATAAGCCAGTGTTCCCAAAATATGTCTGGATTACAAATAATATAAAATACTTGTTAAAAATAAAATGTCTAGATTTGAAACTACTAAATCAAAATTCCTAGTGGAGTATCTTAAATCTGTATCTTTAGCATGTTTATCATGTTCCCAGGTGATTCACATGCAGTCAACTCATTGTTGGGTATTTACACACCATAACTTTAGGCCATGAAGGCACCTAAATGTGGCTCTATATGATATATTCTACCAGGGCTAGTCTACAATGCAAGAAGCTATGCACAACCTGTGGGGCAACCTAACCTTATTGCCCACCACTTATTCACAGCTACCATTTTTATTTGTCGCTATGAGTTTTGCTTCCCATACATAATATGTTCAAAATAAATATTCTTTAATGATCCTCTTGGGAATAGGCAACAAAAACTGAAAAGAATATAACTTACAGAACTACCCTCAGGGAAAAATGTAAACCAATTCCAGGCTTATAAATGTTGCCTGATTCTTAAGTACTTAAGAATGGTTTTCAGCATTTTGGCACCACTGAAATCATGCAGTTGTTCCAGCATATGCAGATAATATGGGAAGAGAGACTAATTTAATTACATTGTCTTTTTAGACCCTCAAAACTATTTTGCATTGTAGCATTATTACCCCTGTATATAGATGGGGGAACTGGGGCTCCGCAAAAATAACTACCTCATTATCATAAAGCTAAATGACAATGTCAAGGCTCAAACCCAGATCATTGTAGTTTCAAAGCTTATGTTCTTTTCACTATGTCATGTAATTCCTATGCAGCTTATCTGCTACCATTAACACTGATGAATACCAAGATGTATGCTAAGGATATAATTGTGTATCTGGGATGGTTTGACTAAGGCTCCTGGGAAGGTAGTTATAGTGAGATTAAATACTGAAAGGATCTAATAGCATGCAAAATACCTGGCAGTTAGTCAAGGTATTTTTAAGAATGTTTTCAGCACCAAGTAACAGAAACCCAAAACACACACACACACACACAAACACACACAAGTTGTTTAGATATATAGGGTTCAATTTTTTTTCTGATAACAAAATCCTATAAAGAGATAATTATTGACATTGGCTGAGTTTTTTCAGTAATGATGATATAAACCTTCTTTTCACCATTCTTAGAACAGAACATTACTTTTCATCTTAAAGTCATTAACTATGATAACAAGATGAGTTTCATGATTCTAACTTCAATTTCAAGAAGGAATAAGAAAAAAATAATAATTTTAAAGTCTTCTTTTGGAAGAACTTGAGCTTTGTATTCAGAAATAGAATTCTCCCATAGCAGAGTAACTTTTTATAGATCATTGGCCAGAATTGAGCCAATCAGTGGCCAAAGGTAGTAAAATTATCATTATTCATCACTTAGACTGGGGTAAGGAAGCTTCTGGTCTATTTGAAATAAAGGGATCTCAACTGGATCCCAGAAATAATAGGGTTCTATCAGTAAATTAGAAGGAGATGGAGTGAGCCAAAGAAATTATCTGCTACAGGAGTTATTCAACAAAGTCTAATTTTATTCTCCCCTTACCTAATAATAATGAATAAACAAATAAAAAGTCCCTTGCCAGTTTAGGAGTCCTAATATTTAGTTCATGAAAATATGACCTCTGAACCCAAATATACTGTAGGATCCAAAAAAGTTGCCCTTAAAAAAAGACAAACTTTCAGGAAATAACCTTAATCATTTGGATCAGATTTTTTTTCTTCTTAGTATAGATTCCAAAGAATTAATTTTAATCTAAATATTGGAGGAGATTAATAGCAACCGTTTGGCCACTTTCAAAGAATTCTGGTCTTGGCTGAAGACTTAAGTAATAGAACTATCTGGGAAGGTGGATTTGCATTGGACATCTTCCCAGAATTGCATTAGTCAGGCACTGTCAATGGAGGAGGGGAGACCTGGAGACATAGATAAGTGACAAGCACTGTCTCCTCTTATGCAAGAAGACGACTTAAAAAGGCTGGAGACCATTTCATTATAGGTGTATCCCAAGCCAAATTCTGACTCTTGCTTACATCTCTAGCCTCAAATCTCATCCCTCCCCATCCTACCACTTCTCCCTCTGCACTACAGCTCCTTGACTCTCCTGACATCACCAAATAGTAAATCTCCCTGATACAACTGCCTGGGTGCCTGGTACTTTCTTTTGGCTTTGTTTTGTTTTGTTTTGTTTTTTTGTCTTTCTGCTATTTCTTTGGGCCGCTCCCATGGCATATGGAGGTTCCTGGGCTAGGGGTCGAATCGGAGCTGTAGCCGCCGGCCTACGCCAGAGCCACAGCAACACGGGATGCGAGCCACATCTGCGACCTACCCCACAGCTCACGGCAACGCTGGATCGTTAACCCACTGAGCAAGGGCAGGGACCGAACCCGCAACCTCGTGGTTCCTAGTCAGATTCATTAACCACTGCGCCACAACGGGAACTCCCTCCACAACGGGAACTCCTGGTACTTTCTTTTGTAACACATACTACACTTGATAAGTGGCTGGCTGCTTGTGTCATTATGTTTACTGTCTCTCACCCAAGAGAATGTAAGCCCCTTGAGGTGCTACTCTCAGCAACATAAAATGTTCGGCACATGGTAAATAATCCATAAATATTTATTTTTGAAGATGTATATTTTACCAATTAAAAAAGTCGTCTGAAAATCCAAATACACTGACAGATTGGGGAGGAGGGAGTAAATTTTCACTTTATAAAATAATTTCTCAGAGGAGTCCTTTAAACATGAAGCTTCTTTGGGGCATTTAAAATAGGATTTGATTTACCAGAATTTGATTCACATTACTTTTCAGCAACACACACACACCTAGTACAAAGCCATACACTATAAACATACCCTTTAAATTCCTTATTTTCAGTCATGATGCAAAACCAATTATGAAAAAAAAAAATTGAAAAATGAAGGGGAAAAAGCAAATTAGTCCTAGAATACCCAAATGATTAACAGAATAATGATGAGAAAGATCATAATTACCTACTCAGGAAATTACAACAGGAGTATATGGCCCTAAATCAAGTCATCTCCCACCCTTTCTCCTAATAGCCGGTTCAGTTGTTTGTCGGTTCTTGGGCAAGAATCTATTCTGTGGAAGACTGGAATAGCTGCTCCTCTCTAAACAAGCCAGGTGGGTTGCTGGCCAGGTGCATTGGTGTGTGTAGGGTGGGTGGTTGAGTAGTGATGGACTATTAAGACATGGATAATGATGATAAAGGCAGCTACCAGTTGTGCCCAGCATGCACCACACACTGTGCTATACTCTGGACTTGGATTATCTCTTTTAAACTTTGAACTCCCACTTGCTAGTTACTTTAACTTTTTAAAAAATAATTTTCAAAAAGTCGTTTGAACTCTCATTCAGGAAGTGAGGAAAATGATGCCTTTTTTTTGGTTTTGGGTTTTTTTTGTTATTTTATTTTTTTTTACAGAATAAAATACATATATTTAAGCACAATTACATTCACACAGATTATTATATCATGGATCTTAAGAAACAGATTAAGTGACTCCCTCTGGAGTAGAATGGAAAATATGCTGAGACAAATAGGAAATTTATTCTATACTTTATCCCATTTTGTATGGCTTTCATCTTTAATATTTAGTATTATCTATTACATTTCAATTTTTCTTTAAAAATTAGCATTGTATTAAAATTGTGCATATTATGCAACTAAAATTTATAAAGAAGAAAGGCTCATATACTATTAAATATTTTATATAGCATAATAAAAAGAATAACTTCACTGATAAGCATAACAAAAATAATACACCCTCTGAAAATAAGTAAAATATAAAATGCATAAATTGGTTAAAAAATAGTGTAACTATATAAATATGTCCTCACAATTTGTTACATCTTATTGATTCTTCAATATAGGCATTACACCATTCTAGGTGATGTAAACAAGACATTATAGACCTTACATTGTACCATGGAGAGAAATGGTTATTAATAATACAATTGTAGAACTGTATTATTTAATTGTACAGTTGCATTATTTAATGATAATTATCACAAATTCTTTGATGGAGAGGAAATCAGAATCAGAAACAGATCTAAGAATTCCAAGAATGATGTCAAATGACCCCCTTCATGGTGGATTATGCAATTATTTACTATGAGATATATTTCTTCTCCAGAGATTCCTTATTTGTGTATCACTTGCAGATTTTTGGTTTGCAGTTATTCTGAAGTTTTGATATGAGTCTATATGTATATGAGAGTGTTTTATGTTGTTGTTCTCTTAATTGCAAGTTCATCTCCAGTGTTCTGCATTTGTACCCACCTCTTCTCATGATTTCTGATTTTGGTGGTATAACTGTGCATGAATATTTCCTATCTTTTCTGTATATATGCCTTTACTGGTGAGCCTTGTCATTTGTGAAATTTTTGTTTCCTGTTGCTGTCTTTTCTTTTCTGCCTAGAGAAGTTCTTTTGGTATTTGTTGTAAAGCTGGTTTAGTGTTGCTGAATTCTCTCAACTTTTGCTTTATCTGTGAAGGTTTTGATTTCTCCTTCAAATCTGAATGAGAGCCTTGCTGGGTAAAGTAATCTTGGTTGGAGGTTTTTTCCTTTCATCACTTTAAGTATATCATGCCACTCCTTGCTGGCCTGCAGAGTTTCTGCAGAAAAATCTGCTGATAACCTTGTTGGGGTTCCCTTGTATTTTACTTGATTCTTTTCCCTAGCTGCTTTGAAGATTTTCTCTTTGTCTTTAATTTTGGTCAGTTTGATTAATATGTGTCTCGGGGTGTTCCTCCTTGGGTTTATTTTATATGGTACTCGTTGTGCTTCCTGGATTTGAGTGAGTGGTTCCTTTCCCATATTAGGGAAGTTTTCGGCTATTATCTCTTGGAATATTTTTTCTGTCCTCTTCTCTCTCTCTTCTTCTGGCACCCCTATAATATGGATGTTGGTGTGTTTAACGTTGTCCCAGAGTTCTCTGAGGCTCTCTTCATTTGTTTTCAATCTTTTTTCTCTTTTCTGTTCCACATCTGTAATTTCCACTAATTTGTTCTCCACCTCGCTTATTCGTTCTTCTGCCTCCTGTGTTCTGCTGTTAGCTGCTTCTAGTGAATTTTTTATTTCAGTTATTGTCTTTTGCATCTCTTCTTGTTTAAGTTTTATATCTTGTATCTCTCTGGTCAGTGTTTCCTGTAAGTTATCCATCTTTGCCTCCAGTTTATTTCCAATGTCTTGCATCATCTTCAGCATCAACAATCTAAAGTCTTTTTCCTGGAGGCTGAGAATCTCCTCATTGCTTAGCTGATTTTCTGGGGTTTTTCCTTTATCCCTCATCTGAGTTATAGTTCTCTGTCTTTTCATTTTTATAAGTTTTTGGTGTGGTGACCTTTTTACAGATAGTAGAGTTGTAGCCTCTCTTACTTCTGGTGTCTGCCCCCCTTGTGGCTGAAGTCAGTATTGGAGCTTGCTGTAGGTTTGCTGATGGGAGGGGCTTATGCCTGCCCCCTGGTAGGTGGAGCTTATTGTAATCCCTCTGTTGGGTGGGACTTAGTCTCTGGATGGGATTAGAGGCAGCTGTGTGCCTGAGGGGTCTTTAGGTAGTCTGTTTACTGAGGGGTGGGGCTGTGATCCCACCTGGATTGTTGTTTGCCCTGGGGCTTCTCAGCACTGACTGATGGGTGGGGCCAGATTTTCCCAAAATGGCCACCTCCAGAGAAAGGCAGATGCTGAATATTCCCAAGAGCTTTGCCTTCAATGCCCCTCCCTCACAACAAGCCACATTCACTCCTGTTTTCCCAGGATGTCCTCCAAGAACTGCAGTCAGGTTTGACCCAGATTCCTATGGAGACCTCACTCTGCCCTGGGACCCAGTGCATGTGAAAGTCCATGTGCACCTTTTAAGAATGGGGTCTCCATTTCCCCCAGTCCTGTGGGGCTCCTGTGGACAAGCCCCACTGCTCTTCAATGCCAGATGCTCCAGGGGCTCTTTCTCCCAGTGCCAGATCCCCGCACGTGAGGGTTTGATGTGGGGCTCAGAATTCTCACTCCTGTAGGTGAGTCTCTGTGAACCAGTTAGTTTTCAGGCTGTGGAGCTTCCCACCCCAGAGGTATGGGGTTGTTTATATTCATGAAATCGCCCCTCCTACCTGTTGATGTGGCCTCCTCTTTTTCTTCTGGAGTAGGGTATCTTTTTTAAGGTTTCTGGTCCATTTGGGTGGAGATTGCTCAGTCTTTAGTTGTGAGTTTTTTTGTTTTTAGGAGAGAAGTTAAGCTCCAGTCCTTCTATTCCGCCATCTTAATCCTTTTCTCAAAAAATGATGCCTTTAACTTCCTCATAAAACAAGGCTCAAAGAAGATCATAATGTGAATACATTCTGTCACTGGGAAGCATTATAGAAATATAAGACACTTAACTATGTCTTACATTTGTGTTTACTTAAATATTTTAGTTAGTTATATATGTTGTATATATTTACTTATATATTTTATATTTTAATTTATTTGTTTCAACAAACGTTGAACTAGATTTGTGCTTGGTATATCATGGTACCTGAGAGTCCATCTAGTGCCTAAAGCCTTGAAATGAAAAAGTCTTCTTGGAGAGAGTTCACATTTGCCTTTTAAATGGTGAAGAAGAGTTGCCCAAGTGAAGTGGGAAAAAAGTGTTTAGGACATGCCAGAGAAAGGCAACAAAATGAGCAAAGTTAAAAAGGTCTCCAGCAGTTGGCACTGGGAAGAAAATTAGTTTAGTGTCACTAGATGTGGAACGTGTAGGAGTGTCAAACACTGAGACAGGAGAGTTACACAAGGGCCAGGTTGTGTAGGGTTTTCCATGCCCTACTAGTGTGTTTGATCTAGATTTTTGGAGGAAAATGGACTGCTTTAAGCAGAAAGATGACACGGTCATATTTGTATTTTAGAAAGATCAGTCTGGAGGTATCATGAAGGATAGATTTTAGGGGAATCAAGTTGGAGAGGAGAAGTTAAGTTAGAAGACTAAAACAGTAATTCCACCCTGATGACAGCACCTCAGCTAGAGTCATAGTAGTTGTTAGGAGAGGAGAGAATCGATTTCCTAAATATCATGTATGGGGGAGAGTTTCACATTAGCAAATCTCTTTATTGATTAAATACAGCAATAATGAAGACAAAAGTAAAAGAAAGTCCATGGTGAATCCAAGATCCATACATCTTTTTTCCGGACAAATGGATGGATGGATGATTTGGGTATGCAAATGTTGAAAGAGTTTGATTTGGTTCTGGACTTCATGAGGTACCAGAGATTTGATTTGATTTTACACCTGTAAATCTAATTACTTGAAATTACTCAGCCACTCAAAAATCAATATCCCATGAATTCCACCATGTACCAAGCACTATCCTGGACTCTGCTGGGATACAAAATTGAATGATACTGGCCACTCCCTTTAAGAGATTTACCTTCTTGGTAAAGAAGCAAGACTTAAGATAATGGTCTAAGGATTCCTGGAGACAAATGATGATCTGTGGTCCAAGTTTTAAGATGTGAAGGAGCCAGGGTAGTATGGCATGGATGGCTTCAGGTTGCATGTGCCCGCCTTATTTGGGCCTTGAAGGAGGACAACATGGTCAAAGGCACAGGGAAGGAATTAATTGCAAGGAGCGAAGATGTTAAAGGATGAGGGGATTGGGAGAGCTATGTCTGAGGATCATAAATGGGCTTATGTGTCTGAAGAAACCCTCCTTCTTGTCTAGTCCCATATGGGATGTGCTGGGTGGTCCCACTTTTTCATGATCCTCTTTACTCTGACATAGCAGATCTCTGCAAGAACTTTTGCAGGCTTTTAAATGGTGTAACTGTCAAACTATCCCCCTCCTTATTGAACATTGAACCCCATATATATAAAGTAGGTAAAAGGAGTACTGATCTTATTGAAATGGAAATGAGAGACTGGCCCCTGTTCAACCAACCACCTCTGAGATGACTCCCAAGACAGTGTGAAGAAGCTCTAGTGTTCTAGAGATCTCACAGTTCAGAAGCTACTGGGTTAGTTCAGTCTCTTCATTTTATTGGTGAAAAAACTGGGACCTAAAGAAGGCAATGAGACTTGCGCAAAGCCCCATACACTAATATATCCTGACTCAGTGGAATTAAGCTGTAAATAGAACTCACTTCCTGGGACAAGGCTAAGTGGGAACAGATTCCTTGTTCTTCATTGGAGACAGGCATCCTGTTAAATCAGATGCTGTCCAGGGTTTTGACCCTTTTTGGACATTTTTAAGTTGCCATTGCCTGAGTGAATCTGCAGAATCTGCAAAAGCCCCATGTAGTTTCTAATGAGCATGCTCGGAGGCCACTCATTAGGCTTCCTGTTTGAAAACAATAGCCAGAATGAGGGAGTATTTGCTTTTGGCAATGAACACAGTTGCTATGTGCCTTGTACTGCCTTAGAGAAGAGCTAATTTCCCCTGTTCTGTGTTCTGAGGAAAATATCCTCACTTTTGACAGATGTTCTAATTCAACAATTAGCAGTGACTATGACATGCAAAAATTACCAGTTGCTAAAGTCTCACTTAGCCAAATGGGAGACATGGTGTATTTTTATACCCGGCACCTTGGGCTGTGTAGCTTGAAGCACACACTTGCCCAGCATTTCTCTGGCTTATGAGTTTTGCCACTAACTGTAATTTATTTTTAAATATTCTAAAAATATACCCATCCCAACAGCTTCTGGGTGGTGGGAGGAGAAAAGAAAAGCATGCAATGCTGTTTGAAATGGCATCCACTAAAGAGCTTCCTTTCTAGCCCTTGGTACCACTTTATCACAGGAAAGACTGGTGACCCTTCAGCCAAAGGACAGCTTTACTAAGAGTGCCCTAATGGGACATTTCTGCTCCAGCAAATGATTAGGTCTTCCTTGACATTAGGTGTTCTGGGTAAAATTAAGACAGGAGAGTTAGTCAGTATCAATGGTCCCAGCTCCTCTCTGCATTTTCCCCCCTCCCCTTATCAATAATAACATGCTTCTTCCAATTATCCACTGCATACCACATCTCCATTTTTTGCCCCAACAAAGTCTTCTCAGAAAAATTCAATCTCAGTATTTTGGAATAACTGCAAGGCCTCGAGCTTAGAAAATAATTGATAGCTGTGATTTCCAAATCTTTTGGACTACACCCATTTTAGTAAAACAAATACATACATATTTATATTTATATACATACTTGCAGATGAGAGGGCAGTCACAATATAAGTGTATTAATAAAATAAATGCACATCATGCATCTAAGTAAGTATTAATAACTAGTTATAGTGAATACAAATAGTTCTCATAACTTCAAGAACTTCAAAATCTGGTTTGAATGTCAATCTTTATTTTCGGTGTGGTTGATGAAGACCTTATTCCAGGGACAGAAGTCTTAATTGTACCATTTCCAAGTGCATTTTGTGAGGGTTAGCTTTCTTAGTATCAGACAGCTCAAAAGCTGTCCCACAGTTCAGGTGCCACTGCCAACCTTGCTACCTGTGAAGCCCCACTCTTTGGACAGGTACTGCTTTCACTGACATACATTCCCTATACAAGAGGCTGATCTCAATGTGGGTATTAAATGTTAATATATTAAAAAAATTTTTTTTTTTTGCTTTTTAGGGCTGCACCTGTGGCATACGGAGGTTCCCAGGCTAGGGGTTGAATCAGAGCTGCAGCTGCTGGCCTGTACCACAGTGCATGGCAATGCTGGATCCTTAACCCACTGAGCGAGGCCAGGGATTGAACCTGCAACCTCATGGTTACTAGTCAGATTCATTTCCACTGCACCACAACGGGAACTCCAATGTTAATGTTTTTTTGAATTTATTTTTATTTTTATTTTTTTTAGGCCGCACCCAAGGCATATATATAGAAGTTCCCAGGCTAGGAGTCAAATTGGAGCTTCAATTACCGGCCTATACCACAGCCAAGGCAATGCCAGATCTGAGCCATATCTGTGACCTAAGCCATAGCTTGCAGCAGTGCCAAATCCTTAACCCACTGAGTGAGGCCAGGGATGAAACCCTTGTCCTCATGGATGCTAGTCGGGTTCTTAACCCACTGAGCCACAATAGGAACTCCAATGTTAGTATTTTTTATATTCAATTCTTTTTATATTAAAAATGTTATAAACTCACCCCCAACTCCTTAGTTCTTCATCCTGAACATCCCACTTTGAAGGTTGCAAATGGGCCTGGGTCAGGGGGTGAGCTTCTCTGTCTTCTGTAGAAGAGTCATTTACACTCCCGGTGTCCCTGCGTGGTCTGTGTTAGTTGTGAGACCTCAGAGAGGCATTATGCACTGGGGACAAATGCTCAGTAGTCAGAAACCTGGTTTCTAGGAGTTGAGCATTATACACAGTCCAGTTCAAGTCCTTCAAATCCACATTTGCAGGTGGCCCTGTGTACAGCCCAAGAATGTATGTATGATTGGTCTGATCTGACCTCATAAGTGCTACGTTCTAAAGGTCACTGGGAATGGTGGCTCTTTCTGACTTGGTCCCAAGTTCCCTTTCCCTCCTAACACTCTCTTCTCTCTTTCCCTCTCTTTTTCTCTAATGGCATGATTATCTTACCACTTTCTGGAAATCAGGCTATCTGCTTTTTCTTCTTGCCATTCAGGATTTCCAAATGGGACATATCTTGCTCCCCATATCCAACTCCTGACATTCCTGTGGATTCTGTCCTGCAGTCTCTCTCACATATGTCTACTCTTTGTCTTCACTGTTAGCACTCTAGTTTGGGCCTCATTATCTCATCCGAACTGGAATTACAGCCCTCCCCCACCAGCAACCCTGTCTCCTGTCTCCCCTCACTGAAATCTCTTCTCCACACTATTGCCAGCTCCAAATGAGCTTCTTCTTTGCTCAGAAATTTCCATTGGCTCTTCCATTGTCTGTATCATTAACCCACTCAGGATGGTATTTACATTCACACGTCCATACCCAGTCTGCCTTTTCTGACTTTGTACACTCACCTGAAAATCTTTATTTTACAGACAAATGAATCCTTCTGTTATTTCATTAACAGGTCCCACATTTGCACTCCTTTGTGCCGTTGTTACCAGTTCCCTCTGGCTGAAAAATAATCCCCCACCTTCATTCAACCATGACTTTTCATGCACCTACTAAGATTTTCAAAGGTTCTCACCTGTCCTTTTAGGCCCATAATCAAGGCTCCTCCACTAAGACATTTTTGCCTTCACAAAGCAATGCCATTTCTATGTCTTCTAAACTCTCTCAGTATTTTATTTATGCTTTTCTTGTGGCACTGATTTTAATTCATTGGCTTGTTTTTGTCTTACATTTTGGCTAAAACCAGTTACCAAATACCTAGTCTATGCTAAGCACTGTGATAGGTCATATGAGAGTATATTTAATATTCCCTAAACCCTTACTAGGTCCATAATCTTATTCTCATTTTAAAGAGTAGAGAAATGCCCAAGGTCAAATTACTAATGAGTTTTAGAGTTAGGAATCAACCAAGCCCATTCTCTTTCTTGATTATGCAATGACTTGATTATAATCATCACTGTACTTTGTGTGTGTGTGTGTGTGTGTGTGTGTGTGTGCTTAGGGCCACACCTGCAGCATAGGGAGGATCCCAGGCTAGGGGTCGAATTGGAACTATAACTTCTGGCCTACACCACAGCCACAGAAGTGTGGGATCCACATGTGCAAACTACACCACAGCTCATGGCAATGCCAGATCTTTAACCCACTGAGCCAAGCCAGGGATCCAACCTGCATCTTCATGCTGGTCAGATTCATTTCCACTGAGCCATGATGGGAACTCCATGATACTTTTTCATCACCAATAATATACCATAAACTTCTTGAACATGGACTCTGTCCTACCTCAGTGCTAACTACATTATATTTATTGGAACTAAATTGATTTTCATCAAATCAAACTGAAGCTGAGGGACCTTGGGTAAGAGAAGTCAAAGGAGTAAGTGCTTTCAACATGCCTTTGGATCGGTCACCCCACCAGCGTGAACCTTTGCACAGCCAGATCAGGTAGGGGCCTGAATAATTCAGTCAACCGCAGTCCACACAGGCCTTCATGTTCTAGCTTTCCAGAAGTTGCCGAACTCCTGGCTGCCACACAGTCTGCCGTAGCTTTAAATATTCACTATGCTAGTGTTGATTACTGAATAAAGTGGCAATTAAGTTTTCATGGCATAATTTCTATGTTTCACTGGAACAGTGCTAATAGTACATTGTGTCTGTCCCTTCAAAGAACCCACCTGTTTTTTGGGGAGACAGCAGCAGGCCGGTGCTGTGGGCTGCTCAGTGAAGTGCTGGTATTTGTCTAGGATTCAGTCCCTACATCAAGAGCCAGGGAAGGTTTGAACGACAGGAGAGGTAAAAGATGAGAACCTTCCGACTTTGCTCTGACTGCAGTTTAAATTTGTCTTTAGACTCAAAGGAAGTGTTCATCTATATAATTGCCACTTTATATTTCCTGGTATTTCAAAAGGCAACTGGAGCCGTATTTTACAGGCTGGCTCCCTCCTCACCAACAGGCAAGACTGCAAGACTGCCATAAATTTATACCTGTGCCACAAGGTATTTCTGTGTCTTATCTTAATAGCTACATTTGAGGTCTCAACCTTCATTTTCAACTGCAGTTTCTTGACCTTTAGTCTATTTTCTTACCTCTGCTTCATCCTTTTGCACTAAATATTCATTTTCCTAGCCCACTGCTATTATTCAGGATACCGACTTCTGCTTTAGGCCTCACAGCTAAGGGTCTGCCCAGCTCCTAGACCTCAGCCCAATTCAAAGTCCTGAGTACCCCTTTCTTTCTTTCTTTCTTTCTTTCTTTCTTTCTTTCTTTCTTTCTTTCTTTCTTTCTTTCTTTCTTTCTTTCTTTCTTTCTTTTTTCTTTTTAAGGCTGCACTTGGGGCATTTGGAAGTCCAGGCTAGGGGTCTCATCAGAGCTGCAGCTGACAGCCTACACCACAGCCACACAAGTCGGGATCTGAGCCACATCTGCAATGTACACCACAGCTCATGGCAACGCCGGATCCTTAACCCACTGAGTGAGGCCAGGAATTGAACCCGTGTCCTCATGGATACTAGTTGGGTTCATTAACCACTGAGCCATGACAGGAACTCCTGGGTACCCCTTTCTAGCAAGCCCTGCTCTGAGATATGCTGGGAGCTGAGGGGCAGGCAGACCGGGGCTGAGCTAAAAATGGGAGTAGGAAGGACTACAGCTGGAGGGGACTAGCTCAGCTGGAGAGATGACCACTGAAGAAGAAGGCCATCAAGCCCAATTTCACTTTCATAAAAGCTTGAAGGAAGGAGCCAGCATTGAAGCCCAAGGCGTAGAGATTAGAACCCTAGTTGTTGGCCTTTATGCAGTTTGACTGGAGGCAGCTTTGTTGATGCGAGTGGTTTGCATAATTTGGAGAAGTCTACTTAGCCAAAGGTTAAGTTTAGCAAAATTCAAAGTAGTTTAGGTTTTGGAATGAAAAGGAGTCACGTTCTAATTCCTGCCAATCCCCAACAAACTCTGACTTTGGGCAACTTAATCTCTGTGAACCTTGGTTTTCTCACATAAAATAGGGAACATAATTCTTATCTCATGAAGCTGTGATGATATTTAAGTATGGTAATACATATCAAATACCCCCACATAAGAGCTGACAATAAAAGATATTTATTCATATATTATATGGGAGTGTTGAGACCTCAAAATAAGAGAATACAGTCAGATAATAGACAGCAACTTTTGTTCAGGGTCTCAGCAGTGGAAATGAAATGCAAATCAGGAAACAAGGTCAAAAGACTAGACATATGGAGGGGTATAGTGAGCCAGAGCCAGGAGAAGAGAGTGTCAGGGCTCCCTAGTACACTGGACTCAGACAAGACAGATTTTAGCCCTCACCAGCTGGTAGGTCAGAGGCTGCTAATGTCTTCCCTGCCTCCATCAGGTTTGGTCCAGGAATTGGGCAGGGAGCCCTTGGCACCTGTGAATGAGCAGGGAAGAAGGGGTGGTCATTGCAGAATAGGCCAGCCTCTCAGGTAGGTGATGAGAGCCATTGCCTGAGAAGTAATGGAAAGGGCACTGCCAGAAGTCCCACCTTCCTTGCTTCTGCCAGAAGCTGGTGCAGCCCCCTGGAATCCTGTCCCAGGAACAAGGGACACAGGTGCAATGACACTATACTGAGCTCTTGCGCTAGGGGACCTGCATAGAACAGGATATCACTGCTCTGCAGGAAACAGCTAGAACAGAATTGAGTCATCCTGGAAATGAGGAAGCAGTTTAGAAGTCAGGTAGTGAGATAAACCCACTGACCAGACCTAGCTGGCCCTTCGCTGTTGCTTTTGCTGGTTCTTGACTAATTTCCCTATACCTGAATTTCTGAGATATTGTCACAGCCATGATACATGTGTATGTGTACATGGGTACATCACACGCATACACATATGTATAAAAATAAGACGAGTGATTATTAGAACATCAATGGGCATAGTAATCAGGTTGCCTGCATATTTTAAGGGCCCCGTGTTTTGAATCTTTATTCTCCTATTAAATCATCTCTATAAGCATCCCTGCTCCAAACTTTAAGCTCTGTGAGGACAGGAAAAATAGAATAGGTGCCTAGGAAATATTAATTGAATGGAACATCTGAATTTTAGTTCCTATATGAGACACTTTAATATATTATTTCTAATTTTTGTCACAACCCTGTGAAGCATCATTAACCTAATCTTATAAATGACAAAACTGAGATACATGGAAAGTCTGTACAAAATTTGTAAGTGGTAGAGTTGGGAAATAACCTTTACTCTAGCTCATGTATCATATGATATGTCTGGGTTTGTGACTTGGAAACATGGTTATTCATCACTGTAGCTTTAAAGTAGAAAGAAATTAGAAATTATGGGGTCAAATGGAGAAAATGAATTGTTGGAGAGGGAAGGAAGAGGAACCTGCAACTTCCTGAATGACATAGTTAAATTAGTGCTTGGCCTGTGTAGCATTGGCCTGATTTAGCAAATAAAAATACGAATTCCCAGGTAAATTTGAATTTCAGATAAATAGCAAATAATTTTTTAGTGGGAGTATATCTCAAAAATTACATGGGACATACTTAAACTAAATAATTTGTTGGATTTCTCACTGTGGCACAGTAGGTTAAGAATCCAACTGCAGTGGCTTGGGTCTCTGCAGAGGCATGGGTTCAGTCCTCCACCCAGCACAGTTGTTAAAGAATCTGGTGTTGGGAGAGAGAGGACAAGATGGCGGAGGAGTAGGGGGACACGCTCGCCCTCTCCCACAAACACAACAAAAAAAAAGCACATCTACAGAATAAATGACTCGCACAGAACAGCAACCAATCGCTGGCAGAAGAACCTAAACTCCAATAATGGCAAGAAGTTCCTGACATTACGGGGCAGAACGGGAGAAAAGAGGAGAGTGAGAGAAGGTGAATCCGAGCGGGACGGGCGCTCCCGAAAGGGAACTGTGGAGGAGAAAGGGATCCCACACTCTGGAAAGTCACCTACACGGGGGAAAGGTCAAACGAACCGGAGGAATCTCCAGATGCAGAGAAGAGTGTAGCAGTAAGTTGGAGTACGGAAAAGCCGATCAAGAACCCAACGGACCATCTGAACTACGGGCACAGTCACCAAAAATTGAGACGCCTGGGTGGGGGCTGGGCACCGAGTCCTCGGCTCCAGAGGTTAGTCCCCGGGCTGGGGGGCAGGGTGGAGCGGAAACTGCTTGGGAGGTCTAGAAACCATTTGACGGGGCAGAGACTGCCTGGGAGACTAGAAAACAAACCTGTCGCAGAGGAAGGGAGCAATACTCTAGGGGCGGGGAAGTGGAAAGCCACATCAGAGGGAACCTGGGAAAAGAGCCTGCTCTGCGCCCATGCTGGGGAGGGGAGAGAAGAAGGGGTGGGTCCCCATAGAATACCCCCCACGCCACAGCAAGCTTACAGGCCCGCTAGCTAGCTGAAAGCTGTGCTTCCCAGTGCATCCCCTCCCCCCACCCCCGCCACCCCCTACGCTCTCACCGAACCTGAACCTGGGGCTGCCTGCCATCCAGGAGGGCTGGCCTCAACAATTGCCTGAAGCCTACCACTGCAGGGGCTGTCCCTGCACAGGCCTGCTTGCCCTTTGGAGGGGCTACACTTCCGCAGAGCGGCACCAAACACCACCAGCCCCCGAGAAAAGGCCTGCAGCACAGAAAAGCTAGAACAAGCCTAGCCAGGCAGTGAATAGATTGGCCTAATTCCCAGATGGTTTTTCTGAGTCGGGCAGCCCCAGGGAGGAGCCTCTTCAGTTTCCAACAGCCCTGCTACCCGCCCAAGCCGCCAGGGGGTGCCCCAGTCCCAAAGAATAGCTGCTCAGCACCACCAGCCCCCTAGAAGAGGCCCTGCAGCCCAGAAAAGCTGCAACAAGCTTGGCCAGACTGTGAAAAGATCTGCCTACATTCTCAGGCCATCCTTCTGAGTTGGGCTGCCCTAGGGAAGAGCCTCTTAGGTTCTCAGTGACCCAGATAGCTGCTCCAGCCCCCAGGGGGTGCTGCACTCCTGAGGAACAGCTGCCCAACACCGCCAACCCCCTGCAAGAACCCCACAGCCTAAAAACACCAGAGCAAGCTCTGCATGACCAAGTGCAATCTGCTACCATCGTGGTGTGGACCCCCCAGTCCTGTCTGCCCTCAGGAAGTCCTCCTTTGCTTCAAAGAAACACTGTTAGCCCCATCAATACTCCAGAAAAGCCACACTGCCTCAAAAAAGATTGACCAACAACGCCAGCCCTCAGGAAATATTCCACGGCAGTGACAAGGCAAACACTGCCCGATAACGGAGAGTACAACTCCCTCAGGAGAAAGAAAACAACAAGCAAGATGAAGAAGCAGAGAAACCACCCCCAGTCAAACCAACAAGAGAACTCACCTAAAACAGTCAACAATGAAACAGATCTCTGCAGTCTGACAGACCTGGAGTACAAAAGAGAAATAGTGAAAATACTGAAGGAATTAAGAGAAGATATGAACAGCAATGCAGATTCCCTCAGAAAGGAACTCGAAAATATAAGGAGGAGCCAAGAAAAACTAGAACATTCATTTGCAGAGATGCAAACTGAACTAAGGACAGTAAAAACCAGAAGGAATAATGCAGAAGAACGAATCAGTGATATGGAAGAGAGAATAATGGAAATCACTCAATCCGGTCAACAGACAGAAAACCGAATCAAAAAACTGGAAAGCAATATAAGAGACCTATGGGATAATATAAAGCGGGCCAATCTACAAATAATAGGAATTCCAGAAGGAGTAGAAAAAGATAAGGGGATGGAAAATATATTTGAAGAAATTATCGCTGGAAACTTCCCAAATCTAAAGGATACTGGGTTCAAGATACAAGAAGCACAGAGGGCCCCAAACAAACTGAACCCAAATAGACCCACAGCAAGACACATCATAATAAAAATGGCAAAAGTTAGTGATAAAGAGAGGCTCCAAAATGCAGCAAGAGAAAAACAGAATGTTACCTACAAGGGAACCCCCATAAGAATATCAGCTGACTTCTCTACAGAAACACTACAGGCCAGGAGGGAATGGCAAGAGATATTTAAAGTGCTACAAGGAAAAAATATGCAACCTAGAATACTCTATCCAGCAAGAATATCATTTAAAATAGAAGGGGAAATAAAAATCTTTACCAACAAACAAAAACTTAAAGAATACTGCAACACAAAACCCAGGTTAAAGGAAATATTGAAAGGGCTTCTCTAAACCAAAAAGAAAGGAAGGAAAGGGAAGAAAAAAGAAAAGGAAAAAAAAAAAGAAGAAGAAGAGGAAGAACTAGGACTGAGGAAACCGCAATCAGAGAGCAGTCACTCAAATAAGCCAGCATACAGATTTAATCATGAACAGGCCTCAAACAAAATAAAATTAAAAAGAAAAAAATAAAAAAGAGTCATCAAAACCATAAAATGTGGGCAAGGGATGTTAGGAAGTAAATAACCCTTTTTGTTTGTTTGTTTGTATGTTTCTCTTCTTAATTTTAATATAATAATGAAGTGTTTGAACTTACAGGACCATCAGGCTAAAACACACAATTATGGGAAGGGGTTAGCATACTTAAAAAACAGGGCAACCACAAGCCAAACCAAATATTGCATTTGCAAAAAATGACAAAAAAATACACTCAAGCAGATAATAACAGGAGACCATCCAACCAAAAAAAAAAAAGAAAGGAAGAATGGAGAACCATAGAATCAACTGGAACACGAGGTTCAAATGGCAATAAATAATCATCTATCAATTATCACCTTAAATGTCAATGGACTGAACGCCCCAATCAAAAGACACAGAGTGGCTGAGTGGATAAAAAGGCAAAAACCTTCAATATACTGCCTACAAGAAACTCACCTTAGGACAAAAGATACATATAGATTGAAAGGGAAAGGGTGGGGAAAAATATTTCACGCCAATAGACATGACAGAAAAGCAGGATTCGCAACGCTTATATCAGACAAAATAGACTTTAAAACAAAAGACGCAAAGAAAGACAAAGAAGGACACTACTTAATGATTAAGGGATCCGTCCAAGGAGAGGATGTTACTAGCGTCAACATATATGCCCCAAATACAGGAGCACCCAGATACATACAACAAATATTAACAGACATAAAGGGAGATATTGATGAGAAGACAATCATAGTAGGAGACCTTAATACCCCCCTCACGTCAATGGACAGATCCTCTAGACAGAAAACCAATAAAGCAACAGAGATCCTAAAGGAAACAATAGAAAAGTTAGACTTCATGGATATCTTCAGGACACTACATCCAAAAAAAGCAGAATACACATTCTTCTCAAATGCTCATGGAACATTCTCAAGAATCGACCACATATTGGGACACAAAGCGAATCTCAATAAATTGAGGAGCATAGAAATTATCTCAAGTATCTTCTCTGACCACAATGCCATGAAATTAGAAATCAACCATGGGAAAAGGAAAGAGAAAAAACCTACTGCATGGAGACTAAACAACATGCTACTAAAAAACCAATGGGTCAATGAGGAAATCAAGAAGGAAATTAAAAACTACCTTGAAACAAATGATAATGAAGACACAACCGCTCAAAATCTATGGGATGCTGTGAAAGCAGTGCTCAGAGGGAAATTTATAGCAATACAGGCCTTTCTCAAAAAAGAAGAAAGATCCCAAATTGACAACTTAACCCTCCACCTAAATGAATTAGAAAAAGAAGAACAAAAAAGGCCTAAAGTCAGCAGAAGGAAGGAAATTATAAAGATCAAAGAAGAAATCAATAAAATAGAGACTCAAAAAACAATAGAGAAAATTAATAAAACCAAGAGCTGGTTCTTTGAAAAGGTGAACAAAATGGACAAACCCCTGGCCAGACTCACTAAAAAGAGGAGAGAAAGAACCCAAATAACCAAAATTATAAATGAAAAAGGAGAAATCACAACAGATACAGCAGAAATACAAAAAACCATAAGAGAATACTATGAACAACTATATGGCAACAAGTTTGACAATCTGGAAGAAACGGACAATTTTCTAGAATCTTACAGCCTTCCAAAACTGAATCAAGTAGAAACAGACCACCTGAACAGACCCATCACTAGAAATGAAATTGAAGAGGTCATAAAATCACTCCCTACAAATAAAAGTCCAGGACCCGATGGCTTCACAGGTGAATTCTATAAAACATATAAAGAGGAATTGGTGCCCATCCTCCTGAAACTCTTTCAAAAGGTTGAAGAAGAAGGAAAACTCCCAAAGACATTCTATGATGCCACCATCACCCTCATTCCAAAACCAGGCAGAGATACCACCAAAAAAGAAAACTATCACCCAATATCGTTGATGAATATAGATGCAAAAATCCTCAACAAAATCTTAGCCAACCGAATCCAACAACATATCAAAAAAATTATACACCATGACCAGGCTGGGTTCATCCCAGGTTCACAAGGATGGTTCAACATACGCAAATCAATCAGCATCATACACCACATTAACAAAAAAAAAAGTCAAAAATCATATGATCATCTCAATAGACGCAGAAAAAGCATTTGACAAAGTCCAACATCCATTCATGATCAAGACCCTCACCCAAGTGGGTATAGAGGGAACATTCATGAACATAATCAAAGCCATTTATGAGAAACCCACAGCAAATATAATCCTCAATGGGGAAAAACTGAAAGCCTTCTCACTCCAATCTGGAACAAGACAGGGATGCCCACTCTCACCACTGCTCTTCAACATAGTGTTGGAAGTCCTAGCCACAGCAATTAGACAAACCAAAGAAATAAAAGGCATCCATATAGGAAGAGAAGGGATCAAACTGTCACTGTATGCAGATGACATGATACTATACATAGAAAACCCTAAGGACTCAACCCCAAAACTCCTTGAACTGATTCATAAATTCAGCAAAGTAGCAGGATATAAGATGAACATTCAGAAGTCAGTTGCATTTCTGTATACCAGCAATGAACTATTAGAAAAGGAATACAAAAATACGATAGCTTTTAAAATTGCACCTCACAAAATCAAATACCTCGGAATACACCTGACCAAGGAGGTAAAGGACCTATATGCCGAGAACTATAAAACTTTCATCAAAGAAATCAAAGAAGATGGAAAGAAATGGAAAGAGATTCCATGTTCCTGGATTGGGAAAATCAATATTGTCAAAATGGCCATACTACCCAAAGCAATCTACAGATTCAATGCAATCCCTATCAGATTACCCAGGACATTTTTCACAGAACTAGAACAAACAATCCAAACATTTATATGGAACCACAAAAGACCCAGAATCGCCAAAGCAATCCTGAGAAACAAAAACCAAGCAGGAGGCATAACTCTCCCAGACTTCAAGAAATACTCCAAAGCCACAGTCATCCAAACAGTGTGGTACGGGTATCAAAACAGACAGATAGACCAATGGAACAGAATAGAGAATCCGGAAATAAATCCTGACACCTATGGTCAATTAATCTTTGACAAGGGAGGCAAGAACATCAAATGGGAAAAAGAAAGTCTATTCAGCAAGCATTGCTGGGAAACCTGGACAGCTGCATGCAAAGCAATGAAACTAGAACACACCCTCACACCATGCACAAAAATAAACTCAAAATGGCTGAAAGACTTAAATATACGACAGGACACCATCAAACTCCTAGAAGACAACATAGGCAAAACACTCTCTGACATCAACATCATGAATATTTTCTCAGGTCAGTCTCCCAAAGCAATCGAAATTAGAGCAAAAATAAACCCATGGGACCTCATCAAACTGAAAAGCTTTGGCACAGCAAAGGAAACCCAAAAGAAAACAAAAAGACAACTTACAGAATGGGAGAAAACAGTTTCAGATGATGCAACTGACAAGGGCTTAATCTCTAGAATATATAAACAACTTATACAACCCAACAGCAAAAAAACCAATCAATCAATGTAAAAATGGGCAAAAGACCTGAATAGACATTTCTCCAAGGAAGATATACAGATGGCCAGCAAACACATGAAAAAATGCTCAACATCGCTGATTATAAGAGAAATGCAAATCAAAACTACCATGAGATATCACCTCACACCAGTCAGAATGGCCATCATTAATAAATCCACAAATAACAAGTGCTGGAGGGGCTGTGGAGAAAAGGGAACCCTCCTGCACTGTTGGTGGGAATGTAAACTGGTACCGCCACTATGGAGAACAGTTTGGAGATACCTTAGAAACCTATACATAGAACTTCCATACGACCCCGCAATCCCACTCTTGGGCATCTATCGGGACAAACCTCTACTTAAAAGAGACACGTGCACCCGCATGTTCATTGCAGCACTATTCACAATAGCCAGGACATGGAAACAACCCAAATGTCCATCGACAGAGGACTGGATTCGGAAGAGGTGGTGTATATGTACACAATGGAATACTACTCAGCTATAAAAAAGAATGATATAATGCCATTTGCAGCAACATGGATGGAGCTAGAGAATCTCATCCTGAGTGAAATGAGCCGGAAAGACAAAGACAAATACCATATGATATCACTTATAACTGGAATCTAATATGCAGCACAAATGAACATCTCCTCAGAAAAGAAAATCATGGACTTGGAGAAGAGACTTGTGGCTGCCTGATGGGAGGGGGAGGGAGTGGGAGGGATCGGGAGCTTGGGCTTATCAGACACAACTTAGAATAGATTTACAAGGAGATCCAGCTGAATAGCATTGAGAACTTTGTCTAGATACTCATGTTGCAACAGAAGAAAGCCTGGGGGAAAAATGTAATTGTAATGTATACATGTAAGGATAACCTGACCCCCTTGCTGTACAGTGGGAAAAAAAAAAAAAAAAAAGAATATGGTGTTTCCACAGCTGCAGTATAGGTTGCAGCTGCGGCTTGGATTCAGTCCCTGCTCTGGGAACTTCCATATGCTGTGAGTGCAACTATAAATATATATGTGTGTGTGTATGTGTGTGTATATTTATTGTTTATATTTGTTTATGTGACATTTACATGTTTAACTGTGTTTATGTGACATTTACATTTTTAACTGTGCAGCCTATATATTGCATCTGGCAACCCTACCTGGTTTGACTATAGGGTTTTTCTAAGATTGGCAGGAATGGAGTTCTGGGTGAGGAGATCATCTACAAGTGGAACAAGTTTGTGTGACCATGTGACCCTTCAGTCACCCAACAAACATTCAGGGGCAATTGTTGCATGTAAAGTATTGCGAAGTAAGGAGCAATGTCTGGGTGCCAGAGCAGAGGATTATACATCAGTTACTGTGATATCAGGCTACAGGAGGGATGTGACACATCACTGGGGCGGGGGGATCTGGTATGGCCTGGTTATAGGGAAAGCTTCTTAGGGAAGTCTCATTTCCCTGTTCTCACTCCACAATCTAAGCTCCATGCTCCCATTTACATGATCCCCAAATGCAAGTCTATGTACATGCTCACCCTTGCTTAAAATCTTCTAATGATCTCCATAACCTTTCAAATTAAATAACCGTCTCCTTCTGTTGAGATGAAAGTCCCTGTCTGACAGGAAATCTGTGTACTGGCCCAGCCTCCTCTCCACTCTGCCCTGGCTGTGAAGAAATGTCCCGCAGGAGCAGACATGCTGTTCTTGCCCTCATCCCTCCCCCTCAAGCTGATCATCTTCCTTCAGCGTCATCTCATCTGCCTAATTCCTAGTATCTTACTTATGGCTGCTAGGTCTGAAGTGCCTTCTATATGACCAGCTCTTTAAGTATCTCCAAAAAAAATTCCAGTGACTATATGAGGTAGACATTTTTATTCTAGCCATTTCAGAGATGAGGTTAATAATGTTAAGTAATTGGCCTAAGCTGGTGGTGGAGCTGGGATTCAAACCCAGGTATGACTAACTGCAGAGCCCATGGTCTTAATCACTAGGCAGTCCTGCCTCTCAAATGTCCCTTAAGACTATCATCATCTTCCCTGAGTTAGTGCCTGACTCTTTCCCTAGTGGGTTAAATGTACTTGTCACTTCTGACTACTCAAGAAAACCCAGCTGAGCCAAAGAAAAACATCTCCACTGGGAGAACCAGGGCTTATGCAAATATCCAGACTGTGAGGGAGGGCTGTGGTTTTCCTCTGTGCCCTGTTTGTAATACATAAGCCATGGCAGCATGCTTAGGTCATTAGCAGAGATGAATGGAGCCAGCCAGGCCGCTGCTCTGTGCTTGGCAAAATGGAAATGCTGCTTCTCCATTTGTGGAGCAGGGTGGTAAAGGAATTCCATAGTCTTTATGTGTTTTAAGAGGATGATTGCATAGGAGGGGAGAAATAGGAGATGGGAGATGACTCCAAAGGGATTTATTGGGAAAGCCATTATAGGAGAAGGCAAATGAAGGGCTGGCTAGGGCTGTACCTGAATAGTAAAGTCAGGTTTGTACTTGATGATGTCTGAGTCCCTGTGCCCCCAGGACCTCAGTGTCCTCTGTAAGTGGGGTGGCGGATGGTCACATCAGATGAGGACTTTTCCACACCGTTTCCTGAAAAATACTAGTTCCGTGCGTGTTCAAAAGCATCATGTGGTTAAAAAAAGAAAAAAGGGTCACTTTATATTTAAAACAAAAAGTGGAATATCAGTTTAGATAAGGTTTTTGTTGATGTTTTTTTATTTGTTTACTGCAGGATTTCTCAGGGCCTTTATATGCTAACGTAGATTACTAATCTCCCAGAAGTCACATATTCAGTGACACTTCCCAAACTTGATTGATCACCAAACCACATTTTCAAAGAGCTTATTATATGATAGTTAGATTTTCCCAGGACTGAGCTCAGGGGAATGCTATAGTTGATGGTGTCTGGGGCTCATTTTTCTGAAGGAAAGTAGGGCCACCACTTCTGCTGGCTAGGGAACAATTGGGACAGGGGATAGAGCTGGTTTATCTTCTAGAGGGAGAGAGCATAAATACGAATATACTGTCTTGGTTTAAAAGCTGTGCAACCAAAACTTCCCCATGTATTTATTGCCTAAAACCCTGGGAGAGACAAATTGAGTTTTATAGTATACTTTGAAAGGCAGAGTTTATACCTATATTAGACCACACAGTTCATATAAATTTTATATAAACAATCTCATTTAATTTTTAGGACAGTGGTTGTCCATATTGTTTAGTTCATCCACAGCCCTGACTGAATTAATACCTATTATTGTTCCCATTTAACAAATAATTAAACTGAAGTCCAGGGAGCTTACATGTTAAGATAGCTAATAAGCATTTGGAACAAGGATACAAACCTAAGTCTCCTTCTATTGAAGTGATAAGGATAATTTCAGTTCTTCCCAGTTTTTTGTTTTGTTTTTATTTATTTATTTTTTTGTCTTTTCTGGGACCACACCCACGGCATATGGAGGTTCCCAGGCTTGGGGTCTGATCGGAGCTGTAGCTGCTGGTCTATGCCAGAGCCACAGCAACGCAGGATCCGAGCCACATCTGCAACCTACACCGCAGTTCATGGCAATGCCAGATCCTTAACCCACTGAGAAGGCCAGGGATCGAACCCGCAACCTCATGGTTCCTAGTCAGATTTGTTAACCACTGTGCCATGACAGGAACTCCTGTTTTGTTTTTAATCAGGCTGACCTAGATAAATAATCAATGTATGAATGCAAGCCTTGGTGTCAATTCAGGGTTCAGTTTTAGGACCTACTTTGTCAGCTGAGAAACAAAGAATGTTACAAAAGTTATGAAAATTCACATCAGTTAACCCATTTCTACAAAATATACCATCCTAAAACATAAAAAAGCTTAAAACGTGGACAAGTTTATTTGCTCACAGTACTTCCATTGGTCTTGTCCGAGGTCACTCACATGCCAGCAGTCATCTGGTAGCTTATCCAGGGCTTGACAGTCTAACACAGCCTCATTTCCACATCTGGTGGTTAGTACTGGCGGCTGGCTCACAATAGGAGCCCCTGTATCCAGCAGGTAGACGTGGGATTCTTCACATGATGCTGTCAGTGTGCTCAGGCTTCTTGAGGATTAGTTTTAGGGACTCTCATACCATCAGTTCCCCCATATTTTGCTACTCAAAATGGGGTCATAAAGGCAGCCCAGAACCAAGGGGCAGGAAATGGGCCCTCATTATTGATGGGAGAAGCAATAATGCCCACCTGAAGAGGGGTCTTTGGGCAAGGATTATCATAGCTATCTTTGCAAACACTCTACCACTGCTTCAGTGGATATTCCTTTGAAAGCCAGTTCAATCAATGCCCCCTTTTCTGAGAGTCAGCCTCCCTGCTAGTGGAAAAGCACTCCCTACTAAGAGCTGATTAGACATAAGATAGACTTTTACCTAAGTACCAGTTAATTCATTGCCATGTTGAGTCAACAGAGTCTTTCCTAAGAATTTTAAATTGTGAATCAGAGGTGTAAGTTAGTGATGCAGTAATTAAAAGCAATTTTGTGGAGTTCCTGTCGTGGCTCAGTGGTTAACAAATCCGACTAGGAACCATGAGGTTGCGGGTTTGATCCCTGCCCTTGCTCAGTGGGTTAAGGATCCAGCATTGCCGTGAGCTGTGGTGTAGGTTGCAGACGCGACTTGGATCCCACATTGCTGTGGCTCTGGCATAGGCCGGCGGCTACAGCTCCAATTAGACCCCTAGCCTGGGAATCTCCATATGCTGCGGGATCGGCCCAACAAAGGGCAAAAAGACAAAATAAATAAATAAATAATAAAATAAAATAAAAGCAATTTTGTGCAGCCATTTCTTCTCAATAGTCTTGGATAAGCAGAAATATGCTATTCATTTGTTCATTCAAATATATTAACAGTATACTCATTACATGCTTGGCACCGTGATAGTTACTGGGCCTACTTGACTGAGAGAGAACAACAAAAGCATATCCACAAGGATGAGGGAACAAACTCTACATGTTTCCGAAGAGATGGAGGCTCTAGCTCCAGAATCTGGAGATGCCTTGTTGTACATCTTGACCTTTGCCTGCTCTAAGTTGCCTCTGGAACTGTGCAATAAAATCCTTATTTTCCTTAAGCTGGTAGACGTGAGTTCTGTTACTTGCATATAAATGAGTCTGAATATAATATTCTGTTGAGAGAATCTGCCGGTTACTTTCTGTATTGGCAGAGAGAATATAACATTGGAACAAATTGTCTACTATTCTGAGATTTTAAGACTTAGTACCTAGGTGACATGGTCATTTGGATTGGTGACAGGAGGATCTCAAGATGTCAAGTAGATTCTTCTGTATTCTTATACAGCAGGACACTTCCTGTGGTAAATCTCTGATTTGCTCACCTGGCAGGAAATGACCTAGGAGGAAATAAGCCTATCTTTCTGAGAATAATTATTTATTCAACTTTCCACTGATTGTTTTTTGAATGCCTACTGTGTAACAGGCACCATTCTATGAACTTAAGAAACACCAACTAACCTGACAAAAGTTCTTGCCCTTAAAGAGCTTGCAGCCTAGCACATTATTCCCAAGTTTTGAAAAGTGAGAAACATGCAGAGATTGTTTTAACTCTTTTAGGATGGTTTAGAATTAGGTATTTTCTAAAAGAGGTATTTTCTAGAATAGATATATTCTCATTGAGAAATCCAGTGGCCAATAATACATCTATAAACATTGCAGAATGTGCAAGTGCAAAAGAAAGTGAAAAACAAGGACAACAGAAATGCTGAAAAGAACCTGGTAGTGTTAATATAATTGTTTCTGTGAAATAATTCACTGACCTACTCTCTTTCAAGATTGACTCTAGGGTGAAGTGCATTGGAATAGAACTGGTAAGGTTGGGAATAATATATACTGTAGCTGGATTTGGGGTATTGTAGCTCATCTAATGTAAGAATGTAAAGAGACTGATTTCATTCTCATTAGTCCTGGGCAGTATTTGTTTCTCCTCTGGAAATGATCATTGTTAATACATAAATCATTTATATCTCCTAACTTGCATATAACCTTGTGAAAAATCTATTTAGTCTTTAAAAGTATTCTTTAAAATGAAGAATCAAATATTTTCAGAGCTTCTGAGTTGTTTTAATTGAAAGAAGCTTTGAATTAAAAAAGTGACTCCTTTTACAATAGTCAAATGGCTGGATTTGATTCTCAATTCTGGGACTTCAAATACTAATATCATTTCTAAATAATATATATAGGCTTACTTAAGATTATTTACCAAATCAATTGTCATAAGAAACTCTTCAGGATATCGCAGATGCTTCTGTGACAGAGGAAAAGTGAAACAGATAGATGGATATAGACAAATGGATGGATGGGTAGGTAGATAGATATAGATATAGACAAATATGGATATATATACATGTGTGTGTTTTATATATACAAACATATAAAACATATATATGTTATATGTATGTGTGTGTACATATACACACACACATTTATATCAGAAGCCATATATATATTCTCACTGTATTTGCAACCTGGGGTATCATTTTCTTCCTAGCGGACCCTTTGAAGTCTTAATCAAAACAGTCAATGATATGCCTATGCTTCGTACCATGCCTTTTTGCTTGGCCCACAAAAATGTGTGTACAATTATCCCAGTCTATCAAAAGATATCATGATGTCACATACTGACTGTTGAGAAGAAAGAGGCATATATAGCATAGAAACTAAGAGTCAGGTCTTGAAAATAAACAGATGGGTTCAGACCCAAGCTTGGTCACTTACTGGGTATAAGACTTCAAACAAATTGCCTGTCATCTCTAAATCTTGAGTTTCCTTATCAGTTATTGTGGTCACTCTAATAACATCTTATAAAAAATGATTAATACAAGCAAAGCACAACGGCACAGGTTAAGGCACTGTTAATTCAAGCGTAAAATGACAGAATAATAACGGGGGAGGGTAAGGGAACATGAGTTAATAGGACACAGGCTTGTGGAATATTAAGGCAGAAAAGGACCTTACCAGTCAGATCTTCCAAGATTTTTATTTTGTGGACTGGGAATTAGAGGCTCAAAGAGGTTAACCTAGGGTCACCAAGCAAGGTGGCAGAACCAAAAGTTACACACTGGTCGACAACCAGAGATAAGATACTTTTCAACTTGTCTGTTCTTTTATTTTTCCCTCTCATAACAAGAAGGAAATATCTGTGATTGCTATAGTCAGATTACCTGAGTGACTTTTGCAGTAACTTCAATCCAGGGAGAGTTACCTGAAGCTCTACCACTTAAATGTGGCTTTTTCAAGAAGTGGAAACTTTTGTATCATCAGGATAAAAGGGAGCACAGTGCTTAAAGAACAGACTCTATCCCTGACTCTATTAACTCTATTTGTATGCTTTCAAAAGGAAATTCTCTTGGGCAGATAAGAAGTTGGCACGCTGAAAGGTAATACATAAATTTCCATGCTCAATAGTCAGGACTTGAACAGGCTTGTCTGTGATGCAGCCCACACCATCCAGAGCTTTCATGCAGCCTCCCAGCTCCTATGCATTACTCATGGCTCTGAGCAACAGAGCAGGGCAGTGCTTATTGTTCAGGGTACAAATTCATCATCTGAGGGGGCTGTTCTGAATGGAAATCTATCTCCTTATATATCTCTCCCCCTCAAGATGCCTCACAGAACCCGAGGAGGCTGGGAAGCAGTAGCGGGAAGGACAGTTAGCCCTGCATTATATGGACCCCTGAGGCTTCCTGATGGATAGGGATCCTAAATTTCCTCTTCTGAGCACCTGTACCTTATAAATGGATCCTTTAAAAAGTATGTCTGAAACTTCCCAGGTGATGCTCTCATGAAAACCTGGAGAGACATGGAGGCATAAAGAATCCATCTTATTTTGAGATTGCAGCTCAGAAATGCAATCAGCAGTTGGGTTCTTGGGCATGTCCTCCCATGATCTCTGGTGGGGAAATGTTTGTTTAATCTCTTCTAGATTGCTGGGCCAGCCAGTTTCCAGGGGGATAGTCAATCAAAGAAAATAATTTTGTAATAAGGTAAAAGTTCATTACATACAATTAAGTTCTGTAAAGTTAGTGCCCATAATTTATTAGGATTTATTTTTTAATTAGGGGCCCTTAATATTTTATCTATGCCTGTTGCATGAAATGGCAGGAGGGTATTTTGCTATGATTCAAATAGCTAGGGGATGATTTTAGCTTTTGGGGCCCCACATTTCTGATCTGGGTTCTTGGAGTTCTGATGAAAAGAATCAAATAGATTTTTGCTTCTGATATTCCTGCAATTATACGTATTTGGTCTTAATACTTACCTTGAGGAGTATAAATGAGTTTTGCAGAGGTCAGATGATGCTACTAAATATTAATCATAATATTCTAACTAAATTGAAATATGAAGGGTCACAAACCATTTGAATTTGAGCCCTAATCCCTACCCACATTGACTAATATTGTCTGAAACAGAATAACTATGAATTGTCCTAAATGAATTTCTTGGTTTCTTTTTCCCTTTTATTTCTCTGTTCCCCTAGTCACTTAGAGCACCTTAGCCAAGACATCTTCATTTGGGATCAGTTACAGTCTTGGTGAATGGGATTGTAATCTGGGAAAGGTATATTTTCCTACTAATGTAAAATAAAAGAAAATTCTGGTAACCTGTTGTCTTTAAATCTTCAGCCTAGAAATTCTTGTTGCTGTGGATTATGGAGTAGCTAGGGAGACAAAGCACTCCCACTTCTCTGATAAGCATCAGCAACCTCTTCTCCAATCCATTTTGTTATATACGTTGCCATGGTGTTGGAAGGTGTTGGCCTAGATAAAGCATTGCAATACTGGGGCTCTTAGAAAAGCTTTGAGAAATACCCTGTCTCTTGGTCAGGCTTCGATTAGCGAGAGTACTCGTCTATTTCCAGGATCCAATGAATGCAATATCAGTGGTATCAATAAAATTTTCTAAACCCTCCTAAATGACCTCTACTCTCTTTTACATTTCTGAAGGTCCCCCAAAGTGCCATGTTTACTGTCTTTCTTCTCTCTTCATCTCTCCCTTTCTCTCTTTCACCTTTTACACATGTTTACTAAGTGCCACATATAGTACTCGATTATAGGAAGTTGGTTCCTAGTAGTACACCCTGAAACCCATGTATTATTTTCCTTTTCTTAATATATTGCACCTGAATGTCCAGGGGTTTGGGTGCCATGATCAAAGTCACACTGCCAGGAGGTTCGGCAGAGCCAGGTTTAAAGCCAACTTTATTAACTTCACACAGCCTCTGCACTTTTCCTTGTACCTGGTTACCTTGAGGGCCTAAGGTGGTCTATCCCTATAGATGCCCCTTGAGCTTTACCAGTAGCTAACCTGTTACTAATTTTTAGATCCCAGGCTCATTTTATGGGTAAGAAAATTGATAGTAAACCTAAAGAAAATAAATATCTGAGGTGGTTGAGGAGATCCTATAAGAATCAGAAAATTCCAAAGATCAAAAATTTTTCTGTTTCTATGTCAAAATAATTTAATGTTTTTTATATATATATATATATATACAAATAAAATATATGTGTGTAAAAATATTTACACACATATAATATTCATTCATTCTTTCATCCAATAAACATTTTTAGTACTAAAGCATCTTGGTTACTCCCTTTCACAAAATCTGGAATCTTGAAGGAATTATTCCAGCAGCCAAGTTCATTTCTGTTTTAAAGATGGTAATTCAGAAAGCCCAGGCACAAAGTTATATTATAAAATATTTTAAAAAGTAATAAAAATAGTTTGCCCTAATCTTTTCAAAGACATTTGGCAAGAGCAATGATGACGGCCAGGCCATATTCTCTCTGGCATATAGGACAAGAAAAAAAAAAATCACAGTTTCACATGATCTGTAACTGCAGTCCTCATCTTGAAGGAGAATAGGGTAGGACTAGCAATGGCTAATGTCTGATTAGGAACCTTTTGTTATGCATATGAACATATCTTATTCAACATTTATATTCTACAGATGAAGAAACAAGGTGAATGACAAATTTTTGAAAACTCATCCTGATCTCTATCTAGGTCTAAATCACTATTTTCTTGTATTCCCCCATATATAGCATATACTACTGTTTCCACTTCTTATCCAAAAACTGAGCTCAAGTATCACTTCCTCCAGGAGGCCTTCCAAGACTAGCCCAGCTCATACAGATCTTCTTTATCTCTCTTCAGAATTCCTGTAAGAATACTTTGCATAATTACAAATGTAGTTCATCTCATACTGCCTTAAGTTTGTCTCTGTTTCATTAGAATGTGCCTTGCCTCTCTAGCTAAGCTTGACTTTTCTGAGTTCCTTGAGAAGCAGATCTGCATCTTGTTCTCTTTTTTCCTGTTATAGCTAAAGACAGCTAGTCACATACATATCAAATGTTTTTGAACACAGAGGAGACATGTTCCCAGGATACCCAAGAAAGACTGTACATCGTCACTGGATAACCATGTGTCCTGGGGCAAGTTGCCTAATTTTTCCCTTGGTTTCCACCACTTACTTCTAAAAGCAGACGTGTTAGTTAATCCAACTCTGTGGCAGAATTTCTCAGTTTTATAAGGGTTGTCCAGGGGCTGCTTGGCAAAAACTCAGATTCTTGTTGCTATAGCCCTTCTTCATAATTTACTAGGGTGACAAATAGCAAATGCTGGAGAGGGTGTGGAGAAAATGGCACCCTCCTACACTGTTGGTGGGAATGTCAACTGGTAGAACCACTATGGAAAACAGTATGGAAGTACTCATAAAACTAAATATGAAACTACCATATGATCCAGCAATCCCACTCTTGGGCATATATCTGCACAAAACTTTCCTTGAAAAAGACACATGCGCCTGTGTGTTCATTGTAGCACTATTCAAAATAGCCAAGACATGGCAACAATCTAAATGTCCGTCAATTAAGAAGATGTGGTATATATACACAATGTAATATGTCTCAACCATAAAAAAGAACAAAATAATGTCATTTGCAGCAACAGGGATGGAACTAGAGACTCTCATAATAAGTGAAGTAAATCAGAAAGAGAAAGACAAATACCATATGATATCACTGATCTCTGGAATATAATATACGGCACAAATGAACTTGTCCACAGAAAAGAAACTCATGGACATAGAGAACAGACTTGTGGTTGCCAAGGGGGAGGGGGAAGGAGTGGGATGGACTGGGAGACTGGGGTTAAATAGATGCAAACTATTGCGTTTGGAATGGATGAGCAATGGCATTCTGCTGTGTAGCACTGGGAACTATATCTAGTCACTTATGATGGAACATGATTGCGGATAATGTGAGAAAAAGATTGTACATATATATATATATTTATATACATAAATGTATAACTGGGTCCTTTTGTTCTACAATAGAAATTGACAGACCACTGTAAACCAACTATAATGGAAAAAATAAAAATCATTAAAAAACAATGATTTACTAGGGTAGAAAGGGGGCCCAGGAGTCTGAAGTTTTAGCATTTTCCCAGAATGATCCTACTCAAGTGGTTTGAGGACAATACTTCAGTATTCAAAGCTGGAAGGCTGTGGTTAGCAAACTGAACAAGACTGGAATAACCTCAGATGCATGAAAATAATATGAATATTCAACCCGCCCCACAAACTAATGGAATCAGAATTTTTGGGTAGACAGGAGATGGGACCTGAGAATCTGTACTTTTTGAAATTTCTGCAGGCAATTTTGAAATAACCAGTCTTTCTATTTTTTTTTCCCCTGCTTCAAAAAGCTGTACTGTTTCCATTTGGTCCATGGCTTGGGAGAGAGCTTGTTAAAAAGTTGTTTAGTGGCTGCAGGGAGAGGCTCAGGGAGAAACCCTGACAACAGGGGTCTGCAAAGGGGCACCTCAAAGAAGACTGGGCTCTGGAGGTTCCTGGCTGTGCTTGCGGGTGAGTCTTTCTAAGAGACACTCACTCAACCCCAGCCTGGGGGCTGGCCAGCCTGCAGAGGTTAGTCAGGTGGTTGCCCATCTTTTTGAAGAGTCTCACCTGCTCATCTAAGAAGTACCCCTCCAGTAAGTCACAGAGATGGGAGTATGTGCCAGCAGAACCCAGGGCATGCAGATCCAGAAAGGCCTGTTCAGGTTCTCCTCCAGGGGCATGGTGGCTTCTGCAGCATTGGGGTTTTACCAATTATCTTGGGACATGTCCTGAAAGAGGGCACATCTTCAAGAGATGCTGGATGTCTTCCAGAGCCACATGCTCACAGTCAAATAGAAGCTCAGAGGGAGGTAGGTGTGAAAGACTTGCAGATGCAAGTGGACCAGGAGGTTGATGGGAGCCCCTACCATTTTGGAATGATTCTGATGAATTTGGGAATTCATGGTTGATATGCAGTAAGGAGCTAATCACAAAAAATGATGATGACTGGTCCTAGAGGTTGCAACTGGAGAGGAAAGGTTGGAGGGTGGTCAGAGGCTGGAAGAAGGGCAGTTCTCAGGTGTGTTCCCTCCAAGCATGAAACATCCTTGAAACAAGAGGCAGATCCAAAGGACCCTGGACGTACTCTGAAACAACCAGTCTTATTACCACCATTTGGGAAGTTCTTTTAACTACTCTCCCATCCAATTTCATTAGCATGAGACTCTTGGTTCTTCATCTATAATCCCGACACCTTCTGCCAGGCCTCTGGCTATATCCATCACTCTTCTCTCTCTAAGGGGTGAGAAAATGCCTAAAGCCAGACTGCCATTTTGAAAAAAGTCTCCCCTAGGAGAAAAGCACATTTCAAGTACCACTCTGAGCTAAACTCTTGATTTAGGCAATAAATCTCTTTAAAAATTATGAAGAAACATGGCTTAGTGGAACTATTGAAAATTCTGTAAAATTTATCCTACATGACTAAGCTGTTGCAGCTTTTTTGTACCCAGTTTAACCCACATGGAAAATGTTAAATCACCATATTAGCAACACAATCCAGCAGTTAAATAGCATGGCAGTTACCATGGAAATGTGCCAAACACAGGTGGGTTGGCAGTTGTGTGGGGAGTATTGGAGGGAGGAATGTATTGTAGGTTACTTGGGAACTGCTCTGCCCCACTTTTGTATTTAAATTATTCATACAGTCAGTTTAAAGAGATGCAGCTGAGCTTTTCAAAGTAAGGTCTCCTATCCCTCTATCTGGTATAAATGCAACCTCACTCCTTTGTTGGAAATATGGTTATTTATCCCTTCAGCAAGAATCACTAATTTTTCATACATAGTTTTCTGAATGTGATAATAATAATAACAATCATCAAAAATGTAAAATCTGGGAGTTCCTATCATGGCACAGTGGAAATAAATCTGACTAGTATCCACGAGGATTCTGGATTTGATCCCTACCCTTGTTTGGTAGGTTAAGGATCCAGCATTGCCATGAACTGTGGTGTAGGTCACAGACACAGCTTGGATCCTGCATTGCTGTGGTTGTTGCGTAGGCTGGCAGCTATAGCTCCAATTCAACCTCTATCCTGGGAACTTCCATGTGCTGCAAGTGCAGCCCTAAAAAGAAGAAAAAAAAAAGTAAAATCTAAATGTATCCCATATTCTGCAAGGCCCTAGATGGATAGAGCCCTGTGTCATTCTCTGATGTCATTTTGTACCAGCATTTCCCTGTTTATCCTGTTCTAGTCACACTGGCCTGTCTGTTCCTCAAATATGTCAAGTCAGCTTCTCCATGTCAGGGATTGTTCTAAGCTGAATTGTACTAACCCCCAAATTCTTGGGAGGAAATCCTAATCCCGAGTGCCTAAGAATGTGACTGTATTTGGAAATGGGGTCTTTAAAGAGGTAATTAATTTAAATGAGGTCATCAGGATGGGCCCTTATACAATAGGACTCTTGTCTCTATAAAAGGAGGAGATTAAGACACGGAACACAGACAAACAAAGGGAGGATCATGTGAAAATACATGTTCTCTACAAGCCAAGGATAGTGTCAGAAGAAGCCAATTCTGCCAATGCTTTCATCTTGGACTTCTGGCCTCCAGAATTGTGAGAAAATACATTTCTGTTGTTTCAGCCACTCAGTCTTGGCAGCCCTTTGTTATGGAAGCCCTAGTCAACTAATCCATGGATGTTTGTCCTCATTTCTTTTTGTGCATAAAGTGTTCTCACCCCAGATCTTCAAAGGACTAGATGTTTCTTTGACGTTCAAGTCTCATCTCAAATGATCATCTTAGAAATACCATGATTATCCTAAATTTTGCCCTTCCTCAAATCTTACTAAAATGGAAACTGGAGAGGAGAATGAAACTAAAGTGTCAATCAGGAAAATGTGGTCCCTTGCAATACTGTTTAGTTCAGGTTATCCAGTCCTAAGCCACAGGAATTTGTTCATTGGCCGTCCACTCAATGGACAGCATGGGACTTTTTTGTAATGATTATGGGATGTGACTGCCAGAGAAACTGACTTTGTACTCTTGGTATTTTTTTTTTTTTTTGCGTGACAATAAGAAGAACTACCTGAAGATGACATAGACATACAAAGGAGAGCAAATGGAGAGATACATAGAGAGACAAAGCCAGGTCCCTGAAGAACCATGCTTGAATTCTACACTGTCATCAGACTTTGTTGCCAGTAAAGCCTTTTCACTCTTTAAGCCAGCTTTTTTGGGTTTCTTATTCCTTGCAATGGGAAGTATACTGACAGATGCAATTGGTATCCCATGATTGTATTTTAGCTTCCCCATTTTCTATGGAAATGCCCTATTCAAATATTGAAAATTATCCTGTACAGTTTTTCCTTGCTAGTTTTCTGTCATCTAGAATGCACGGGCTCTCCAAGAGTAGACGCCCTTTCCTGTTCTCTGTATTTTCAACATGTGGTACATCTTGAAATTAATTAATTTCATAAATAATGTACAAAAAGTATTTGTATAATGAACAGTATCATATTAAGTGTGCCAGATACTATGCTAGGTGCTTTGGATGTATTATAAGTTTCCTCTCTTAACCACTAGAATGTGAGCTTTATGAAAATGAAGGCTTGTTTTGTTCATTGCTGTATCCTCTGGATCTAAAACAGTATCTGACATGGAAGAGGCTCTCAGTGAATACTTGCTTTTGAATGAACTGATTTTATTGGATTCTTATAACAGTCCTATGACATAAGCACCATCCTTATTCCCATTTCACAGATGAGTAGGCAACTCATTAGGTATAAGAGCTAGAAAACAAGCCTAGTCTTTTGGACTCCAAAGCTCACAACACTATAATACCTCATGACCCACAATCTTATAGATTAAAACAATAAGACTGAATATTAAACTTGTTAAAGAAGACTTTCCACCCAGACATTGTTGAATGTATTACTCACATCAGTTTGATCAATTCTTCATGGCCTGTTTCTGAGCCTGCATCATAATCCCTTGTGGAGATTATTAAAAATAACAATTTCTGGAAGTTCCTACTGTGGCTCAGGCATTAACAAGCTTGACTAGTATCCATGAGGATTCAGGTTCAATCCATGGCCTCACTCTGTGTGTTAAGGATCTGGTATTGCCATGAGCTATGGTGTAGGTCACAGACTTGGCTCAAATCCTACATTGCTGTAGCTGTGGTATAGGTGGGCAATTATAGCTCCAATTGAACCCCTAGCTAGAGAACTTCCATATGCTACAGGTGTGGCCCCAAAAAGCAAAAAAAAAAAAATCCTGGATCCATTTCAGAGCTACTTAATCAGATTCCCAGGGGTAAGGGGTAGAGAGATACAGAGCTCAGGTTAAGGTAGTTTTCAAAACACTGTGGGTTATTCTTACATATTCAATTTCATTTCTAGTGATCGGTATGTTCAGTTGATCTGTTTCTTCTTGATTCAGTTTTGGCAGGCTGTAAGTCTCCAGAAAGTTGTCCATTTCTTCTAGGTTGTCAAATTTGTTGGCATATAATTGTTCATAGTATTCTTTTATGGTTTTCTTGTATTTCTGCAGTATCCACTGTGATTTCTCGTTTTTCATTTTTTATTTTGTTTATTTGGGTTTTTTCTCTCCTCTTCTGGGTGAGTCTGGCCAGAGGTTTGTCAATTTTTACCTTTTCAAAGAATCAACTCTTGGATTTATTGATTTTTTCTGTTGTTTTTTGAATCTCTATTTTATTGATTTCCTCTCTGATCTTTATGATTTCCTTCCTTCCCTTCTGCTTACTTTAGTTTTTGTTTGTTCTTTTTCTAATTCATTTAGGTGGTGGGTTAAGTTGTCAATTTGAGATTTTTCTTCTTTTTTGAGGAAGGCCTACAAGACTATGACTTTCCCTGTAAGCAATGTGTTTTTGGAATCCCATAGATTATGAATGGTTGTGTCTTCATTATCATTTGTTTCAAGGTATTTTTTAATTTACTTTTTGATTTCCTCATTGACCCATTGGTTTTTCAGTAGCATGTTGTTTAATCTCCATGTATTCATTTTTTTCTCATTTCTTTTCCTGTGGTTGATTTCTAGTTTCATGCCATTGTGGTCAGAGAAGATACTTGAAATAATTTCTATACTCTTAAATGTGTTGAGGTTAGCTTTGTGCCCTAGTATGTGATTGATCTTTGAGAATGTTCCATGTGCACTTGAGAAGAATGTATATTCTGATTTTTTTTGGATATAATGTCCTGAAAATGTCAATTAAGTCTAACTTTTCTATTGTGTCATTTAGGGTCTCTGTTGCCTTACTGATTTTCTGTCTAGAGGATCTAACCATTGATGTGAGTGGGGTGTTAAGGTCTACTATTATTATATTCCCATCAATTTCTCCTTTTATGTCTGTTAGTATTTGTTGTATGTATCTGGGTACTCCTATATTAAGGGAATTTATATTGATGATTGTAATATCCTCTCCTTGAATGGATCCTTTTATCATTAAATACTGTCTTTCTTTGTTTTTCTTTATTGCCTTCATTTTAAAGTCTATTTTGTCTGATATGAGTATTGCAACTCCTGATTTCTCTGCAATCTAATATATGGCACAAATGAACCTTTCCACAGAGAAGAAAATCATGGACTTGGAGAACAGATTGTGGTTGCCAAAGGGGAGGGGGAGGGATTGGGATAGACTGGGAATTTGGCATTAATAGATGCAAACTGTTGCCTTTGGAATGGATAAGCAATGAGATTCTACTGTATAGCACCGGCAACCATAGCATATCTAGTCACTTATGATGGAGCATGATGGAGGATAATGTGAGAAAAACATTCTCTGTATATATGTATGTGTGATTGGGTCACCTTGCTGTACAGTACAGTAGAAAATTGACAGAACACTATGAACCAGATATAATGGAAAAAATAAAAATCCTTTAAGAAAAACACTATAGGTTATTATGATGCACAACAGGGGCTGAGGATCACCATTCAATTATAAAATAGTTTATTCTGCTAGTGAGGCAACAGTGATATGCTGAGAAGTGTTAGAGAGGGACTGAGAAAAAACTTTGTGTGGTCACCTCCACATCCTCTGAACCTTTGAATTGTCAATGCCCAGTCCAGAGTCAGGTCAACAGTAGCAGCACTACTACTTTTGGTATTCTGACTAATGAAAATAAACACTAACATAAACTGATTTCTCTGAACCAGGCACTGTACAAAATTATACCTACTCTCTTGTGTAATCCCAAACAATCTATGGGGCCATGTACCAAAATTATCTTCTGCATTTTTCAGATGAGGAAACTGAGGGTCAGCCAGGTGATTTTTTGCCCTGGGTCCCCAATTAAATGTATGATGTAGGTTTTTTTCTTATTCTAACTCTAATCTTAACCTCCAGATAGTATCACTCCTCAGAGATAATCAGTTAATGCTTTTGGAAGGAAGCAACTGGCAATAAGGAAAGAAAGAAGGGAGGAAATATGGAAGGATGCAGGGAAGAAAGAGGGGGACCAAGGGAAGGACACAAAAGAATGGAAGGAGGAAGAAAGGGCAATACCACTGCTATGAAAGTTGAAATGCAGGTCAACTCTGAGGTCATCTCAGACCTTTTCTTCAGAAGGTAAGGCTGTTACTTGTCACCTGCCAATGATGTATCTGAGATATCTGTCACTTGTGGGGCTGCTGGCTTTTAGAACTTGTTGAAACACTTCTCCCTCTCTCTTCAAGAAGAAGTGCCCACATGGAAGGGTTAAGTTCAAGTGCATCATTATAGCATGATGCTTGTGGACTGAACATTTTGGTGTGCTGAGCAGAGAGTTAAAAAATTTAGTTTTCTGTGGTGAGTTTCTTTTGTGGGGCTCCTATCCATGAATTATTTCTTTTTCTTGCCTTCCCTGAGTTTTGCATGGAAATATGGGGAAATATTACCTTCCTACCATAAACCTAATAGAAAAAAACTGAAAAAATATAAAAATAATAAAATTACTCGCCTACACCCAGGAAAATACAATGGTTTCACTGGCCACTAAACATCTTTAGTATGTCTTATAAGTTTTGGCTTTTGACATTCAAGTTAGCAATGGACACCTAGTAATGTACCTCAATCCTTAAAAGGAAAGAGACCACAACAACAGCAGGAAAGGAAAGGAAAGGGGAGGGGAGGGAAGGAGAGGGAAGGGAAGATAAGGGAAGATAATGAACCAAGCCTAGGTTACACAATTATGGCAAGGTTTAGGGAAAAGGGAGGAAGATTCAGCTAAGTGCCCCAGGTTTTAGGAAGAAAATATCTGTCTTTGGATTTATATTTTATTTTCTCCTCTAACCACTAGAGTATAATATTTAGTGGGCCAGTTAGAATGTGGGCCTAGAGTAAGGTACCAAGGATATCAGTGGCTTACTTTTGATCTGGGATGCTCAGATATGTTTACTATAAGCCAAAGTTGTCCCCATTTGTCTATTGGACCATGCTGGACCATGCTGGAGTTCCCACATGGGATCAGGGACCAGTGTCCCACAGGGTAAAACAATGTACATGTTTGCCTTGAGTGTCTCTTCTGCATATCTTATTTTGGAGTTTGAATTAGCAACATACAGCTAGTCAAAAAAATGCATGATTTTGGGTTCTTGTCATATATCATCTCCTCATGACTAACACAGCCACCTCCCCTCTTCCCAGAGCCTGAAGTGAATAGAGTCTCATCTAATTTCAGGAGTCCCCAGCACAGGTGATTAACAAAGTCCCCTGTGGCTCAACAACAATTTCTTTTGTAAGAGAGACAACAGCTTTCCAGTCTAAACTTTTAACTGTTTGAATAAGGAAAAGTGTTCCCAAGCCCCAAGTCTCTCATCCTGTGAAAAATGCTGTTTGCATTTTCCTTTAATGAAAAACTAGAGTGGAAAAGTATGATGTATGAGAGCATAGCCTTCAGAGTCAGACACTTCCAGGTTTTATTCATGACAAAGTTATTTAACAAAGCTATGGATAAAAGTTACAGAACACCTGTAAATCTCATTTCTTTATCTGTATATTGAAGATAATAACAACCTCACAGGCATCTTCTGATAATTAAATGCAACAATCTATGGCTCAGACTAAGTAGCAGTGAATGGAGGCTATTATTGATCAGACAATTTTGTGAATTCAGACACCAAACCCAAGAACTGAATCTGAAGGTTTTGATCTTCTGTTGTGCTTCTTTCTCCAAATCCTGCATCTTTGGCCTCAAAAGGCTTAACATGTTGCACATGTTTAAATGGGGGAGTTCCTGGGATCAGTCCCCGTGAAAGGGAAAGAAGGAAGCAGGATTGATCAAAGGGAGGAGGCAGGTTGTGATGCTGGCCAAGCAGCTTCAGATGACCTCACATGAAGCTCTGGACTAGACTGATGTCCAGAATTGTGGGTGAAAATGGCCAGACCTTTATATCCAATGACTCTGCCTCAGCAGTCATTGGATGTGCCTGTCCTTGGGAGGACTTGATCTTGGGCAAGGTGGCTGTCTGCAGCTGAGGAAATCCTTGAAGGCACTGGCAGCTGGGGTTTGTCTTCCTGAAGCTTAGCAGCAAGGACTCTTTTGAAGAGGAATGTGGATGGGCCATCTCCATATCCACCATACCCCATGTCCCTGCCATCCTGATGCATGATAGCTCTTGGTTTCCTGTGTGCTAAGCAATGTTCTGTGTATATCTATATCTTTTACTGTCTATCTATATCAATAAGGCACAAATTGTTAAATAAATCGCCCCAAATCAACTACTTGGTGAGTGATAAGTGTGGTTTTGAAACGAGATAGTCTGGCTGCAGTCTCATGCTCTTAATCATGTTATAATCTATTTAGGAGTCACCTCAGTCTCCAAAAAGATCCACTGGTCTTGTCAGATACATTTGTGTATTTCTAGTACAGTGGTTTTCAAACTGTGCTCCCCAGATCAATAACATCAGTGTCACTGGAAATTTATCAGAAATGCAAATCCCCCGACCTTACCTAGATTGAACATCAGAAACTCTGGGAATGGGGTCAGCAACTGTGTTTTAACAAGTCCTCTAGAGGATTCTGATGTACCCTCAACCTTGAGAACCATTGCAGTAATGTATAGGTACCACCGAAAAAAGGACCTACCGTCTTTCCTAAAACCTTTTTTGTTCCATATTCCTTTCAGCAATTCAGGCCCATTTTTCTTGCTTGGAACCCTGCCCCCCCTTGGCCATTGGCTCCCAGCTCTGAGTACTTTCCCGTGTTAGTTTTCACAATTGAAATAGAGAGTTCTCCATTGTATGATGCTGTCATTGTCCCTCTCAGCCTCAAGGGTAGTATTTAATTGGTTTTTTAATTTACAATCTGATGTTATTCCAAGAGAAGACTTGGCAACTCTGACCAAGTATGCTGATTTTATTGGCAGGTCAAAGAGCCCAGAGTTCAAATCTAAGGCCCATGGCTTACTAACACAATGCCTTTGACCAGGTTCCAATTCATCCTTAAATTGCAGTGGTTTTATCTACAAAAACGGGAATAAAAATACCTATCTCACAGGCTTTCTCCACATAATTATTTAGATTACTTATTTAGATAACTACCTAGGTGCTGACACATGGATAATGCTCCATGAGAGACTTATCTGAAATTTATATGTATGCCCTTTTCCCTCTCCCCTCTCAGATACCCTTGGAAGACCAGCTAAACTTAAGAATCAGTAGCACATGTTGGTATCTTCATGCAAGGTAGTGCATCCTACTCATCCACCCTTCTTACTTTCCCCAAGAAAATAATTTGTTGAAGTAGTATACCTTTTTTTCTGAAAAACTCCCAGCAGAAGGAAATTAATATAGTAGGTACTCCAGTGAATTGGTTGAATCTGAATATTGTACGTATGAATACATATATACTCATACCACATACACACACACCCCCAAGCACATATATACACCTGTGCTGTTGTAACAACCCTTTATATAATCATATTATGTGTCTAATATCAAGCCTAAGAGATAAATATAGACCCTTTCATTTTAATGATAAACCATTATTAATAGTTGTTAACTGGAGTTCCCTCCATGGTTTAGCAGTTAACGAACCCGTCTAGGATCCATGAGGATGCAGGTTTGATCCCTGGCCTCACTCAGTGGGTTAAGGATCAGGTATTGCCATGAGCTGCGGTGTAGGTCGCAGATGCTGCTCGGATCTGGCATTGCTGTGGCTGTGGCATAGGCTGGCAGCTGTAGCTCTGGTTAGACCCCCTAGCCTGGGAACCTCCATATGCCACAAGTGTGGCCCTAAAAAGAAAAAAAAAAATTGTTAACTATCTTGCCAGATATCTCACATAGTAAATAAGGGGCAGAACCAGAATTGTAGCTCAGAATTCCATTACAGCCTTCTTTAGATTATAAAGCCCTCCTTCACAGAGATCTGATTAGCAGTTAATTTTTTTAAACTGAGATGCATAGGTGTGGGTGATAGATAAGGACAGTATCCAGATAATGAGATGCACCATTTCTAATCAGAACATTGTCAAAATTCTCTCTGTAGATTGCAGTTGAGAATCCTGCAGAGAAAAAATTGTATGATCAGCAGGGTTCAAGAAGGCTGTAATGTGGAAGAAGCCCAGAAGTTATTAAAATACCAAGGGATTATTATTTAAACCTAAACTAAGGAACCTGTGAATGGAGAAATGCACGAATGAGTATCTCCTGGAGTGAAGCCCATTAACATCCTGGGAAGAGCTAACTGTGGAATAGGATACAGCCAGTAACTAAGGGCTTTGTAGAGGTTAACATTATGGACCCAGCCAGTCTCCACAGGAGCCTGAATCCGCTAAAGTTCTGGCTGAGCAACTGCTCCTTGGGAGTCAATTCACAAAGAAGCAACCATAGCAGTGGTTCTTAACTTTGGCTACATCTGGGGAGATTTAAGCCACACCTAGATCAATTAAATCAGAATCACTGGGGGTGGAACCCAGGCACTAGGATTTTTTAAAGCTCTCCATAGGATGATAAGGGATCTCTAAGACCAAGAGTCACTGTTTTGGAAATTAAAATGTTTCCTTCTCTTTTTCCTCATACTTTTTCATTTTTTACTTTCATTTCTCCTCCTTCCTTTCTTCTCATTCTTCTTTTATTTTTTTCTTAAAAACACAGTTAAAATTATTACATGAGAACCCATGTGCTATAAATAAGATGTTTCTGTCCCTGAATTATTTTTATGCAGCAGTGTAATGAATGAATGCAAATGTATAGGTTTAAAACAATATCCATTTATTAGCTAACAGTTCTGTGGTTCAGAAGGCTGGCCTGGCATGAATGGGTTCACTGCTCAGGATATCACAAGGCTGAAATGGAAGTCTTGGCCAGATTGAATTTCTGTCTGGAGACTCTGGGAAAAAATCTACTTCCAAGCTCATTTAGTTTTTGGCTGAATTCAATTCCTTGGGGATGTAGCCCTGAAGTTTCATTTTCCCTTCTGGCTGTCAGTTAGGAGTGCTCTCTGAACAGAGAGGCCACTCCCATTTCTTGCCATTTGGTGCCCTCTGTTTTTAAGCCAGCAAAGGGGCACTGAATCATTCTCATGCTTTGAATATAGGTTTTCCTTTTCTGTGACCAACTAGAGAAAACACTAGCTTTTAAAGGATTTAGGGAGTTCCCATTGTGGCTCATTAGTAACAGATCCAACTAATATCTATGAGGACGTGGGTTCGATCCCTGGTCTCGCTCAGTGGGTTAGGTGTTGCCATGAGCTATGGTGTAGGTTGCAGATGAGGCTCAGGTCCTGAGTTGCTGTGGCTGTGACTGTGGCTGGCAGCTCCAGCTCCAATTTGACCCCAAGCCTGGGAACTTCTATATGCTGCAGGTGTGGCCTTAAAAATACAAAAAAAAAAGAAAAGGATTCATATGGAAACACTTGGATGATTTCCCTGAGTTAAGTTAATTGATTTGGAAACCTAATTACATCTGCAAAATGCTCATCATAGTGACACCCAGATTAACAGTTGATTGAATAATTGGAAGAAGGTTTGTGGGCACATAGGATAAGAATTCGGGGGAGCATCTTGGAATTCTTCCTACCAGAGTCCCCAGGGAGTTCATATGTAAAGAAAACATGACAAACATAAAGCAATACAGGATGATGACAGATAATAGGGAATAGAGGTGATACTAATGAATTATTGAAAGAGTGACTGACTCCTGGGGATAAGTATAGAAGGTCAGAATAGGCTTCCCAGTGGAAGTAAACCTGAGCCCATTCGCACATTGGATAATTACTTATTGAGCACGTACTGTATGCCAGGCACTGGACCAAGTTTTGAGAAATGAAGTTATTTTCCAGGTGAACAGGAGTTTAAATGAGCTTTCCAGAGAGGAAACACCACATAAGAAAGCATGTGTCCAATAAGGGACAAAAGGGGAGGAGATGCTTTCAGTCCTTCTAAAATATAAAATGTGCAGGAAAAGTAATCATAGATGAGGCCAGAGAAAAGCGGTGTTCTGATTTATGAAAACCCTGTGACACAGATTTTAACTTCACTCATTGGTGAAAGGGAACCACTGAAGGCTTCTCCCCAACTTTGTTGAGGCATATTTAAAGTACAATAAATAACATATAGGAAAGCATATAATTTGATGAATTTTGACATATTTAAAAAAACCACAAAATCGTTGCCACAATCGAGAAATATTTTCCATCATTTCAGCAATTTCTCATGCCCTTTTACAGTTCATCTCTCCTACCAGCTCTGTACCAGGCAACCTCTGACTTGGTTTCTGTCACTATACATTGGTTCCCATTTTCTAGAATTTTATATAAATGGATTCATACAGTGTGTACTCATTTGTACTTAGCTTCTTTTATTCAGCATAATGATTTTGAGGCAAGGTTCATCTATATTGTTGCAATTATCATTCGGTCAGTCCTTTTTGTTTCTGAGTGCTATTCCACTATAGTGTATGAATATACCATAGCTGTTTATTCTCCTGTAGATGGGCATTTATGTTGTTTTCAGCTTGGGCTACTTAATAAATAATTTTAATAATTTTAATAAAGCTGCTATGAGCATTCTTGTGCTAGTCTGTGTAGACATATTTTCAGTTCTCTTAGGTAAATTTGTAAAAACAATATCTGTGCATAACTTTTTATCTTTTACTTGCTTTAACTTTTTAAGAAAAATTTTCAGAGTTCTTGTATCATTTTATGGTGGTATATGAAACTTTTAGATGCTCTACAAACTCATCAACACTTGGTATGTTCAGTCTTTAAATTTCATTAAAGCTAATAGGTTTGTAGTGGTATCTCACTGTGAGAGTGAGAGAGAGATTAAGATGCTTCCTAGGTTTGCAGCTTTAATGATACAAAAAAATAGAGCAGATTTAGTAGAGACAGATGCAGTGAGCTATGTATCTGAGTGCCCTTGGGCGAAGAAAGGAGTGCAACCTGACTCCTGCCTTCTAAGAATTTGTGACCCAGTGAAGAATGGAGACCAGTGCACAGTAAGTATGATGTGTGTGGAAAGAAAGGTGTCAACAAAAGATGATGGGTAAGCAAAGAGGTGACTCTATGGAAGAAATGGTATTTAAGTAAGACCTCAGAGGAAAATGAAGATATTTATTTTTTGAAATGATCAGAGAAATGTCAGGCAGAGGGAACTAAGTGAAAGCAGGAAAGTGTGGCTTTATAGGGTATGTGTGTAGGTCAGTGAGTTGTGTGTTGTTGATAAAGCAGGGTAATGTGGGTAAGTGAGGGACTGATGGGTTTAGAGCGATAGGAGGCTGGAGAGAAAGCTTGAGTTCAGATGATGTGTGATTTTATGTGCCTGGATATATAATATCTATTGTTTATCAGGTCCTGTTTTAGAATTATCTGACAGACTGGCAAGATGTGGTCCCTGCCTCCAAGAAACTCATTCTCTAGTGAATAAAGGGACCCAATAAATCATTATAAAGAGCCTGAAATGCGCAACAAGAACATATCTACAGTGGAAGGCACAAATAAAGGGTAACTCACTAATGGAGGTTTCTAGAGAATGTGAGATGGAACATTGTTTAAGGAAAGATTCCCAAACAGCAGCAGTAGTAGGAGCAGAAATGTGGAAGTAAGTGTGCTCAAGTTCCAGGCATTGTTCTTGTTTCTTTATTCCTTGCTTCTAGCCAGAGGAAATACAATTCTAAAATCTGAGTTTAAACCTAAGGTAGAAATGGAGACACTGCTTTGGCTTCCAATCCAGTCTCAGTTGGATCAGTTTAATCAATCAGCACCAGAGTGTTCTTATTGCCATATTAGATGCTGACCCATATTTAATAATGAAACAGTACTGTATTTCTTTTCTAGACATTGGTCCTTGTGTATATATGCCTTACAAATATTATATGAGGAAGTAGTGATAACAAAAAAGCAGGATTCAGGTTTTCCTGCATTCCCAGCCCTAATAATTTGAAGTATGGAACTTAGTTCTAGTTGGAGCAGAAAAGCCTTTGATTAGAAATGCTAAATTTCCAGAGGCCTCTACAAAGTTATTTGTTGTTTTCTTGGCTCAGTGGGCTCTCCTTATCGCCTGTCTCAGAGCTCTGCAACATCTTGTATTTCGATGGTAAGAAGCCTTGGGGGGACAATGCAGGTGTTTGGAATTTCAAGTGATTCAGCACCACTGGGGACATGACGTACTAGAAATGGCAATCTCACCATTTCCACCTGCCAGAAACTCTGGGACCAGAGGCAGCCTCTCCCCAAGTCATGAATATGATGAATAGCTTTGTGCTCATCAGACAGTTATCTTCTTAGAGTAATTCAGGCTGAGAATATACTTTCTAAATGGAAAGCTTAAGTTTCAACTCAGAAAGCACTTAAGCATATTGGAATCTTTATATATATAATTTATTTGTTTTATTTTCATTTGAGGCCAAGGAATAGTCCTGATTGCATAGTCAGTGGAAGTTGCAAAGGGCCACTTTTGCAGGTTGAGATTCCTGGGATGGAGAAGCTGAGACAGTGTAGTAGTCCGTTGGGGCTACCATAGCAAAATATTGTAGGTTGGCTGGTTTAAACAACAGAAATTTATTTTCTCACAGTTCTAGAATCTGGAAATCTGAGATAACGGTGCCAGCATGCTCGGGTTCTTATAAGTGTTCTCATCCTGGTGTGCAGATCTCTACCTTCTGGCTGTATGTTCACATGAGCATTCTTCTGTTTGTGTCCATGAAGATAGAGATTGAAAGTGAGGGAGATAGGGAAAGAGAGAGATTTTTCTCTTCCTATTAAACCACCTATTTTATGATTGGACTCCACCTTTATGATCTCATTTAACTTTAATTACCTCCTAAAAGCCCTATCTTTGAATATAGTCACATTAGGAATTAGGGTTTCAATATACATATTTGGGGATTAGACATAGTTTCAATTCATAAAGCAGAGATTACTCGTTCGGAGGTTTATTAGGGAATGTTGCTAGAAGGGACGAAAAGGAAGCAGAGCTGAATAGAGGGAGAAGTTGGATTATTAAACAGTTTTACCAAGATGTCACTTACCCTATAGGAAGCTCAAAAGCTGAAGGAAGTCTTACAGAGTTGTGCCAAGTTAAAGTCTTTTTATTATCATGTAAAACAATTATTGGATATGGGCTGACCCTATGAGACTCTTCTTCTCTCCTGCTGATCTGTATATATTTTGAGGACATAAGGATATATTTCTAGGCAGCTGCCATTATTCCATGGGAATGTGGTAAGCCTTTTTCAAATTATTGCTGTAAATGATGATTTGATGACTCATTCCTAAGGAAGAAAAGAACAAAAAACAATAGGGGGAATCTAGACTAAAGGAATTTGCTTCTGAAGTCAACCTGGTGATAAGACGCTCAAACTCTTCTAGTCTTAGGTGAAAATGCAGAAAATACCAGCATCAAAAATATACATCACTCAAAAAAAGGAATGAGTTCCCATTGTGGCTCAGTGATAGCAAACCAGACTAGTCTCCATGAGGACGTGGGTTCAATCCCTGGCCTTGGTCAGGATCTGGCATCACCATGAGCTATGGTGTAGGTTGCAGACATGGCTCAGATCCCGCATTGCTGTGGCTATGGCATAGGCCAGAGGTGACAGCTCCAATTCTGACAGCCTGGGAACTTCCACCATATGCTGTGGGTGCAGCCCTAAAAAGACCAAAAAAAGATGAAGTACCTCACAATGAGTGACTCCATTTCTAAAAAACCTACTCATCTGTCTCCATTTTTTTTTTTTTAATCTAGACTGGCTGGCTCAATTAGCTAAGCTATTTTAGTTCCTCACTTCTCATCTAGAAAATATTTACCATTTCTCTACCTTTATATATTTGCCATTATAAATCTTTAGGGCTTTAGTATTCCCTAATCTCACATAATTAAGACTTCCTATTATGATCTTCTTAGCATGCTGTGCTATGTCCTTTGTAGCAATCCCCAAGGTGTAATTGCCTTGTTATTGATTGTTTCTTCTCTTTAGAATGTTAGTCCCATGAAGCTAGAGAATCATGCTGGTCTTATTCGCCATTGTAGTACACTATCTAGCTCACACCTTGGCACATAGTCAGTGTTCAAACATCATTCATCATTTGCATAAACAAACAGATGAGTCAATGTGTGTTAATAAGGCAAGAGTATCAACCGATCTTTTGGGTCATTTAGTATTTATGATCGCAAGTCCACAGTGCTTCTGTTTACATTCTTAAATGGATCATTTTTTAAAAAAACTTATTTTAAGAACTCAAAGTATACATCATTGTATTTTTTCCTCAGACTATTGCTTTGGGGAAAAAAACATATCAAAATGCATCTTCCTGACATATATCAACAGCAATCTGTAATTATGAAAAAGTCAGTGATTATGATTTGTCCTTCGTGGTGCCTGATATGTTAGGATGTTCTCACAGGGAGGTGCACGTGTATATTTATACCCCTTTACTAAAAAACAGTCCTTTATCCTGGAAAGTCTTCCTCTCTGAATGGAGCAATATGGATAATACTTACCTTCTTGGTCAGAGTATCAGGGTTCACCTTTTCCGTGAGTTCACAGCTAGATCCCCCTAGCATCCAGCATTCATTTTCTTAAAAAAAAACTAATAATAATGACCCCTTTAAGGTCATTCAAAGAGGCCGTATTGTTAATTACTCTTGAAAAAACTATGTTATTTTGGTCTTGGCCCAGTAGCAGAGACAAGTGCTAGGTAATTAAACCTTTTGTGTTTCTATGTTAATGTCAGTCCGTAATTTGGCAAGGAATACCCAGTTTATTGGAATAACTATCTTGAATTTTAAGGAAGCTGTTGCAAATGTGTGGTGTGGCCACTTATATTTCCATATTTGTCCTCATGGAAGATATCATAAGTTAGTAACAATACTTATTTCTATTAATCCTAACAGTTCTTAAAAGACCCATTCAGTATAGCATTTTAGGCAGCCAGTATCACTTAACCATGTTGATACGTGAAGAGAAACTTCTTGTCTTCTCACTCAAAGACAAGGCATGGTTTAATGGGGCAAAACTCTAACTTAGGAACATACCAGAAAAGTGATTGATGGACTTAAGGGATAGTATAAATACATGGTTGGGTGGATCAAATGTGTTTATATATTTATATCAAGACTTTTATACACATTCTTTCATTTGATATTCATGACATCCCTATGGAAGAGGCAAATCACATTTTCTTTCCATTTTATAGAATAAGAAGACAAGACTGAGAGAAGCTTAGGGACTTGGGATCAAAAACCTAATAGATAATAGTTGATTCCAAACTATTTTCATTTTGTTTAGAAATTATTTCTATAACATTATTTTGTAATTAGAATTTTTCTGTTACTATAATTCTATAATTATTATTCTATTGAATTAAATATATTTTAATATTCTATACTTTCTTTCTACTGACCAAAGTGATGTGTAAAGAGTATACACAGGAAATGCATAAGGTTAAAAAATATACTGTAGAAAGCTTTCCCTTTCCCTGATAAGAGTGCAATTAAAGACATCAGGGATAAAACTTGATTCTAGTATGAACTTTATTCAAGACATCTGAAAAGGTCTTCTGACTCAGAGAAAAGCGGTTGTTTTCCAGTGCTATTGTCAAAATATTGGCTGATTATTATCTTTCTCGCAAACAAGCTGTTTAAAAGCCACTGTAGTATGCTCCTGTTAAGCCCCATCACTAAGCAGGAAAAGCAGAGAACATTACCATGCATATTTAGCACAGGCACAGTCATTCTGGAAAGGAAGACAACATTGAGAATCCAATTCTAGCTGTCCTTTTGTATTTTCATGAACAATACCTGCCTTGTCACCACTCTCAAGATCTTTTAGACAATTTTAGTACCAATGGGTCTGTCTCTTTGATTTGTTTTTGAGGCTATTTGTACAGCCTGATCTTTACCAGTGTAAAAAAATAATTGTATAAAAGCCAGGGGCTGAGAAGTGAGATTTAGGGTATGAGGGTTTCTAAAATAAACTTATATGTATGTTTGATTGTCCGTTAATGTTTAGAAATGAATGACCTAAAAACAAGGCATGAAGTTTACTAAAATTAGAGGGCCTTCCCAATTCATAACTGGTTAATTAAAAAATTAAATTGGAAAAAATTAAAACAAAACCATTAAAGAATAACAAATATAAAAATTATTTAATAATAGAGAACTGTATGTATCCACTATTCAAACCAACTATACAATTAAAGACAAAGTCATTAAGTTAGCTACCCTGAGCAAAGAAATCCACACCACTGGGTGTGAAAACAAGTATGGTTGTGCTGTTAAGCCCTGAGTAACATTCCAAAGAAATTATTGCTTCTTGTGTCAATTTATCTTTGTTGAAATAAAACTATAAAGAAAGACTACCTAGCACAATGCCTATTGGATAGACTCATTTTATGTGGCTGCTGTTATTGAAAGCAGATCAATGATATGTCACAAAATAGCCAAACACCAGTACCTATACTCAAGGAAAATAAGTCCATTATGGTTAACTTGCTGCTCTTTGTCCTCCATAGATTGCAACAATATGAAATATTTCTTTTCTGTTGCATTTGTGTATACTGCATAAAGATTTTTGGTTTCCTGGAATTTTTATCCTATGTCATATCATAATTAATACAGAGTGGTATTTCAAAACTTAGAACAAATGAAAACTCCCTAAATGTGGTTAAAGAATTTGTGTGGTAAAGTGACATGAATTCTGAATTTGACTCAATGATTCTTCTTTAGTCTCTGGTATGTACCAAACAGAAGTGGCATTATTGCACGGGGAAACAAGCATATACTTTGAAATCCAAGATAATGAGATTAAAAATCAATGATTTGGATTATTAAATTTGACTCACAAGAATCAGGCATCTTAATACTGAGCTTAACTAGTAATTTAAAGGATATAAGTGATAATATAACACAAGCAATGCATTTTCTTTTGGAAAGGTTTGAGACAACCAATTCATAAGGACCTATTTTGGTTTTGATTAAACATGGGATATTCTAAGCAATACAGGCAGGACATTGATTGTTAAGGAAGGAACCATTTTGGTAATGGAGCATCTCCTTTTTAAACTTCAATATAACTTATGTGGCATTTTCCAGTGGACCTCATCCCATAAATCTATGCATTACGAGGATATGTACAATAAGCAACTTAGACTAGATATATTTTATTTAAAACATTTCAAATACAAACACTTTTTCTGTTGTCTTTCTGGTAGTAAGTTTACAAGAGGCTTTTCCCAGTGCAGTTTCTTCTTTCCCAGGTATCCCTGGTTAAAAAAAAATATTTCATAGGCTTACTGCTAACCCTTTCTCACAGGAATTCAAATCCTCACTTCACTGCTTGGTTACTGACTGATTATTCTGAGAGACTTTGGTCAATTTCCACCATATAGGTTTTAAGACTGAAGGCATTCGCTGTTCACAGTATTATTTTTCATTCTTCCTTAGGTAAGCAATAAGGATACCAAAGTGTAACTCTTGGGTATTGTTCTCAAGGATCTTACACCGAGAAGTATCTGCAACTTTCTAAGAAATACACATTTCACTTCATTGCAACAAATGAAAAAAAGATCCTTTCATAGTTTCTGTAAGAATTCTCTTTTCTTTAAAATACCAGCTCATAGTTTTAATGCTACAACTAATGAACAAGAAAACTATCTAAAGAAAGTAATAGTGTTATGTTTCAATACTACTAGTATCAATTATTTATGATCCAGGGCCTGGGTCAACAGTGGCAGACAATAGGAGAAAGATGTGGCAGCCGTACAAGTAAGTGAGAAGAAATCTACTAAAATTTTAATGGATTGTCAAAAGCCAAGTATGGGCTGGTATTATAAAATCACAGCAAGGCCTAGATGCAAAGGGAGTTGGCATTTTTTCATAGATTAGGGGCAAATCAGGAGTCCAAAGAGCTCCCCTCAGTAGTGGTGTGTAGGAGGAATCTGTCACCAAGGCATGACTCTTCATCTCCTGCTTAGACTCTTTTCTCAAATGGGCAAGAGCTTTTTTTTCCTTCTAATTAGAATATAGTTGATTTACAATATTATGTTAGTTTTAGGTGTACAGCATAGTGATTCAGTATTTTTGCAAATTTATTCTATTGTAGATAATTACAAGGTAATGATTATAATTCCCTGTGCTGTACAGTATATCCTCGTTGCTTACCTATTTAATGCATAGTAGTTTGTATATGTTAATCCCATACCCCAATTTGTCCCCTCCACTTCCCTCTTTCCTTGAGGAAGATGATAAAACTCTACCATCACCAAAGTTCAGGAAAAACTCCATTGCGCTAAAGAAAGTATAGGATCACCCTCTATTAATAGGGAAGTGGAAATCAAGAGTCCTCTGCTACAAATGCTGTAAAACTATTAGAGATCTCCTGTCACGGGGAGAGGAAAAAAAACTATCACCTGCACATGACCCACTGCAGATACTAGGCAGAGTTTGGCTGCCACAGAGAAGAAGGGTATGAACACTGAGGAAGCCCCACGCCAAAGCCCAAGCACAGAAAGTACCTTCACTGAGATGAACCAGGCAGTGAACCAGGAAGAACCTCCCTATCACCAGCAAAGGAATCACTGAGGAACAAGGGACAATACTCAGATACAGAAAAAGGGTAATAGTGTGAAGAGAAACACCTCTATGTGGTATAAGCATACTGGGATAGCAGAAAGCTGAGGGTGGAGCACAAATATTGAGATAAAAGTTAAGAGAGCTTTTAAGTTTATGATGCCTGAGGGTGACCATAGCTGCAGCAAAGCCCAGCTTAACTCCTGATTAGATTGACTCAATCCTTAATACTAATAACCAAACCAATGACCTACTATTTACCTCAGTCTCTACTGTTATATACAAATGTAATGTTTCATATATAACAATATTTCTCATATTCAATATAAAAAAGTACAAGATACAGGTTCAAGCACATTCTCTTCCTCCCCCCTCCAACCAATTGTCAAGAGAAAAAGCAATCAATAGAAATAGACATAATAATGACTCAGATGCTGGAATTATCAAATAGTGACTTTAAAACAATTATGGCAACTATATTTTCTATCTTAAAACATTTGCTGGAAAATGTTGATGACATGCATAAAGAATGGGGGAATTTTACCAGAGAGATAAACTATAACAGGGTCATACAAACTGCTAGAAATAAAAAGCCTCATATAAAAAATTAAAAATTAATTTTCCAGGCACATCAATAGAATCAACATAACTGGTAAGAACCATTGAATCTGAATATGAACAGAATAAACTAAAATTGAATCACAAGGATAAAGCAGTAGGGGAAAAAAGATATCCAACAGCTATAGAACAATATAAAATAATTTAATACACATGTAATTGAGGCCCCAGAAAAAATAGAGTATAGCAGAAGAAATATTTGAAGAGAAGATGGTCAAGAATTTTCTGGAAATAATAAAAATTATAAAGCAGATTTAAGGTGCTTAGAGAAACACAAAAAGATAAATTTAAAAAAATAGCCCATCTGATAGAGCATACTTAAACATATGGTAACTAAAGAAGAAAAGAAAACCCTAAAAGTAGACACAGAAAAAGATATATTACAGACATTGAAAAAAATATGGATAATACGACAATAATTTTACCAGAAATCATGTAAGAGAGAAGACAGATGATTGATGTGTTTCAGGTAAAATTTTCCAACACTTAATTTTATATGAAGTGGTGAGTTCCCATCATGGCACAGCAGAAATGAAACTGACTAGAAACCATGAGGTTGCGGGTTCGATCCCTGGCCTCACTCAGTAGATTAAGGATCTGGCATTGCCATGAGCTGTGGTGTAGGTTGCAGACTTGGCTGGGATCCTATGTTGCTGTGGCTGTGGCTGTGGCTGTTCCTGGCAGCTATAGCTCCAATTCATCCCCTAGACTAGGAACTTCCATATGCCATGAGTGGGCCCTAAAAAGAAAAAAAAAAAAATTACATGAAGTGAAAAAAAAATCTTTCAAAAATGAAGGTGAATAAAAAGTTTTCCAAGAAAGAAAGAAAGACTGAGAGAATTCCTTCCTAATACTTGCAATACAAAAATGTTAAAGTAATTTTCTCAGGCAAGAGAATTAAGATAACAGAACTTTAATCTACATAAAGAAATGAAGAGCTTAAAAATGATAAGGGTGAATATAAATGCAAGATATATCATTTTTCTTATTTTTAATCAATCTAAAAAATAATTGACCAATGCAAGTAAAATTTTACTATTATTGAACTGTACCATATTTAAAATTAAACTGTATGTCCATGATAGAAATGGGAGTAGAGGAAAAAAAAATGGAAGTTTTCTTTTAAGTCTCTTAACATGTATATGAAATAGTGAAATATTGTTTGAAGGTAGACTGAGATGATTTAAAGATGTGTATTGCAGACTCTAGGGCAACCTCTAAAAATTAAAAAGAAAAAAAGCATAGCTAATAAGCTAATATTGAAAATGAATACAATCTTAGAAAATATTCAAATCCAAAACAGGCATAGAAATAAAAAAAATAATAGTTTAAAAAGCAAAGATCAGATAGAACAAACAGAAAACACCCAATAAGATATTAGATTTAATGCTAACACTACAAATATTTACACTGACTATAAAAGGATCAATCATTTAGAGTTCTGTGAGGCAGAGGGTTAAGGATCCAGCATTGTCACTGTTGCCACTTGAATTGCTGCTGTAGCATGAGTTTGATCCCTGGCCCAGGAACTTTCACATGCTGCAGGCAGTGGCCAAAAAAGGAATAAAATGAAATGAAAGGATCAATCATTCAAATTAACAGATAGAGGTTACAGATAGAATAAAAAGCATAACCATTCTATATGCTATCTACAAAAACACTAAAATATAAAGATATTGGTGAAAATAAAAGTAATAGCATGGTAAAAGAGATTTAAAAACACTAACTAAAAGAAAGAGTGGTTGTCGACAAAGGCTTGATCTCCAAAATATACAAACAACTCATACAACTCAACAATAAAAAAAAAACAAACAACCCAATGGAAAAATGGGCAGAAAACTTAGACATTTCTCCAAAGAATACATTACAGATGGCCAGCAGGCACATGAAAAAAATGCTCAACACGGCTAATTATTAGAGAAATGCAAATGAAAACCACAATGAGGTACCCCTTCACACCAGGTAGAATGGCCATTATTAACAAAAAGTCAGCAAACAAATGCTGAAGAAGATGTTGAGAAAAGGGAAACCTCCTTCACTGTTGGTGGGAATGTGAATTGGTACCACCATTATGGAAAACAGTATGGAGGTTTCTCAGAAAACTAAATACAGAACTACCGTATGATCCAGCAATCCCACTCCTGGGCATATATACAGAGAACACCATTCAAAAAGATGCATGCACCCCTGTGTTCATTGTAGCACTATTCACAATAGCCAAGAGAGGGAAACAGTGCAAATGTCAATCAACAGATGAATGGATTAAGAAGATTACATGCTGGAATACTAGTCAGCTGTAAAAGGGGACAAAATAATGCCATTTGCAGCAACATGGATGGAACTAGAGATTCTAATACTAAGTGAAGTCAGTCAGAAAGAGAAAGACAATCACTGTATAGTATCACTTATATATGGAATCTGAAATATGGCACAGATGACCTATCTACAAAACAGAAATGGATCATGGACACAGAGATCAGACTTGTGTTTGGGAAATGAGGAATAGAAATGGACTGACAGGGAGTTTGGGGTTGGTAGATGCAAACTATTAAGTTTAGAGTGGATAAGTAATGGGGTCCTACTGTACAGCACAGGGAACTGTGCCCAGTCTCTTGGGTTAGAACATGATGGACGAGAGCATTGAAAAAAAAAAAAATATATGTATGTGTGGTTAGGTCACTTTGCTGTACAGCAGAAATTGAAGGAACATTGTAAATTAGCTATATTTTAATAAAATGAAAAAAGATTTACAAAAAAAGAGTGGTTGTGTAATATCAAAGTAGGAATAACCTTGTGGCACAGTGGATTAAAGATCCACCATTGTTACTGCTGCTGCTCAGCTCACTGCTATGGTGTGAGTTCCATTCCTGGCCCATAAACTTCCACATGCTGCATTTGTGGCCAAAAAATAAATAAATAAATAAATAAATAAATTTCAATACAAGAGGTAGTACTACTGGAGTAAAAAGGGGACACAATGATAAAGGAATAAATTCACTAAAAAAGATATGATAATCCTAAATATGTATATACCTAACAATTGGGCTTTAAAATATGGAAGTAAAAACTAATAGATCTGAGAGTATAAATAGGCAGTTTCACAACTTTTTATTGTCATGGCTGCACCCATTGCATATGGACGTTCCCAGGCCAGGGACTGAATCTGAACCACGACTGCAACCTATTCCGCCACTGGGCCACAGCAGGAACTCCAGCTTTACAATTTTAGTTAAGAGACTTCAGTGCTTCTCTCCCGGTAATATGCAGAACAAACGGAAAATCGGTGAAGATATAGAATGCCTTTATAATACCATAAACCAACCTGACTTCACTGACATTTAAAAAAACCCACCTGACCTCAAAAAGAATGTATATTGGCATTATTTCTATGCCTCCTATAAGCAGACCACAAGATGGAATTAGACATTAAAGAAATTTATTGGCGAGACCCTCTCTAAGGATAAAAATGGAAACAAACTTTCAGTTATAAGATAAATAAGTCCTGGGATGTAATATACATCATGGTGACTATAGTTAGCAATAGTGTATTGTATATTTGTAAGCTGAAAAAAAAAAGAGATTGATGAGACTGCCTCCAAGGAAAAAGTAAAAAGGATGCAGAAGACTTGGGAAAAGGCATCAAGCCATTATAAACATCTGTTCTTTGTGAGAAAGAAGGGAGGAGAGTTCAATAGATAGGCTCAGGCTACAGAGCAGTTCAATAGATAGGCTCAGACTACAGAGCAGTTCTAAGAAACTTTCATGCAGGAAGTCTTCAAGTAGCCCAAGGGTAGTATGACTTAGCATGAATGTAGCAGTGAATTTAATGGGCAGCAGCTGGGACCATCCAACCACTATGCTTCCCCAAGAAGGAGATTTTCATGGATGCCAAGTTCATGCCTTATGCTGCACAGCATATACTTCACACAGTTTCAAAGAACTGCTCCACCATGGTCCCTATGACCCTCTCTTTCTTTTTTTTTGTTACTTTTTTTTTATTACTCAAATGAATTTATCACATCTGTAGTTATATAATGATCATCACAATCCAGTTTCACAGGATTTCCATCCCATAGCCCAAGCACATCCCCCCACTCCCCAAACTGTCTCCTCCAGAGACCATAAGATTTTCAATGTCTATGAGTCAGCATCTGTTCTGCAAAGAAGTTCAGTCTGTCCTTTTTTCAGATTGCACATGTCAGTGAAAGCATTTGATGTTGGTGTCTCATTGTATGGCTGATTTCACTTAGCATGATAGTTTCTATGTCCATCCATGTTGCTAAAAATGCCGGTATTTCGTTCTTTTAAATGGCTGAGTAATATTCCATTGTGTGTATGTACCACATCTTCTTGATCCACTCCTCTGTCGATGGACATTTAGGTTGTTTCCACATCTTGGCTATTGTATATAGTGCTGCAATGAACATTGGAGTGCATGGGTCTTTGTGAGTCATGGTTTTCTCAGCATAGATGCCCAGGAGTGGGATTGCTGGATCAAATGGTAGTTCTATGTTTAGTTTTCTGTGGAATCTCCATTCTGCTTTCCACAGTGGTTGCACCGATTTACAATCCCACCAACAGTGTAATAGGGTTCCTTTTTCTCTACACCCTCTCCATCACTTATTGTTTGTAGACTTTTTGATGAGACCCTCTCTTTCTGAGGAGAAACTTAGAAAAGGAAGCTTAGTGGGATAAACTATAGGCATTAATGTGGGAGAAATTCAAATAAAGTTCATAGTTTAGTCATTAATATTGTACCAATGTTGGTTTCTTCCTCTTTTTTGAATTGCAGATTTTTAATTTTCTTTAAATTGAAATATGGTTGACTTAGAGTATGATATTTAAAGTATACAACATAATAACCCAATATTTTTAGTGTATACCCTATTAAAGTTATTAAAAGATAATATCTATAATTCTCCATGCTATACAATATATCCTTTTTGCTTATCTATTTTACACAAAGTAGTGTTTTTTTGTTTTTTGTTTTTTGTTTTTTTTTTTGCTGCAAGTGGAGACAAAGTTCACAGATGCCACTCAGATCTGGCGTTGCTGTGGCTGTGGCATAGACCAAGAGCTGCAGTTCTTTTTTTTTTCTTTTTTTTTGTCTTTTTGCTATTTCTTGGGCCGCTCTCACAGCATATGGAGGTTCCCAGGCTAGGGGTTGAATCGGAGCTGTAGCTGCCAGCCTACGCCAGAGCCACAGCAACGCAGGATCCGAGCCGCATCTGCAAGCTACACCACAGCTCACGGCAATGCCGGATCGTTAACCCACTGAGCAAGGGCAGGGATCGAACCCGCAACTTCATGGTTCCTAGTCGGATTCGTTAACCACTGAGCCACGACGGGAAATCTCACAAAGTAGTTTTTATCTCTTGGTCCCATATACCTAACATAACATTCCACCTTATACCAGTGTTGATTTCTTAATTTTGATAAATGTACCTGTGATATTGTGACATATATATATTTGGCCTTTTCTCCTACTATCTAGTATAGAAGTCTTAAAACATTTCTAATTTCCTAAGCTATAGGGCAGAGAGGAGCATCAATTGTTTTATATATGTGTGTGTGTGTGTTTGTGTGTATATATGTGTATCCCCTTTCAACTATATCTTATGTATGTCAATAAGGTGATTCTCATTGGACCCCTAAGTAGTATCACAATGGGGCTGGTTGCCAGAGGTGATAACCATGTGATTATAGGATCAAAACTTAGGTTATAGAATTGACTTCCAGGGAGGGTTGAAGGTCTGGAGATCGGGTTCATCACTAATGACCAAAGATTTAAGCAATTGCACCAGCACAATGGGACCTCCATAAAAACTCTATAAGCAATGGGATCTGGAGAGCTTCTGCATTGGTGAACCAGTACCAAGAGGGTGGTGCATCCCAAACTCCATGAGGATGTACGCTCCTACATTTGGGACACTTTTGGATCTCACCGATATACCTCTTCATCTAGCTGTTCATTTGTATTCCTTACAATATCCTTTATAATAAACCAGTAATAATAAGTACAGTGTTTCCCTGGGTTCAGTGAGCCATTATAGCAAATTATTGAACCTGAGGAGGGGGTTATGGGAACCACCAATTTATAGTCAAGTCAGGCAGAAGTCTGGGCAATCTGCAGATCTACTAAGTGCAATTGGCATCTGAAGTTGGGGGTTGACTTATACTGAGCCCTTATTATTGAGCAGGGTCTGTGCTACCCCAGGTAGTTAGTGTCAGAAATGAATTCATTTTAGGACACCCAATTGGTATCTGCAGAGAACTGGAGAATTGCTTTTTGTGGATATCTTGTATGTTTAGTGTCAAAGTATTTTATGGATAAGAAACAGATCATACTACTAGCATTAACATAAATGCATCCGATGTTAATCTTAAGAGAGATGAGTGCATGATACATGGGGATTCTGTGCCCTATTTTTGCAACTTTACTGTAACCCAAAATTATCTCAAAAAGTGAAAAGAAAAGGATAAAAGAAAAGAAAAGAAAAGAAACATGACCCCATTTTCTCCTGCTAAATAGTCAGTTTCCCTGCCTGTATTGTGAGTCTTCTTGCCTGCTGGTCTTTGGACACACAAAGTCAAAAGAGCCCTGATGATAAGCCATAGATTCTGGTTTAATGGAATTTTTGTTGAATCTCTTTAATAAACATTTAGTCACAATGACCAAGAAATAAAAATGAGAGAGAGAATGTGTTTGTGAGCGAGCGGAGATCCAAATTACACATCATAAATGAAACAGGGGGCATTATCACAGATTCTATAAACTTTATGATGATAATATGGAGATATTTTGAACAACTTCATATCAATACATTTTTACAAAGCAGATAAACTGAATGGCGTCTTTGAAAGACCTAAACTACCAAAGATCACTCAAAAATAGATACCCTACATTATCAATCTAATACTGTTACCATATTGAGGAAGTTCCCTTTAATTTCTAATTTGCTAAGAATTTTTTATTATGAATAGATGTTGGATTTTTGTCATATGTTTCTTCTGGATCTATTTAGATAATTGTTTAATAAATGTAGGTATTATTTTCATTGGTATAAGCCCATTCTCCAAACTTCCCCATTTAGATATAGATACTGGGATCACAATATGTGGTTCAAAAATAATAGCTATTTTTTTTTAATTTAGCATAAATTTAGAGATTTGGTTTCTTGTTTCTTACCCATATTGATTTACGCCTGTTTAGGGTCTGAAGAAATACAATGTAGAGATAATAAATCCCAATGCATTTTTATTGTTTCTGGTCAAGTCCCCTCTGACAATTTCCTGGTGTAATTTTTTTTTCAAGGGTGAACTTGAAACAAACACCTTAGAAAGAAATACCAAGGTTAACACTGTATTTTTTCATTAAAGCCTAAAGTCACTCTTTAGCAAAGAATTTCACCCTTCCTTTCTCCTAGATTCCATAGTGGCCTCTTTTCAGAGGTGCTTTGCAAGTGGAAAGTACATTCAACACTGAAAACAAAAATCTTTAAGGAGAGGGTTTTCTTTTTTTAATCACAGCTTTTAACAAGCACTTAACTACTAAATGGTAGTCTCCTTCACTATATTGCAGCTCATGGGGCCCAAGATCATGTTTTATGTTTGTATCTTATTATTTTTGTTTGTTTTCATAGACTCTACTACCGGCTTGGCATAAAGTTGTTTCTTATTAAATATTGAATGAATAGGTGAATAAATAAACGTTCTACCCTAGGGCATTGTGCTATGTTGACTTAATAATTTTTTTGCTTTTGGTAGGAGTAGGTTTTCTTCCCTGAAGAGCCTAGAATATTTGTGTGAGTCAGAAAGGTCACAAACAATTGCCAGTAATAACACGAACCACAAATAAAACATCTGATATAAATTAGAGACAAATAAAGTCATTAAATGGAAAAGGAGCAATGATTTATTTAAAATACACTTGTATTTGTTTAGGGAGAAAAACAGAATAGAACTTTACTTTTTTTTCTGAGAGTAGCATCTGTAACTTATGTGAAAACACTGGGAGGCGGTAAGTTGGCTAATAATTGAGTTATTCCTGATGGTCATTTAGAAAAATAAATAGTTTTGGGAATCCCAAGTTTCCTGTTACCTTGGCAACCACAGGTAGTGCACTACCGTGATGAGATTGACTCACTAAATCCCTTTCTAAATCCTCTCAAAGATTTAATGTTGTCAGTTTATCAAGTCTATCTCTAGAACTCTTGCTCTTCTAAAAGACTTAGAAAAACACTTTGATTGGGATCCAAAATGATTTCTCTATCACTGATGAATTTTATTAAGCCTAATCTTTTGAACACTCATCAAACTAAAGTTTGACTTCTTTTACAATGGCAATCACAGTTTCCAATTCAGGTTTTAGATATTTGTAGTTCATAAATGTGAGATCCACCAAAGCAGAAAGTCTCCCAAGAAGATTTCAGCCAAAGGGAGGCTCACCTAGCCTGGGTGTTTATATTCAGTACCTACTGACTACTTTAAGACAAATATATCTGTTGTTGAGTAATGAGCAAACAAACATAGCAGGGCATTAAATGTTCTTCTGAACTTACCATATTTACTAATATCCAAATATCCCTTCTAAATTTTTCCTACTCTTCATATTGTCTAGCCATTGAGCAAATGGATCAGCCTTTTACTTAGAACTAAAAGCATGTAATGTTTAGTCCCACAATACCTTACCACACATTGATGAATAAAAATAACAATTATCACAACACAATGATAACACCAAATAGTATTAATCATATATTTCTATAGAATATTGCAGCCCAAAAAGAACTTGTATCACTTATGTTAAACCTCAGGACAATTGAAATGGATGTTATTATCTTCTTTGTATAGATGGGAAAAGTAAAACACAGAGCATCCAAGTGATTTTTCCTCAAAATAATACAAGTAGAATAGCTAGAATTTAATACCCCATTTGCTGAGACTTCTCTTACATCAGTTTAATTCCCTCCTTCATGAAAACTAAGATTTTGGCTTGGTTTAGATGCAGGTATGTACAAGGAAAGCAGAGAAGTCTGGAAAAGTATCTAGGGATCAGATAATAACAGTCTTGGAATGTTTTAAAGATGTTGAATTCCATTCTATAAGTTTTAGGGAAACAGTAAGCAGGAGAAGAATATACTTAAATTTGTATATTGAAATAATAACTCTGGGGTCATTAATGAAATGAGATTTATGTGGTATAAGACAGTAGACAGAAAGATGAGTTAGGATGGTACTCCTAATGAAGTGGTCCACATAACTCAATTATTAAGTGAAACAAATCCATGGGACATGGGTAGAGGGGGAATATACCTACTAATGAGCCATGCTTTAGAAATACTATCTTTAACTCTCAAAAAAATCCCTATTATGCACTACTATTTTTATGCCCTAGAGAAGTTATATTTCATTTCTCACAGCCAGCAAATGGCATAACCAGGATTTAAAATTAGGGTTTATCTGGTTCCAAGTCTCTTAATTTTTCATCAGCATAATTCAAGTGCAATGTGATAGAGAGGAAGGAATATATTCAGGTCCTATTTAGGAATCAAAAAAAATCTAACATTTGATTGGATTAGAATAGTGAGTGAAAGAGGGAAGAATCCAAAATGTATCTTAGTTTTATGGCTTAAATGCCTGGATGAATTATTGTATCATTAAAGGAAATCAGAGGAGTTCCCACTGTGGCTCAACAGAAACAAATTTGACTCGTATCCATGAGGATGCAAGTTCGAGCCTTGGCCAGATACGTGGGTTAAATATCTGACACTGCCATGAGCTGTGGTGTAGGTTGCAAACGCAGCTTGGACCTGGCATTGGTGTGGCTGTGGCTGTGGCTGTGGCGTAGGTCAGTGGCTACAGCTCGGATTTGACCCCTAGCCTGGGAACCTCTATATGCCGCAAGTACAGCCCTAAAAAGACGAAAAAAGAAAAAAAAAGAAAAAAAGGAAATTAAAAATTGGGAATGAAAAGCAGATTGGGTGAAAGATAAAAATTTTATTTGTAGTTTAAAAACTGTTTGTAAATTAGGATCACCCAAGATGGTCTTAAAATCAGTTTTAACTATAGGAACATCATGTTTTAACATCATGAGGGCAAAAGATTAGTATAGCCGAATGTGTAATTACATCTAATAGCTTAGTTCTTGGCATATAATAGGTACTTTAAAAATAAATGAAATTCCTGAATCAGAACTCTGAAGCCCATAATACTGTCTTAGGTTGAATCAGTCAGGGTTTACCTAAGAAAACACAAACCTCAAGTGTTTCAAATAAGAAAGGATATAATGTAGGGAGTTAGAGTCATATGTTTTTGGGAATTTCTGGAGGAATGAAGGCATTAGAACCATTACTGGGTGTTTTTTGGCAGGGGGAGATTCAGAAGAGAAAGATTTGTTGAGAAGGTGTTGTTAATAATCTCAACTCCCTGAAAAATCTAGGTAGAGTATTTTAGGGACAACTGGAAACTACTAGCAAAATTCCGCATTTGTCATCTCTCTAATCCCTGTATCTGTTCATTGCTACTACTGAAAAATAATGACTTGTCCTTTTTTTCTGCCCTTCAAATATCAAGCCAGTTTCCCAAGATTATCCAAGAAATGTAGTTTCTAGGCTTTCAGCTACTATGGTAAAACAGAGAAATTTGAAAGGTGGTGTGACATCATTATCAAATAACATCTGGCAGATATGTCATGTGCTTTTTCCTCAGTGTCTTTTAAAGATGATAGGTGACCTTTTCACTGCTAGTTCTGCCTTTGCTCCCCTCCACTTTTCTTTTCTCCACTCCTTGCCTCACAAAGACGTTTCCGTGTACTTTTAGTCAATATAAATATTTTATATAGTATACTGATAGATTGTTTTTTTCCACTTAATTCAATTGTGTTTAATATCTTCTAGTGTGATTCCATATCAGTGTTATTGTCATAAATTATACTCTTAAAGACAGTGGGTATGACTGCCTTATTGTAATTTTGTTTACTTGTATAGACTTTTGGATTGTTTACGTTTGACTATTATGCATAAAACTGCCATGAGAATTCTTACACAAGTGTTTTTGTTGAACATGTATTCATTTCCCTTGGGAAAATTCTTAGGAATAAAATTTCTGGGTCAGAGAGTAATTGTATGGAATTTCTTCCAAAATTATTGTACCATTTTATATTTACATCAGGAATATGTGAGATACCTGGATACCTCATATCTTCACAGCTGGTATATTTTATAGCTTAATCATCCTAATGTGTAATAGTGACATCAAGCTCCTTTTATGTGCTTATTGCTTATTCACATGTCTTTCTTTTTGATAGGTATTTCAATAATTAAACTATTTTTTAAATTGAGTTAGATTTCTTTTTAGTGGCATAGGAATTCTTAATATAGTCTGGCTACAAGTCCTTTTATATATAATATACGCACACACACTCGTAGTGACTGAGTGTTGTACCCAGTCTATAATTTGCCTACTCATTTTCCTAATATTGCCTTTTTATGAGATGTTTTAATTTTCAAGTGTAATTTATCAGTTCTTTATGGTTTCTTCTTTCTGTGCCCTATCTAAATTTGTCTTATGAAATATTCATAAAAATATTCTCTTATGTTTTCACCTATAAAGTTTATAGTTTTAGCTTCTATGCTTAGGTTCATGAAGTAAAGGTTTAGTTTATATTTTCTCAGTAGTCTTACTGCTATTTGTTGAAAGGACTTTGCTTTCCACATTGGATTGCTTTGACAAATTTGTTCAAAAAAATCAATTGACCATATAAATATGGGTCTAATTCTGTTTTATTCCTTCAATTGATTTGTCTGTCTCTATGCTAATATTAAACTGTCTTATTTACCATGGCTTTACCAAAAGGCTTCAAATTACATAGACCAAATATTTGTTCTTTTTTTTCCCCTCTTTTCAAGATTGTATTTACTATTCTAGGCCCTTTTAATTTCCATTTAAATTTAGTTACTGTATTAATTTCTACCAAAAAAAGATAGTAGGGACTTTGCTGGGGATTTTATTGAATCAATGGATCAATACTGAGAGAATTTACATATTAACATTATCGAATCTTTTGATCCATAAACATATTATCACTTTACCTTTATATAGGCTTTCTATCATGTGTCTCACAATATTTAGTAGATATCAGTGTAGAGGTTTTGCATTCTTTCAGAAAAAAATAAACAAAACTAAACTTTTTTGGTTTTGTTTTTAATAATTGTTAACTCTAAAGATTTTATTTTATATTTGTTGCTAGTATAATTAAATTATATTTTGTGTGTGTTGACATTGGATCATACGTAGAAACTTGCTAGATTCACTTGTTAGATTTAGTGTTTTTTTTCTTTGTAGATTCATTGAAATTTTTGTGGACACAATCATGTTTGGCTACTTAAAAGAGTTGTATCTCTCTCTTTCCAGTCTATAGGACTGTTAATTATGTTTCTGGCTTTATTGTGCTGTCAAGAATCTGCAGTAAAGTATTTAATAAACATTATGAGAAAACTTATTTTTTAAGTTATTCTTTAGGAGGACTATATTCAATTATTTAGTGTTTTCTCATTAATTCTGATTTGAGCTTTATCATATTGTTGTATATCAGGTTGAAGAAAATTGTATTCTTATTTTCCTGAGAGCTTTAAATGTAAGCGGGTATTGGATTGTATCAAATGTTATTTTTCTGCATCAATTGAAATAATTGTGTAAATTTGCTTTTATTCTTTCGACATAGTAAATAACACTGATTTTTCAGTGTTAAACCAAATTTACTGCTTTAGAAACAGTGTATTTTACTTCCATGTTATTTAATCAAATATGTTAATATTTTGTTAAGGATTTTTACATGTATGTTCATGAGGAATATTATCTCTAATTTGCTTTCTTTGTAGAGTTATTTCTGTTTGTAGTATGAAGGCCATTTTGCCTTGTTAAATCATTGGAGCATATTCCTTTTTTATTTCCTGAAAGTGTTTGGTAACATTGGTATTATTTTTCCCTAAAATGGGTGATAGAATTCACCAGTAGAGTCATCAGGATCCCAGCTTTTCTCGATGGGGAAGTTTTTCCTAATAAATAGAACATTTATTACATATTGAGCTATTCATATGTCAGGTTTTCCTTGAATTACCTGTGTTAATTTGAATCCTTCAAGTAATTTTTTAATATTTCAACTAAGTTGTTCAATACATTTGCATATCCATTTTCTTAATATTTTTGTATAAAAAATCACTCAGATAATAAAATCAATAAGCTTCTAGCCAGGCTACCTATGAAAATAAAGAGAGAAAACACAAATTTCTATATCAGAAATGAAAAAGGGGATGTCACCACAGATCCTATTAAAAGGATAATAGAGCAATGCTATGAATAACTCTATGCCCCAACGGTTGATAATGTAGATGATAGGGGGCAATTCCTCCATATTCACAATCTGCCAAAATTCACACAGGAAGAAATAGGTGATTCAAATAGACTAAGTATATATTGAATCATAATTAACAACCTTCCAAAACAAAAACTACCAAGGCCTGATGATTTAACTTATGAATTCTACCAAACTTTTAAGAGCTAAATTATACCAATTCTCTTCAATATTTATTTATTTATTTATATTGGCTGACCCACAGAATATGGAGATTCTGGGCCAGGGATCAGATCCAAGCTGCAGCTGTGACCTAAGCCACCTGCAGCAATGCCAAATCTTTAACCCACTGTGCCCAGTCCAGGATGGAACCTGCATCTCAGGGCTCCCAAGACTCTGCCAATGATGTAGCACCACAGCAGGAACTTCATACAATATAATTTGGAAGACAGAAGCAGAGGGAATATTTCCTAATTCATTCTCTGAGGCCAGCATTGCCCTAATACCAAAACCAGGTAGAAATTACAGAAAAAGAATACTATAGACAAATATTTCTAATGAAGGGAGATGCAAAAATTCTTAAAGTATTAGTGAATCACATCCAAAAAAATAATTATACACCATGAATAAATAAAATTTATCCCAGGAATACAAAGCCAATTCAACATTCTAAAATCAATTTATGGAATCCATTGCATCAGTAAACTAAAAAAGAGAAGTCACATGATCATATCAATAGATGCATAAAAATCATTTAACAAAATTCAACACCCCTTCATGGGAACAGCTTTATAAATGAGAAGTGGAGAGAAATTTTTTCAACTTGGTAAAGGCTATCTACAAAATACTTACAGCCAACATAATACTTTATAGTGAAAGGTTGAAAACTTTCTCACTAGGATCAGGTACAATGCAAGTATGTTCCCTCTCACAACTCTTGTTTCAACATTATACCAGATGTCCTTGCTGATACAATAAGACAAAAAAGATATACAGAATGGGAAGAAGACTTAAAAGTGTCTTTCTTCACAGATGACATGATCATCTATGCAGAAAATCCAAAATAACTGACAAAAAACTCAGGGAACTAATAAATGATTATAGCAATGTAGTAGAATACAAAGTTAATATATAAAATTCAGTCCCTTTCCTATATATTAAAAATGAATAAGTGGAATTTGGATTTAAAAACAATACCATTTACATTAGCATTCCCCAAAATGAAATACTTTGTTATAAATCTTACAAAGTATCTACAAGATCTATATGAGGAAAACTGCTAAACTCTGATGAATGAAATCAAAGAACTAAATAAATGGAGCAATACTCCATGTTCATGACAAGGAAGATTCAATATTATCAAAATGTCAGTTCTTCCTAATTTAATCTATAAATTCAGTGCAATCACAAACAAAATCCCAAGAGGTTTATTTTATGCATATCAACTGACTCTAAAATTTACGTGGAGATGCAAATGCCCCAGAATAGCCAGTACAACATGGAAAAAGAACAAAGTTGGAGGATTTATACCTCCTGACTTTAAGAAATAATAGAAAACTACAATAATCAGGATAGTGTGGCACTGGCAAAAGAGTAAATATATTAATGGGCCAGAATAGAGAAGCCAGAAATAGACCTACTTAAATACAATCAACTTATTTTTGACAAGGAAGCAAAGACAATACAATGGAGAAAAAATTGTTTCTTCAACAAATGGTATTGGAAAAACCAAATAACCACATGCAAAAAAAAAAGGAAAAAAATGCATCTATATACAGACCTTATACCAGCTACAAAAATTATATAAAAATGAATCTTATGTCTGTGTATAAAACACAAAAATATAAGTCTCCTGGAAGATGACATAGGAGAAAACTAGATGACCTTGAGTATGGTGATACTTTTTAAGATTTGACATGACACCAAAGATACAACCTGAAAAAAAATTAATCGATATGCTGGACTTCATTAAAATTTAAGATTTCTGGTCTTCAAAAACAAGTCAAGAGTATGAACAACAAGCCACACACTAGGAGAAAATATTTTCAAAAGGCATATATGATAAAGGACTCTTTTCCAAAATATTCAAAGAACTCTTAATATTCAACAAGAAAATAAGAAACCAATTTAAAAAATGCCAAAAGACCTTAACTGATACCTCACCACAGAATATATACAAATGATAAGTAAGTATATGGAAATATGCTGTGCATCATATGTCATTAGGGAAATGCAAATTAAAATAAAAAGATGCCACTACATGCCTATTAGAATGGCCAAAATCCAGAGCATTTACAGTACCAAGTGCTGGCAAGAACGTGGAGCACCAGGAACTTTCAGACATTGCTGGTGCAAACGCAAAATATAGAACCACTTAGGAGGACAGTTTCGCAGTTTCTTAAAAGACTAATCATTCCCTTATAATATGATAAAGAAATCACTCTCCTTGTTATTTCCCCAAAGGAGTTAAAAACTTATGTCCACACAAAAACCTGCACAAAAAGGATTAAAGCAGATTTAGTCATAATTGCCATAACCTGGAAGCAACCATGATGTCCTTCAATAGGTAATTGAACAAATAAGCCATGTTATGTTCATACAATTAAGTATTTATTCAGCACTAAAAAAAAAAAAAATCTCCATCATATTTCCTACTGTGGCATGGTGGGTTAAGGATCTGGTGTTACCATAGCTGTGTTGAAGATTGTGCTTGGATTCTATCCCTGGACTGGGAAATTCCACATGCTACAAGTGTGGCCATTAAAAACAAAACAAAACAAAACAAAAATGATCAAACCATGAAAAGACATGGAGAAAATTTATATGCATATCACTAACGGAAAGAAGCCAATCTGGAAAAGGCTAAATACTGTATGATCCCAAATATATTTTATTTTGGAAAGGAAAAAACTTGGAGCCAGTAAAAAGATCAAATAAGATCAGTGGTTGCCAGAGGTGGTGGGAATGGGGAGAATAATAGACAGAACACAGAGGATTTTTAGGGCAGTGAAAATACTCTGTATAATATTATAATGGACTTATAGCATTACATATTTGTCAAAACCCATAGAATATACACATCTAGGATGTACTGTAAGGTAAACTATGGACTTTGGGTAATTGTGAGGTGTCAGTATAGGCTCATCCTTGGTAAAACATGTTCTTTCTGCTGAGTGATGTTGGCAATGGAGCTATGCATGTACAGAATAGGAACTCATGGGAAATCTCTATACCTCCTTAGTAATTTTGTTGTAACTTAAAACTGCTCTAAAAATAATTATATATATATATATAGGAGTTCCCGTCATGGCTCAGTGGTTAAGGAATCTGACTAGGAACCATGAGGTTGCGGGTTCGATCCCTGGCCTTGCTCCGTGGGTTAAGGATCCGGCATTGCCGTGAGCTGTGGTGTAGCTCACAGATGCGGCTCGGATCCTGCGTTGCTGTGGCTCTGGCGTAGGCTGGTGGCAACAGCTCCAATTAGACCCCTAGCCTGGGAACCTCCATATGCCACAGGAGTGGCCCTAGAAAAGGCAAAAAGACAAAATAATAATAATATATATTTTTAAGGGCCACACTTGTGGCATATGGAGGTTCCAAGGCTAGTCATTGTGTCAGAACAGCAGCTGCATGCCTGTGCCACAGCCATGGCAATAACAGATCTGAGCCACATCTGTGACCTGTGCCACAGCTTGTGGCAATGCTGGATCCCACTGAGCAAGGCCAGAGATTGAACCCACATCATCACAGAGACAATGTCAGGTCACAATGAGAACGCCTAAAAAAATAAATATTTAAATTTAAGAAGAACCATTAAGAAAAAAAATTCTCAATTGTTGATTTTTTTAATTTAAATGATTTTTCACTTTTTTCTGTCCCTTCTCTATTGAGAGAGCAGTGATAAAATGTTCAACTACAACTTTGAATTTGTCATTTTCACTCAATACTTTTGTCAGTATATGTTGCCTGTATTTTGCCCTTCTATTATGGTGTAATCATTTAATATTTTTGTCTTCTTGATAAATTAACTCTTTTATTATTAGGAATTATCCTCCTTAAGATTTGGTAACATTCCTTATCTTAGAGTCTATTTTCTTCCAGTAATAATAGATCTCCTTTAGTGCTTTTATCCTAATTTTGTCCTGGTATTTTTTATTTACTATTAAAATTTTTTTTTTTTACACTTGGGCCTATGACATGTGGAAGTTCCCAGGCCAGGGGTTGAATTGGAGCTGCAGACTATGCCACAACCACAAACACTGGATCTGAGCTGCATCTGTAACCTATGCCATAGATTTCCACAATGCTGGATCCTTAACCCACTAAGTGAGGCCAGGAATTGAACCTGCATCCTCACAGAAGACAGCAATGTGTCCTTGACCCAGTGAGCCACAATAGGAATTCCTCATGGTATTTATTTTTATTATACGTTTACATTTATTATTATATTTACTTAAAGCATGTATTTCAAGTGTACTTAAAGTATGCTTATATTTCAAGTGTATCTCAAAAGCAGTATTTAGTTAGGTATTACTTTTTTATTCTAAATTGGCACTCTTTGCCTTTTAATTTAGGTGTTTAGTTCATTTACATTTACTATAACTATTCATATAGTTGGGTTTAATATCACAGTTTACTGTTTGTTTTATCAGTAACTAAGCTGGTTTTGTTCCTTTATTCTTCCTTTCCTGCCTTCATTTTTGCTCTAGACTGAATATTTATGACTCCCCCCCATTCATATGTTGAAACCCTAACCCCCAGTGTGATAGTATTTGAAGACGAGGCCTTTGGGAGGTAATTATGTCCTGAAGGTGGAGCTCTTATGATGAGATTAGTGCTCATGTATAAGAAGAGACAAAAGAGGTATTTTTTTTCTCTCTTTCTCTACCCATACCATGTGAGGATACGTGATAAGACAGCCTTTTGGAAAGAAGGAAGAAAGCCAGTGAATCTGCCAGCACTGTGTCCTTGGATATCCTAGCCCCTAGAACTATGAGAAGTAATTTTCTGTTGTTTAAGCTACCCAGTCTATGGTAGTCTATAATGGCAACCTAAAGTAGGACAATCTAATTATTTTATTTTTTTATGTATTCAGTTTTATCTCATCTCTTGGCTTATTTATTTTTATCTATCTATTCATTTATTTATTTAGTCTTTTGTCTTTCGGGCTGCACCCATGGCATATGGAAGTTCCCAGGCTAGGGGTCGAATCAGAATTATAGATGCCATTCTAAGCTACAGCCACAGCCATAGCAATGTGGGATCCAAGCCCTATCTGTGACCCACAACACAGTTCATGGCAATGCCGGATCCTTAACCCACTAAGCAAAGCCAGGGATTGAACCTATGTCCTCATGGATCCTAGTTGGGTTTGAGCCACGATGGGAAGTCCTATCTCTTTAATTTTTTTATTATTTTTACTGATTTTTTTATTATTTTTACTGATTGTTTATGGATTTTGCATATATTCTTAATTTATCACAGCCACCATAAATTAATATTATATTTCCTTATATATTATATGAGACATTGCAATAGCATACCTTTATTTACTTTCCTCCCATCTCTGTATTGTTGTCAAATCATTTATTCTATATATTTTAAGTCCCTCATTGTACTAGTGTTTTTAAAACAGCTATGTTTTATTTCATTTTTTTAATGTGATGAGCAACAGTATTTTCTAAAATGGTGCCATCCATATAGTAGCCACTTGAGCATTTGAAATATGTTCACTACCTTTTAAATAAATCAAATATAAAATATAGAATATATTTCATATTCATCCATATATTTATCATTCTCTAATTTTTTTAAAAAAGTGTGTATTCAACTTTCCTCATGTCATTCTCTTTCTGACTAAAGAATTATAATTTCCTTTAATATTTTTTTGTAATACAAATCTGTTGGAGACAAATCCTACCAAATTTTTTTCTTAAACATTCTTTATTTTGCCTTTATTTCAAAGGATATTTTTGTAGGATGTTTTATTCTTGGTTGGCAGTTGTCTTTTTTTGTTTGTTTGCTCGTTTCTTTTGGCAACTTAAAGGCAGCATTCCATGTTTCTCTGCCTTTATTTCTGACTGGAGTTTAGCTGTCAATCTTATCTTTTTTTTTTTTCCATATATATCATATATCTTTTTCTTTTTTTTTTTTTTTGCCTCATTGTTCCTAGTCGGATTCATTTCTGCTGCACCACAATGGGAACTCAATATATTATATATCATTTTTAAATAAATACTTCTAAAATTGTCTTTTTATATTTGGCTTTCAGCAAATTTACTCTGATTTATCAAGATGTGGTGTTCTATTTATCCTGTTTGGGATTCGGTGAGTTGCTTATATCTTTGGTTTGATATTTTCCATTGAAATGTAAGTTTTATTGGCCATTATTTCTTCCAATATTTTGTGTTGCAATCTAAATCTCTTCATAGTTCATATAGTAATCTGTCTCTTCTGTCAGTTCTGGGTCAATCTCCAGAGCTCTCTAGAAGAGAAATCTTTCTCTTCTCCAAGTCCATGTATGTTAACCTGTTTGACAATCCTCTGACAACTTTTTCTCAGTTTTTTTCTCTCTGTGCTTCATTTTAGATCATTTATATTTTATTTTCTTTAAATTTACCTTCCTTTTTTTATCTCTCAACCAGCTACAAAAATAATGTATTATTATTTCAAATATTGTGTTTTTCAGTTCTAGATTTTCCATTTTTCATCCTGTTATTTTTTTAATTCCTTACCTTTTATCTGTCCTTTTAATTTCTTCAAATATTTAGAGTAGCTCTCTTAAAGTTATCTTCTAATTCCAACTTTTCTGTTAGATCTGTGTCTGTTTCCATCAAATGCTAGTTTTTTCTTAGTTATATGTAACATATCCCTGCTTCTCTGCATGAGTAGTAATTTTTTATTGTTTGCTGCATATAGTTGACAATACGGTATAAGGAATTTTGATTATGTTATTGTTCTTTAAAGAGTGTTGAGTTTTGTCCAGGCAGGCAGTTAATTTACTGGATTAGCCTAATCCTTCTGAAGCATATTTACAAGCTTTTCTAGGGTAGGTCACAAGTAACCCTGGTCCTAGGACTAAAGTAGCCCTATTGCTTTTCTGTAGTATCATTTGCATTTTCAAAGTGTTCGCTGAGATCCCTATTCTGTGTGTTTATAACTCCTTTTTTCTGCACTAAGATCTCAAGAATATCCATTCAGCTAGAATTTCGTCAGTAGTTGTTCTCTACCAGGCCTCAAGGGTATTTTCCCAGTTTATGTTCAATTTATTATTGGCCAAAGACATTAGAATACCACTATAGGTTTGTGGTTCTCCTATTTTGCCTAGCACTTTTCTCTCCAGTATCGTATCCCATTCATTTTATCTGCCTCAGTATTGCCAAACTCTGTTCTCTGCCCCATTAGCTTAGTGAGAATATCATGCTTTGGTTGCCTCTGTCTTCAAAGTAGGAGTACAGCCAGTGCCTGCAGACAGAAAGCAGGATGGCTGTGGGACTGACTTCATGGATTTTCCTTATTCTTGGATCACAGTTCTATGATAATTCTTTCTTAATATCTGATAACTGTTGTTTCACTTATTTTGTCAAGTTTCATAGTTACTCATGGTGGGAGGGCTAGTCCAGTAGATGTTCAGTTATGTCCAGAAGCAGAAATCTCTGATGTAAAATTTTATTACAGCTATCTCAGTCTTTCAGGCAAGTTAAAACAAACAAACAAACAAACAAAAACTATTCCCACGTCTAGAGTCAAAATAATATTCTTAGAATCAGTCTAAAACAAAGAGTTGAAACTATCTGAAGTTAAAAAAGAAAACCACAGATGTAGGTTTGGCTACTTCAGGATGACCGGAAGTTTAGGCTAGTTGTCCAGATAGCAAACTATGAACAGTGTTTCAATTGGGAGAAATCTCCCACCAGGAGAGTAATTACAGGATAATGTTAATTACCACAAGTAGAAAAAAGCCTGTGTATTATATCCTCCGCTGGCAGAGAATGCTATCTAAGACATTCCTGCATTCTTTAGAACAGGTTTTTTTTAATTGAAGTGTAATTGACTTACAGATTTATTAGTCTCAAGTATATATAGTAACTCAATATTTTTATAGATTATACTTCATAAAAAGCTATGATAAAATTGACTATATTTCCTGTGCCATACATTATATCCTTGCATCTTATTTATTTTATACTGTGTAATTTGTACTTCTTAATCCCCTTCTCCTATTTCCCCCCTCCCTCTACTCCTCTCCTTTCTGCTACCACTAATTTGTTCTATGTATCTGTGAGTTTCTGTTTTTTTATGTTTGTTTGTTTTATTTTTTAGATTCCACGTGTAAGTGAAAAATACAGTATTTGTCTTTCTCTGCCTGACTTATTTCACTTGGCACAGCCCGGTAATTGCAATGGTCAGTCTCAATCACCAGACCTTATTTTAAGGTGTCTTTCTTTCTCACCTAGTGTATTCAGAGCTTCTCAATTTCCCTTTAACCTTAGACTCCCATATTTCTGGCACCAGTAGTGAAGTGATTATAGGCACTGTTTACTGATGTCTTCCTTGTTAACTTTGAGCAGACATTTTCAGTTTTGTGCTGTGATAACAGTTGACAGTTTTGTTATGAAATTGCTACTGCAACTGAAAAACCTGTGTCTTTGCGAAGATACCCTAGTCTTCACATTTGTTTCATCTGAATAATCATCCTCAGTGGATTCCAGAAGAAAATCTACTCTTGATGTTTTTGAAAGCTGTTTCCCCATGTACCTAGTGATGACCATGATCTCTTCTTTGTACTCATCAAGTCACTTCTTTCTTATTTTTGGAATGTTTTAAGTCTTTCTTTCTGCTAACTCTGTTTCTGCAATAATGAAATTTGCTTCAGGTGTTTCTGCTGTACCCTTGCCTATCTTTTATGAAAGCTTGATTGTGTTTGTAGTAGCTTAACTGTCTTCTTAGATTTGTCTTTACATTTTTCTCATACACATTGTATGAACACTTTTACCTGGAACCAAAAACTTTCATTTCACCCTCCCTTCTCCGTCTACCAGATGTTTGATTTTCTATACATTTCTCTTGATTTTGTCTTCTGGTTCATCCCATAGTGAGATAAATGAACTCAATGAGTTATTAGCAATACCAAAGCAACCAGTGAGAGATAAATCTTTTCAGTGTTAGCCGTCTCAACTGGATAATTTCATTCATTGGACCAATATTTTGTCCAGGCCAGAATTCAACTTACTGTCTTTCTTTTTTTTTTTGTCTTTTTTTTTTGCTATTTATTGGGCCGCTCCCACGGCACATGGAGGTTCCCAGGCTAGGGGTCGAATCGGAGCTGTAGCCACCGGCCTACGCCAGAGCCACAGCAACGCAGGATCCGAGCCGCGTCTGCAACCTACACCACAGCTCACGGCAATGCCGGATTGTTAACCCACTGAGCAAGAGCAGGGACCGAACCCGCAACCTCATGGTTCCTAATCGGATTCGTTAACCACTGCGCCACGACAGGAACTCCTAACTTACTGTCTTTCTTATCTCTCCTATAAGTTGTCTTATTTTAGCTGAGTCTACCCTCAGAGTCACATTCCAAATGTTAGGAGCCTAAGTTTCTCAGGATGTGCTCAGTGTCTACATACCACTCACAATGGGTGTCACCTTGAAGCTCATCAAGCATTTCTTAAAGTCTATGTTCTTATAACATTTTCTGATCTTTTCATCTCAAATCTATACAAGTTGTAACATTCTAGTTTAGCTGTAGCGGAGGGGAAGGGGAGTATTTTTATCTACTCACTGTGAAACCTCCAACTCCGGCTTTAAAAGATTACTTCTCAATAGCTTCCTGTAACCTGATTCTTTCTAGGCAACCTGTCTGCTAGGTATGACTTTGCCATTTTTCTTTTGTTGTTTACTTTGGGCTCTATTCCCCTTTCCTGTTAATAAAAACATCTCTTTTTTTCCTAACACCCTCTTCAGGAATAACTAGATCTGGGTTACTATCCTTTTCACCTATTTATTTATTTTTTTATTGTTATTTCCCCAATACAATTTTTTTTATCTACTGTGAATCCTACCAAGCATACAAAGAGGAACTTACACCCGTCCTCCTTAAACATTTTCAAAAGGTTGAAGAAGAAGGAACACTCCCAAAGACATTCTATGACACCACCATCACCCTAATTCCAATACCAGACAAAGATACCACCAAAAAAGAAAACTATAGGCCAATATCTTTGATGAATACAGACACAAAAATTCTCAACAAAATTTTAGCCAACTGAATCCAACAACATATAAAAAAGATCATACACCATGACCAGGTGGGATTCATCCCAGGTGCACAAGGATGGTTCAACATATGCAAATCAATCAACATCATACACCACATTAACAAAAGAAAAGTCAGAAACCACATGATCATCTCAATAGATGCAGAAAAAGCATTTGACAAAGTCCAACATCCATTCATGATCAAGACCCTCGCCAAAGTGGGTATAGAGGGAACATACCTTAACATAATCAAAGCCATTTACGACAAACTCACAGCAAATATAATACTCAATGGAGAAAAGCTGAAGGCCTTCTCACTAAAACCTGGAACAAGACAAGGATGCCCACTCTCACCACTGTTATTCAACATAGTACTGGAAGTCCCAGCCACAGCAATCAGACAAACAAAAGAAATAAAAGGCATCCATGTAGGAAGACAATAGATAAAACTGTCACTGTATGCAGATGACATGATACCATATGTAGAAAACCCTAAGGACTCAACCCAAAAACTGCTTGAACTGATCAACAAATTCAGCAAAGTAGCAGGATATAAGATTAACATTCTGAAATCAGTTACATTTCTGTATACTAACAATGAAATATTAGAAAAAGAAAGCAAAAATACAATACCTTTTAAAATTGCACCCCAAAAAATCAAATACCTGGGAATACACCTGACCAAGGAGGTAAAAGACTTATATGCTGAGAACTATAAAACATTAATCAAGGGAATTATAGAAGATGTAAAGAAATGGAAAGATATTCCATGCTCCTGGGTTGGAAAAATTAATATTGGAAAAATGGCCATACTACCTACCCAAAGCAATCTATAGATTCAGTGCAATCCCTATCAAATTACCCATGACATTTTTCACAGAATAGGAACAAACAATCCAAAAATTGATATGGAACCACAAAAGAGCCAGAATTGCCAAAGCGATTCTGAAGAACAAAAACCAATCAGGAGTCATAATTCTCTGAGACTTTGGGCAATCTTACAAAGCCACAGTCATCAAGACAGTGTGGTACTGGTACCAAAACAGACAGACAGACCAATAGGACAGAATAGAGAACCCAGAAATAAACCCAGAGACCTATGGTCAACTAATCTTTGACAAAGGAGGTAAGAACATAAAATGGGAAAAAGGTCTTTTCAGCAAGTATTGCTGGGAAACATGGACAGCTGCATGCAAACCAATGAAACTAGAACATACCCTCACACCATGCATGAAAATAAAGTAAAAATAGCTTAAAGACTTAAATATAGGGCAAGACATCATCAAACTCATATATTTTTTAATCTTTAAGATCTCATCATCTTTTTCATCTATGGGTAATCTGTTCTCCAAGATCTTTATCATTTCTCTTCAAGAAATGTATTTCTTCTTCTAGTTTATTAGTTTGTCTTCATTTGTTTCCCTTCATTTACTCGTTTACATTCCTTTTCTCTGATTCTAATTAAAAGCCCGAAGAAGATTTTTAAATTTGCCTGTTCTGCTTTTATTTTCTAGGCAAATATGATTCTTAGAAACAAAGTTCACTTAAACACCAAACAGTCCTTTGGATTTTCCATAATTTCTTTGATTTATTTTACCACATTAACCAAATAAAACATCTGCTTTCAAATTAGGGACCCCATTAATTTTTTTTATTTGTTCATGAACAAAATCCTTCACTCTTTTGAGGATGTGCCAGTTCAGAATTAGGGAATTGTGCAAAATCCATTCCAAGTTATTGTCATAGACTGATGACTGCTTTGTGTTTTTTTGTCTTTTTTTTTTTTGTCTTTTTGCTATTTCTTGGGCTGCCCCTGTGGCATATGGAGGTTCCCAGGCTAGGGGTCGAATCGGAGCCATAGCCACCGGCCTATGCCAGAGCCACAGCAACGCGGGATCCGAGCTACATCTCCAACCTACACCACAGCTCACGGCAACGCCGGATCGTTAACCCACTGAGCAAGGGCAGGGACCGAACCCGCAACCTCATGGTTCCTAGTCGGATTCGTTAACCACTGCGCCACGATGGGAACTCCTCTTGTCTTTTAAGGCTGCACCCGAGACATATGGAGGTTCCCAGGCTAGGGGTCAATTGGAACTGTAGCCACTGGCCTACTCCAGAGCCATAGCAACTCAGGATCTGAGCCGCATCTGCGACCTACACCACTACTCACAGCAACGCCGGTTTCTTAACCCACTGAACAAGGCCAGGGATTGAAGCCACATCCTCAATGGATGCTAGTCAGGTTTGGTAACTGCTGAGCCACAGTGGGAACTCCTGAAGAGTGATTCTTAAACTTGGTGAAGTTGTTACAGCTCTACCTACCAATTTTTAGCACTAAAGATTTAAAGCTAGAAACTCAAAAGTGTTCTCTTACAAGGGCATATCACAGCTGCTTGTAGACTTTTTGATCCAGTTCTTGCGGTCAGATATCTGATTGAGAATCAGAGTAAAGGGAGCAATTATTTTTTCACAATTCTCCCTGGCAAGTAAGCTCTTTTTGGGTGGGGTTGGAGTGGGGATAAGAAGGAAAACTGTTTTTTAGTTATGCTATTTATTTCTTAAAAACTCAACCCTAGAAAATACATAAGAATATTACAAAAAACATGCACACACACATATCCTTCATCTAGTTGCCTTCATTTATAATATTTTTACCTCATTTGTTCCCCGCCTCCCTCTCCCCCTCGTCCTTCCCTCCCCACCCCCATACCTGTATAATATATGCATTATTTTGTTTGGGGAAACATTTTGAAAAAATACGTAAAAACCATGACCTTTCACTCATACAAACTATAGCATAGGTAATGTATTTTCTTATTACATTAACTATAGTAAAATTAGAAAATTTAAGAAATTTAGCATCTGATACTATTATCTAATATATGGTCCATACTGAAATTTTTTCAGTTATAGAAATATTATCCTTTTCTTTCTCTTTTCTTTTTTGCTTTTTAGGGCCACACCCCTGACATGTAGAAGTTACCAGGCAAGGGGTCACATTAGAGCTACAGCTGCCAACCTACACCACAGCCAGTACAACACAGGATTTGAGCCACATCTGCAACCTACACTATAGCTCACAGCAACACCAGATCTCCGACCCACTGATCGAGCACAGGGATTGAACCTGCATCCTCATGGATACTAGTCAGACTCATTTCCATTGCACCACAATAGGAACTCCACTATATTACCCTATGAAGAAATGTTTATACCAGTAGAAGATCCATTCCAAGATCAAGCACTGTATTAAGTTGTCATATCTCTAATGTCCTTTAATCTGGCAAATATACTCAGCCTTCTTTTATCTTTGATAACTTTGACGTTTTTGAAGAGTAGAATATCCCTCAAGCTTGGTTTTTCTGATATTTCCTCATGTACGTTTTCTCATCCTCATTTTGTGATTTCAATTTTATGCTGGCTTTGCCCACAATATTAAGCTAAGCATCACTACGTAGTTCAAGCTCCACACTAACAGACCAGTACCTACAGCTGGCATGTGCTAAGATCTGTACCTGCATCCTTCTCTGTATGAAAATGACACTTACCTGAGCAACATACCAAATGTTACAGTGACCAAGGTTAAAATACTATAGGTACTGAAGCCTGAAGCTTAAAGCTATTTACTCAGGCCATTTGAGTTTAAAACTATCTGCTTAATTGTAAACAGTCATCTTTTTGATGCAACATAATCTGCCACAAAACTGGCACCATTAAAAAATACGTAGATGTATTATGCCTACTAATGTGCCACAAAAGCCTGTCACCTACCCTAGCCAGGTTAAGCATGCCAATCTTTCTATTACATGTCTCCAACTTTTAATCATTTGCTTATTATCTATGAATCTGATTCCATTTATACATGGTACCTATCCCAGGTAGAGTCTCAATTATGGTTGCTAAATTAAATTGGATTGCAGTGGATTACATTTTTTTTTTTGAGAATTTACTCAAATTTTATTTTCTTTTTTTCTTTTTTTATTGTTATAGGATTTTTTATTACTCGATTACATTTATAGTTGTACAACGACCATTACAACCAAATTTTACAGCATTTCCAAACCAAACCCCCAATACATCCCTCCCACCCTCCCAACCTGTCTCATTGGGAAACCATAAGTTTTTCAAAGATTGAGTCATAATCTGTTCTGCAAAGAAGTTCATGTGTCATTTTTTAATTTTTTTTGTTATTATTGTTATTATTTTTATTTATTTTTTTGTCTTTTTGCCATTTCCTGGGCCACTCTCGCAGCATATGGAGGTTCCCAGGCTAGGGGTCGAATTGGAGCCATAGCTACTGGCCAATGCCAGAGCCACAGCAGCACGGGATCCGAGCAGACTCTCCAACTTACACCACAGCTCATGGCAATGCCAAATCTTTAACCCACTGAGTGAGGCCAGTGATCAAACCCGCAACCTCATGGTTCCTAGTTGGATTCGTTAACCACTGAGCCACGACAGGAACTCTGTTTGTGTCCTTTTTTCAGATTCCATATGTAAGTGATAGCATTTGATCTTAATGTCTCACCTTCTGGCTGACTTCACTTAGCATGACAATTTCTAGATCCATTCATGTTGCTAAAAATGCCGGTATTCCATTCCTTTTAATGGCTGAGTAATATCCCATAGTGTGTATGTACCACATCTTCTTGATCCACTCCTCTGTCGATGGAATTTAGGTTGTTTCCATGTCTTGGCTATTGTATATAGTGCTGCAATGAACGTTGGAGTACGTGTGTCTTTGCGAGTTGTGGTTTTCTCTGGGTAGGTGGCCAGGAGTAGGATTGCTGGATCCAATGGGAATTCTATTTTTAGTTTTCTGAGGCATCTCCATACTGTTTTCCACAGTGGTTGCACCAATTTACATTCCTGCCAGCAGTGTAATAGGGTTCCCTTTACTCCGCACCCTGTCCAGCATTTATTGTTTGTAGACTTTTTGATGAAGGCCAATCTGGCTGGCGTAAGGTGGTACCTCATAGTGGGTTTGATTTGCATTTCCCTAATAATGAGTGATGTTGAACATGTTTTCATGTGTTTTTTGGCCATCTGCATGTCTTCATTGGAGAATTGTCTGCTTAGATCTTCTGCCCCATTTTGTATTGGGTTGTTTGTTTGTTTGTTTGTTTGTTTTTGGTGTTGAGCTGTAGGAGGTGTTTATAGATTTTGGAGATTAATCCCTTGTCAGTGGCTTCATTTGCAGATATTTTGTCTTATTCTGTGGAGTGTCTTTTCATTTTGTTTAGGGTTTCCTTGGCTATGCAGAAACTTTTAAGTCTAATTAAGTCCCATTTGTGTATTTTTGCTTTTATTGTCCTTACTCAAGGAGGTGGATCAGAGAAGATGTTGCTGTGGTTTATGTCAGAGAGTGTTTGGCCTGTGGTTTCCTCGAAGAGTTTTACAGTATCTGCTCTTATATCTAGGTCTTTAATCCATTTTGAGTTTATTTTTGTGTATGGTGTTGGGGAGTGTTCTGATTTCATTCTTTTCCATGTGGCTGTCCAGTTTTCCCAGCATCTCTTATTGAAGGGGATTTATTTTCTTGCAGTGGATTACACTGATGTTTGAGTGTTTAACCTAAAGCAAGATATCCTTTTTTATAACAGAAACATAATTGTTACCTAATGTGCTGAAAAGTTCCTCCCCTTTTCAACCAGATTATCCACCCACAAAGACAAAGTCAAATTTTATACTTCAGGAAAGCTTATCTGCAGTTCAGTTAAACCAAAAATTGAACATCCAAAGAGAAGCACTCCTTAAGTGATAGACTGAGTCTCAAGGGCACTCATCAGACCCTGGATTTGACATCCATAAAAAAGAATGCCAGCCCAGAGAGTACAGATGTGTTGTTGTTGCTGTTGACAGAAAAAGACCCTGCAGTATCAGAAAAGAGAAATGGAAATAATGAACAAATCAACCCAGGGAATGGGTGCTGACATGTGGCTTCATATCAGATGGAAAACTTCCTTCACTGTGTGACAAGAAAATTGAGGACATAATGCACAAAAACATAACACAAAAACAAAATCTAAAAAAAAAGGAACACTGAGAGGCATAAAATGATAGATGAAGGAGCCCTAAGAGGTGGCCTGATCAAACGATTTGAAAACTACCGTGGTTGAAGGCTGTGTAGTGTTTTACTCCTGGCCTTTCTTGGCCTCTGGTGACTTCATCTCGGTTGATTATTGCATTGAGTGAAGGTTGCCATGCAGCGTTCTTTTTGGTGGACCAAAAAGGATCTTTCAGTTTCAATGTGGATTTGAAGAGCCCTGGATTTCTAACCATGAAAAAAGGGAAAAACTAGGACCAGGAAACCTATTTTAGCACATCATAATGCTGCATTTTATAACCTACAGAATTCTCCAGAAAAGATATTAGCCAGAAGTTCTCAAAGTTTGATCGGGGAGCTTCTGAAAGTGCATGAGATACCCTTTAAGGATTTAAGTGCAGTTAAAACTATTTTCATAATAATGCTAAAACAATATTTGCCTTTTTCACTCTTATTCTCTTATGAGTATACAGAGGAATTTGCCAGAGGCCACCTGAAGTGTGATGACATCCTTCCTTTGATAGCTATTAGGATGTGTACTTATGTATTTTGAATTTTCTAAGATAGTAGATACAGGGTATACGTGTATACTTTTTCACAGATTAACTCTGTTCTCAATGGCATTACTTTACTATCAGTGGCTATTTCCAATTATACCTTTAATAATCTTACTAAACTTACTATCACCTGAAAATAATTTATTTTGAAATTCTAGAATGAATGATAATATTTTTAAAAAATACAAAAGGCAAGTTTTAGGATTTCAAAATAATGATCTCTTAGACATAACTAGGTTAGAGAGCTTATGAAAGGTAATCTTGCTCTTACAGCAGTGTCAAGTTTTCCTAGTATCTTTCACCATCATGCACATTTTTTTGTGTGTGTTTGTTTTAATGTCAACTTTACCTAAGAATGTCATTAATCAAGTACAGATCTCCCTCAAATTACAATAGAGTTACCTTCTGATAAACCCATCATGATAAGCACATCATAAGGAAAATATCATAACCTACCTAACATCATAACTTAGCCTAGCCTACCTTTAATGTACTCAGAAATTAACCTTTAGTTAGTAAAGTCATCTAATACAAAGTCTATTTTATAATGAAGTGTTGAATAGCTCATGTAATTTCTTAACTTCTGTACTGAAAGTGAAAAAGAGAATGGTTGTGTGGCTACAGAATGGTTATAGGTTTTGGTTGTTTACCCCATGATCAGGTGGCTGACTGGGAGCTGAGGTTCACTGCTACTACCTAGTATCATTAGCCCTGAAAACGATCAAAATTTAAAATTCAAAGTACAGTTTCTACTGAGCACATATTGCTTTCACATCATTGTCAAGTTGAAAAGTCGTAAATTGAACCATCTTAAGTCAGGACCCATCTCTGGTAAAATATTATTAAGTTTATTAACCGTTGACCTTTGAATACTTGCTTTTTGATACACTGCATGCCAAAATAGGAAATATACACAGAACAATTCTGCATACTGAAGTACAGTGGTTGCCTCAAGGAAAAGCCCTTATGTGATTGAATAACTAGCTAACTGCTTTTCTTCATGGAACAACAGACAGACCAACCACGGTTATTTAGATTTTGGTATTTGGCAAGCATTTTATCAAAATGGACAATGTGGGCTTGTAATTTTAAGAAAAGTAGCTGCCAGTGTTCATTGCTAATGACATTTGAGCTTTCTAGCAAAAATTAGAATTTTGGCAAACTTATATTCACCAGTGTGAGCTTGACACCTTCACAGTATTTAAAAAACTTCACTACTGAACTCAGTGATGGTGGTAACAAATGTGATCCATTGATGATATTGACTAATGAAATGCATTCACCAATGGAAGATCCACATAAATCATTGAACTGGTATTTTTCAGATGTTTCATGTATGGTATTATAAAATCATGTGTGAGTAAAGGATTCACTCAGATTACATATAGATTAATGGAATTTAAGGCATCAGAATTCATTGACATGATTCCAAATTCCACATTGAAAATAACTGTAAAAGCTACCACTCATTGCATTTTAGCATATTGTCAAATAAGAATATTTATAATTATCTGAAAAATAATTGAAATAATTATTGAATAATTGAAATAATACTCTTTCCAACTCAGATCCTTGTGAAGCTGGATTTTCAGCTAAAAATACATGTTTTATTGATTGGATGTTAAAGCCGACATGAAAATCTAGTTATTTCTATTAAGCCAAACATTAAGGAGGTTTGCAAAACTATAAAATAACAGCATTATTCTCACTAACTTTTTGTTTCATTTTGTTTTGGAAAGTTTTTATTTATGTTAACAAGTAGTGGTTTTATTTTTTATTTTAATCAAATTAATATTTGCTTTTTATCTCTAATATAGTAAATATAGATAGATATGACCAAAAACAATCAAAAGCTCTTAATAATTTTTACATTTAAAGGTCTAATGAGACAAAAAGTAGAGAACAGCTAACATTAGCTACTTTTTATTCAGATAATAACAAAATTATTACGTACTTTTTATGTATTAAGAATTGTTCTAGATGTCTGCGTGTCAGAGAAAAAAGACAAAACATACGTTTAAGATGCATATTGTTAAATGCAGTAAAGAAAAGGTTTTAAAACACATCTTGCCTTAGTCTATACCACCAATGTGAACTACATATTTATTGTGTGCCTACAGTGTGCTAGTGACTTATGTATAATCCTTTCTTATTTTTATAAGGTCTCCATAAAATATCTTCCTTTCAAATATGAAGAATTTGAGACTAAAGAAGTAAAATGATATGATCATGTATACATGGGTATTTATTGGCAAAACCATGAATCAAAAGCAGGGCTGCCTGTGTCTAAAATGTAAGTTGTTTCCCTTATACAAAACTTGTACTTAAGTAGTAGAAGTTTGATTACCCAGCAGGAGAGATGCTATGTAAAATTTTCTTGGAGATCAGAGGTGGTCGAACTGATTAGCATTTAGGTCTTAACTAAACCAGAGATGATGTGATTCAAAGATTCATGTTTATGGTTTGCATATGGCAGTTAACTCAGCAAAGAGTTGCAGTTTGAGATCACTGGCAGTCTTCTGGAAAAGGTGATGTCTCAAGTCTAAAGGCAACTTCCTGAAGAATTTTGTCTTGGGGGAATTCAGTTCTTTTCAGTCCTTCAATAAATTAGATGAGGACCAACCACACTGTGGAGGGCAATCTGCTTTCCTCCAAGTTCATCAATCTAAATTAAATCTCATCCCAAAACACCCTCCCAAAAACATCCAGAATAATGTTTGACCAAATATTTGTGCACCATGGCCCAGTCAAGTTGACACATAAAATTAACCGTCATAACCAGGTTGGGCTTCATTAATGTTCTCTGTTTTTTTCCCCTAATTTTAATTTCATGGGCTTCTGCTCTTTTTAACTATTATTTTCTTCTGCTTGCTAAAGGTTTTCCTGGTTTATTTAGGTGAAAAAGTAAACTATTGATTTTGAGACCTTTATTGTTTTATATTATTAATAGTTAAAACTATATATGTCCCTCTAAAAAATTGCTTTAGCTGCATCCTATACATTTTTTATAGGTTATATTCTCAGTTTCCTTCAATTAAAAAATGTTCTTATTCCTCTTGTTCTTAGTTTAATTTCCAAGTATTTGAGGATTCTGTTCACATCTTTTTGGAATTGCTTGCTAGTTCAGTTCCATTGGGGCCAGAGAACAAACTTTATGTGATTTCAGTTTTTTAAATTCATTAAGATTTGCTTTAGGGCCAAGGATATTGTCTATCTTGATAATTGCCTGTGCGTGTTTGAAAGGAATGGGAATTCTGCTGTTGTTATATTGAGAGTTGTATAAATGTCAGTAAGATCTAGTTGGCTGATTTTTTTTTTTAGATGTAAAGCATAAAATTTATTATTTCAACCATTTTAAGCATGTGGTGCAGGGACATCAAGGGCATTCACCATGTTGTGCCACCATCACATCATCCATACAATTGAACATTTTTAACATCCAATACTGAAACTCTGTATCCATTAAACACTAACTCCCTATTTCCCACTGCCTTCATCCCCTGGTAACTTCTGTTCGATTTTCTCTCCCTGTGAATTTGCCTGTTCCAGTACCTCATGGGAGTGGAATTATACTACATATATTTACTTTTTAGGGCCATACCCACAGCACATGGAAATTCCCAGGCTAGGGGTCTAAACCAGAGCTACAGCTGCCAGCCTACACCACAGCCACAGCAATGCTGGATCCTTAACCCACTTAGTGAGGCCAGGGATCAAACCTGTGTCTTCATGGATACTAGTTGTGTTTGCTACTACTGAGCCACAGAGGGAACTCTGTAATTATATGATATTTGTCTTTTTTTGCCTGGTTGATTTCACTTAGTATAATGTTTTAAGGTTTATTCCTGTTCTGTATCATGAAATGAATGCAGAAGAAGAATAAAGATGTTACTGTAAGTAAATTTGCTGGTTGGTAAAGGTGTGATACAAAATATCGTTTTTATTTCGAATAAAATTTTAAATTAAAGTATAGTTAATTTCTAATGTGCCAATTTCTGCTGTACAGCAAAGCAACCTAGTCATCCATATATATACATACCCCTCCTTTTTTTTAATACTAAGTGAATTTTATTATATTTATAGTTGTACAATGATCATCACAAGCAAATTTTATAGCATTTCCATCCCAAACTCTCAGTGCATTCCCCCATTCCCCAACCTGTCTCATTGGGAAACCATAAGTTTTTCAAAGATTGAGTCATTATCTGTTATGCAAAGAAGTTCAGTCTGTCCTTTTTTCAGATTCCATATGTAAGTGATAGCATTTGATCTTAATGTCTCACCTTCTGGCTGACTTCACTTAGCATGACAATTTCTAGATCCATTCATGTTGCTAAAAATGCCGGTATTCCATTCCTTTTAATGGCTGAGTAATATCCCATAGTGTGTATGTACCACATCTTCTTGATCCACTCCTCTGTCGATGGAATTTAGGTTGTTTCCATGTCTTGGCTATTGTATATAGTGCTGCAATGAACGTTGGAGTACGTGTGTCTTTGCGAGTTGTGGTTTTCTCTGGGTAGGTGGCCAGGAGTAGGATTGCTGGATCCAATGGGAATTCTATTTTTAGTTTTCTGAGGCATCTCCATACTGTTTTCCACAGTGGTTGCACCAATTTACATTCCTGCCAGCAGTGTAATAGGGTTCCCTTTACTCCGCACCCTGTCCAGCATTTATTGTTTGTAGACTTTTTGATGAAGGCCAATCTGGCTGGCGTAAGGTGGTACCTCATAGTGGGTTTGATTTGCATTTCCCTAATAATGAGTGATGTTGAACATGTTTTCATGTGTTTTTTGGCCATCTGCATGTCTTCATTGGAGAATTGTCTGCTTAGATCTTCTGCCCCATTTTGTATTGGGTTGTTTGTTTGTTTGTTTGTTTGTTTTTGGTGTTGAGCTGTAGGAGGTGTTTATAGATTTTGGAGATTAATCCCTTGTCAGTGGCTTCATTTGCAGATATTTTGTCTTATTCTGTGGAGTGTCTTTTCATTTTGTTTAGGGTTTCCTTGGCTATGCAGAAACTTTTAAGTCTAATTAAGTCCCATTTGTGTATTTTTGCTTTTATTGTCCTTACTCAAGGAGGTGGATCAGAGAAGATGTTGCTGTGGTTTATGTCAGAGAGTGTTTGGCCTGTGGTTTCCTCGAAGAGTTTTACAGTATCTGCTCTTATATCTAGGTCTTTAATCCATTTTGAGTTTATTTTTGTGTATGGTGTTGGGGAGTGTTCTGATTTCATTCTTTTCCATGTGGCTGTCCAGTTTTCCCAGCACCACTTATTATTGAAGGGACTGTCTTTTCTCCATTGTATATTCTTGCCTCCTTTTTCATAGATTAGTTGACTATAGGTGCATAGGTTTAATTCTGGGCTTTCTATCCTGTCCCATTGATCTATATTTCTGTTTCTGTACCAATACCATACAGTTTTCGTGTCTGCAGCTTTGTCATATAATCTGACATCAGGGAACCTGATTCCTCCAGCTCCATTTTTCTTTCTTAGGATGGCTTTGGTTATTCTGGGGCTTTTGTGCTTCCAAACTTTAAAATATTTTCTCTAGTTCTGTAAAACTGTCCTCAGTGATTTGATAGGGATGGCATTGAATCTGTATATTGCCTTGGGTAGTATAGTCATTTTGTTAATATTGACTGTTCAAATCCAAGAGCATGGTATGTCTTTCCATCTGTTTGTGTCCTCTTTGATTTCTTTCATCAGCATCTTATACTTTTCAGAGTATAGGACTTTTGTCTCTTTAGGTAGGTTTATTCCTAAGTATTTTATTCTTTTTGATGCAATGGTAAATGGAATTGTTTCTCTAATTTCATTTTCTGATCTTTGGTTGTTGGTATATAGAAATGCAGTAGATTTTTGTGTATTAATTTTGTATCCTGTGACTTTGCCAAATTCATCATTTTATGGTAGAGTCTTTAGGATTCTCTAGGTATAGTATCATGTCATCTGCAAATAGTTATAGTTTTACTTCCTTTCCAATTTGGATTCCTTTTATTTCTTTTACTTCTCTGATTGCTGTGAGTAGGACTTCCAAAACTATATTGAATAGTAGTGATGAGAGTGGACATCCTTATCTTGTTCCTGATCTCAGTGGGAATTCTTTCAGCTTTTCACCATTGAGAATGATGTTAGCTCTGGGTTTGTCATATATGGCCTGTATTATGTTGAGGTAGGTTCCCTCTGTGCCCACTTTCTGAAGGGTTTTTATCAGAAATGTGTGTTTAAATTTGTAGGAGGTTTTTTCTGCATCTATTGAAAGGATTATATGCTTTTTATTCTTCAGTTTTTTAATGTGGTGTATTGCACTGATTGATTTTTGGATATTGAAGAATCCTTGCATCCCTGGAATAAATCCAACTTGATCATGATGTATAATCCTTTTAATGTATTTTTGGATTCGGTTTGCTACTGTTTTGCTAAGGGTTTTTGCATCTATGTTCATCAGTGAAATTGGCCTGTAATTGTCTTTTTTTGTGGTATCTTTGTCTGGTTTTGATATTAGGGTGATGGTGACCTCATAGAATGAGATTGGGAGTGTTCCCTCCTTTGCAATTTTTTGGAATGGTTTCAGAAGGATAGGTGTTATTTCTTCTCCAAGTCTTTGATAGAATTGTCCTATGAAGCCTTCTGGTCCTGGACTTTTGTTTGTAGGAAGCTTTTAATCACAGGTTAATTTCAGTACTTGTGGTTTGGTCCATTCATCTTTTCTATTTTGCTTGGATTAGTCTTGGAAGCTTGTACTTTTTTAAGAATTTGTCCATTTCTTCTAGGTTGTCTGTTTTATTGGCATATAGTAGTCTCTAATGATCCTTTGTATTTCTGTTATGTCTGTGGTAACTTCTCCTTTTTCATTTCTAATTTCATTGATTTGAGTCCTCTTTTTTTCTTGATGAGTCTGACTAAGTGTTTGTCAATTTTGTTGATCTTTTCAAAGAACCAGCTTTTAGTTTCATTGATCTTTTCTGTGCTTTTCTTCATTTGTTTCATTTATTTCTGCTCTGATTTTTACGATTTCTTTCCTTCTGCTAACATTACGTCTTGTCTGTTCTTCACTCTTTAGCTGCTTTTGATGTAAAGTTAGGTTGCTTATTTGAGCTTTTTGTTTCCTGAGGTAGGCTTGTATTGCTATAAACTTCCCTCTTAGAACTGCTTTTGCTGTTTCCCATAGGTTTTGGAGTGTCATATCTTTGTTGTCATTTGCTTCTAGGTATTTTTTAATTTCCTCTTTGATTTATTCAGTGATCCATTGGTTGTTTAGTAGCATGTTGTTTTGTTTGTTTTGCCATTCTTGTGGCACATGAAAATTCCCAGGCCAGGACTGAACCTGTGCCACAGAAGTGACCTGAGCCACAGCCATGACAATGATGGTCTTTAACCAGCTGAGCCACCAGGGAATTCTGTGTCCTCTTTGTTTTTCATTCTGTTTTCCCTTTTCTGCCTTTTTAAAAACTATTTGAATCCCTTTTAATATTGCATTTCTTTTTCTCTATTTTTTTTTTACTGTATGTTGTGATCATTTTTTTTTTTTAGTGATCTCTCTGGGGACTGTAATAATCGTATTACCTTTTAAGTTTATTTAGAATTAATTTTTATCACTTTAAATGGAATTTTGAAACCTTGTACCATGTAGTACTTTATCTCAACTTTTGTAGTTGTCATATATATTACACTATATACATTTTAAAACTCATCATGTTATATATATATTATAGAACTTAAGATAAAATATTTTAATACATTAAATGAGGCATTTACCAATTCTGTTGCTTTTCCTTCATTTCTAAATTCTTTCCATGTGAAGTTTTCTTCTCACGAAAGCTCTTTCTTTAATATTTCTTTCAGTATAAGTCTTCTAATAACAGATTCTCTTTGTTTTCTTTCATTTGAGAATGACTTTATTTCACCTTCAAACTTGAAGGATATTTTCTTTAGATATAGAATTTGGGGTTGACACTTACTTTCTTTTAGCACTTGATAAATGCTTTATCTTATAGCTTCTATGGTTTCAGATGAGAAGTCCACTGTTGAATTATTATTCCCCTATAGATAATATGCCATTTTTCTTTGGCTGATATCAAGGTTTTTTTGTCTTTGGTTCTCATTAGTTTGATAATCATGTGTCTGAGTGTGGACTTCTTTCAGTTTACCCTTTAAGGACATTTTTTATTTTATTTTATTTTATTTTAATCACATCTGTGGTTGTATAATGATCATAACAATCCAATTTCACAGGATTTCCATCCCACAACCCAAGCACATCCCCCCACCCCCTAAACTGTCTCCTCCGGAGACCATAAGTTTTTCAATGTCTATGAGTCAGCATCTGTTCTGCAAAGAAGTTCAGTCTGTTAAGGACATTTTTAAGCCGAATTTAATATGTGAGTTTCTTCCAACCTTTATTACCATTATTTCTTCAAAGGATTTTTTTTGCACCAGACTTCTTCTGGAGCTTCAAGAATATGAATAGTAAGCCTTTTATGTTGTCTTACAGGTCAATATAAAATTAATGTTTAAAAGTATCAGAGACTCCCTGTGGGTTCCAAGACAAAATAAAGCTTTATAGATAAAACAGACCAGAACTGATCCTTGATAAAACAAAAGGAAATATACTGCGAGGAATGTAGAAAATATTATTGATGATTGGAAAACCATAAAGCCATACTGTGAGACTAAATATGATGATTCTTATAATTCTTTATAGACCACACTTTTATTTTAAAAAGGGATCTCCAGATAAGTATACCATGCCCTAGATCATAAGGCCATCCATGACAAGGGTGAAGCCACTGGCCTGCTCTACAAAACTATGAGATAAGCAAGTATATCTTTGGCATTTCATGCCTGCTTCTCTCTTTGTCTTCCCCTTGCCCATCCTCTAGCTTCTCTGCTTCCCTGCCTATCAATGATCCAGGATACTTCTTTGTCCCAGGTTGCTCATGAATTTGGGGTAGCAAGCTGAAAAGTTCAAGCACAACTGTCTGTAAAAAATTCATTGTAATACTCTTTTCAGGAAGATTTTCTTTTAAAATAGTAATTAGCATATGAAATGAATTACTAATGGTAGAATATTGTGAATAGCAAATGTGTGATAGTATAGGGTAGAGACAGGCCTTTCTTCTACAAAATGTGTGTGAAAACCTAGTCTACCCATGTACATGGAGCTGAATCACTGACATTAGTAATAAGTATCCTTCCTTAAAAAACATTTTCAAAACTATGCAGTATTTTTATGTGCTCAGAAGAGAATGCAATTAAATAGTTTTATATATATATATATATATATATATATATATATATAAAATATTTTCTTGAGGAATGTTTGGTGAATCAAAATCTATCTGTAATAACCAAGGTAGAACAGTAGAATGGAATGAAATATGTTTATCTCAGAATAGTCATGACATTCATGGGGATGTTCCTCAATGCCATGTGTGCATTAAATTGAGAGCTGATTCCAGAGAAAGTCATTATTTGCTTCTAGCTCATAAAGAAAACATCTTCTGGTTAAGACACTTAAACATGAACTCTTGAAGAGATTATTATATGAAGACTAGGTAGGACAACTGAATAAGCTGAGAAAATAGTTCGGAAATAATATAAAAATCTAAGTAAATTCAACCATAAATAATAGAATTGATCTTTTATATAGTTCCTACCCTCTGCTTAAAGTCTCCACTTTGCAATTTAATTATTTGAGAATATCACGTGTATTTTAATGATAAGGTTTGAAAATGTAATTATGTATATCTCTAGTAGGTCTTTTTTTATTTTTTGCTTTTTCTAATTTCTTTATTAAATCTTTTTGTATGCTTAGTTATTTTTTTTTTAATTTTTATCTTTTTTGTCTTTTTGCTATGTCTTGGGCCGCTCCTATGGCACATGGAGGTTCCCAGGCTAGCAGTCCAATCAGAGCTGTAGCCGCTGGCCTACGCCAGAGCCACAACAACGCAGGATCTGAGCCGCGTCTGCGACCTACCCCACAGCTCATGGCAACGCCGGATCGTTAACCCACTGAGCAAGGGCAGGGACCGAACCCGCAACCTCATGGTTCCTAATCGGATTCGTTAACCACTGCGCCACAACGGGAACTCCTGCTTAGTTATTTTTAACTGAATGGCAGACATTAAATATAAAAACTGTAAAAATAACTGGAGACTGGATTTTTTTTTCTAAAAAGAGTTTTTAAATTTTATTTCTAGCATGCATCAAGTCTAGAGAAAATTGCATACCAAGTTATCTTAATATAATAAAAGCCTGAGATGTTTTGAAGATGAGATGTAGTTCTCATGGCTGTCACACCTTCTCCTATGTTTAAGCACTTGAAGTCTTAATAGAAACTATAGGTAGATATCAGGGTCCTTTCTGTTTGATGAGTCCTGAATCCAGTGTTGGTTCTACCAGCCCCTTCAGTCTGCTAAAAACTCTGCATGCCTTCTCAAAATCTCCAATAAGACTTTGAGAATCAGTAAATTCCTCAACAGAAAAAGTAGTACTAATTGCCAGGCTTACTTTTTTTTTGTTTTCTTTCCTCTCCCAGATTCTTGTTGATAAATTCTATCTGATTTTTTTTTTAGGCCTGATTTGCCCGATGTTTATAATTGTTATCAATGGGAAAGTTTGTCTGAAATAACCCAGTCGACTGTGGCTGGATTTGGAACTCAGTTTACATTTTATATATTTAGTCTGATAAATGGATGTTGTGAATAAGTAGAAAGTAGGGAATTAGGGGATAAAGTAAGAGATTAATACAATAGTGTAAAAATACAGGGAAAAGATAGTGAGAATCTAAAGCAGGGTCATAATTGTAAGGAGAGCAAAGACGTGAGGGGTTTAGAAACGTTTAAGAAGTAACATTGGCATCCCAAGTAAAAGCCTGAGGTCTTTCCAGAGCTCCTCCTTCCTTTGGGGTTCTGAACTACAGATTAGATGTGGCCATAAAAGGTATTGACAATAGGTTTCTGCTTTTCTGACTGGGGTGCTATTAACTGAGGAAATACAGGCAGATAAGTAATATAGGGTAATGAGTTGGGAAAGAATTAATTCAGCTTAGGACATGCAATTTGGGGTATCTTGAACACATATAAATAATGGTAGGGAGAATTCTAAAGATTTCCCCTCCCCCTTCAAGATTCTTATTTCCTGATGATTCCATCAAATACTGATCTATATACTATTGTGAAGGGACTATACAGATACAGCTAAGATTACTAATCAGATGAGATTAAGATAGATGTTTAACCTAGATTATTTAAGTAAGCTGAATATAATTACATAAGCCCATAAAATCAGAAGAAGAAGGCAGAAGAATCAAAGAGATGCGGCAGAAAAGGACATGAGAAAGATTCCCAAGTGTAAGAAGGATTCTTGGTGCTGTTGCTGGCCCTGAGCTATAGGTGCCCATGTGCAAGGACTAGAATGAGGTTTCAAGAAGCTAAAGGCAAACTCCCAACTGATAGACAGCAAGGAAGGGGGACCTCAGTTCTACAACCATCAGGAACTGGATTCTGCCACCAATCCAAAGGAACTTGCAAGTGTAGTCTTCTCCAGAGTGTCCAGAAATAAATACAGCCTGCCAACCTCCTGATTTTAGTTTTCTGGGACCCAGAGGAGAAGAATCAGATGAACCAGGCTGTACCCAAAACTGACCCATAGAAACTGTGAAGTAGTAAATGATTTTTGTTTTAATCTGATAAGTTTGCAATAATTTGTCACAACAGCAATGGGCAATATACACATTACACACATATATTTGTACCTGCAAACACATCTCAAACTCAGGGTAGAAGAAGAGGGTGTACCATAGAGTTCTGTTGTTCTGTAAAGTAAGAGAAGTAGATCAATAATATATACTTGGGAAATAAAAATGTTTAAAAGGTAGATAACACAAGAGGATCCCAAAGAAATAGAAAACCATAAGATGTGTAATAGAATCCAAGAACAGAGAAAAATCTCAAGAAGGAAAGAATGAACAGCAATACAGCACTGTAAGTTGCCACAGAAGGCGAAAATGCTTGACAAGGGATGTTACTGCACTACACCTTTTTATCACTATATTATTTTTAAATGACTGTGGTTTTTTTCCTTCTTCTTGTAATACTCTTTTGGATGGTGGCATGTGTTGTGTCACATACTGTCTTTCCTTCTCTTCAATAGTGCTAAGAAGATCAGAACCAAAATGGAGTCCATCTCTGGGAAATATAAGTATTTGATGTCAGTTCAGGTCCTCCAAAAAGCAGAGGCCAAAATAGAATTAGCTGTACAAGAGATTTATTAGGAGCAATGCCTGTAAAGATAAAGGGAAGGGGAAGGAGTAGGCAAGGAGATTCTTCAGACCATGATGCAGGTCTGAGCTCCGGGAAAGTAGCGAAGAAGGAAAGAGGGCTGAGTTAGCAAAAGGCTCAGGCTGCAATGAAGTTCTGAGAACATCTCAGCCTAGGCAAGGGGAAGCACAGAACAAAGATTGCTTGTTAGAGGAATGTCATGTCAGCAGAAATGGTACCACAGTATTGTCCCCTCCAAGTTTAGTCATTAGCTTTGAGCAACTCAGTGTGTTGGGGGGCTTGGAAGGAACACTGTAGTACATCCAAATATATGGTAGCTGGACGCTATCTGCCAGCTATGCTCTTCAGAACAGAATCTCTTAAAGGCGTATCTGAGTACCCATACCCAGGGCCACCACAAACCACATAGCATGCATTTACTGTATACATATTTTAAGAATTATTCTCGTACCTTGTTTTACTTTTATTACTTTGTGGATCTATATTTGTATAAAGCTGCTTCAAAATATTACTGTAATAAAGCAGATTGTAATATACTTTTAACTGGAAGACTAAACTAAAAAGTGAGACTCTAAAAATGTTGGACTGTATTAGAAATAGAGTGGCTATTGTTCTGCTTTATTGGATAGTTTATTAATCCCCTAAACTTTTGATTATACTTGTTTTTATCCATGTCTAATATTTTCAGAACCAGCTGATTACTTTATTCATATGATTTCAGGCTTTAGGAAAGGCCCACATGTGTTTCTTTCTCTTTCCATCTATTACCTGATGCCTGATGGTACACAACCAGATTAGTATTATAGTCCTGCACACTTCATGACTTTTCTTGCCTCTCTCCAGAGTACCCTCTGATCCTTCCTTCACTGCTTTTGTCACCTATCTTTCAAGAATTAGTTCAGGCATCATTGTCTCTCAGAAGCACCCCCATGTTGCCTTTCTATACTTCTGTAATTCCTTATCTGTATATCCGTCATATCACTTAGCCTACAGTACCATCATGATTGTATGAGATCCTTGAGCAAAGATCTGTTTTATCTATCATTATTATTTATAATTAGCACTTTGCATGAAATAAAATAGGTGCTCAGTAAGTGTTTAAGTGAAAAACTTAAATCCCACTGAAAAAAAAAATATATATATATAGCCACAGGTATATTTTGTATTTTCACTTAGTCATTTTCACTTGACAATGATTAAAAGGCAGAATTTTGTTGGGTTATGAAATCATCTGGGGCTTAGTGATGGGGCACTGCTACTGTAGAAGGCTTAAAAAAAAGACCACCTTCTTAAATAATAGAAAGTGTTCAGAATTGGAAAGCTGATACTAAGTTACTTACTCAAAGGCAACTCATACTTTATCACAAAGCTGGCCCGGGGATAGGCTTAATTTTAATATGCTACCTAAGCCCAAGTGGATTGCTGTGGTAAACTAAGTTTTTTTCAGCCATTAGAAAAGGTAAATAACATTCATACATCTACCTGAAGAAAAAAGAACAATGTTTTCTTGCTCTCCTACAGATGCATCTTCAAGAAAGGCGTGTTAGTTAAAATCCAGGAGCAAATAAATCAATACCAAATGTGAGGTGGCATTTAAAGGTTTATCTCATTGCCCAGTTTTCTTTTAGACCTGGCCTGATTTCTTTCAGCAAGAGACCCTCTGGGACTCTACTGATTTGCATGGTTGTCTTAGTGGTTTCTTCTTTGGAACATTTACTGACCTTTTGAGAATATTCCTAACTCCTCTTTTTTCTGTGGTCTCTGTATCCTGGACTCTGTTCAGGTTGAGTGAGAGCTAGACATGAAAAATAATGCATCTCTGCCTCATTCAATACTGCACTTAAACAGCCATTGGCATAATCATCAGGTTTTAAAAATTAATGATGGAAATTATGACATGCTAGATATTTTATATATACACTGTGATATTTGTGAATAAACCTTTTTTATCTTATAGGGAGCTTAAGATACTTAACTATGGAAAATTTATAAGAGGAAAAAACAGACTATCTTTCTTTTGGCTTTGTTGACATTGCCCTTCTGCTTAAAAACTTTGCACTACAAATAGAATACACTTTAAATGTTGTCACGGTGTGTGAGATCTTATGTAATATGGATGTAATCTGTCTTTATGATTTATGCTTTTAACACTTTTCCCTCGTTCCCTGTCCCCAGCTACTGCAGAAGGCTTAAAAAAAAAGACCACCTTCTTAAATAATAGAAAGTGTTCAGACTTCCCTTTGATACCCAGACATATCTGGGCCTTCCTGCCTTAGGAACATTACATATGATGATGGTCCCTGTCTTTCCTGGTCTTCTTATTCCTGTTTCCTTTTTATTAAATCTCAGTTCAAATGTCATCGTCTTAGAAAATCCTGCTTTGACCATCGTAGATAAAGCATACCTCTCGCCCACCATCTATCCCATTATTCTACTTTATTTGCTCTAAAACACTCTGTAGTTACCTTAGTCCGTTGACACTGAAGAGGAGCAGAATATGCCACCTCATAATATGCCACTTTGACATACTGATTATTTTGAATTAAAGTTACCCAAGAAATAACAGGTGTAAGAAGGACATCCTGATCATCCTTTGTTCCCTTAAAGAAGGAAGTAAATCTTCCACGTGATAGGATAAGTACCATCCCCAGACCAGGAGGTAAAGAGATATACTTATTATCAGAGACAGGGAATGTAGGACCAAGAAGCCTGTATAAACAAATCTTGTTACTTCTTCAGTAATTTACTACCCCAACCCCAATTTCTTTTTCTTGTCAATTATTCACTTTTTTTTTTTTTGTTTTTTGGTCTAGAATGTATAAAGGCTTCTTGCTTTGGTCACTTCTTGAAGTCTCACATTTTTATGGGACTCCTATATGTGCAAGATTAAATTTGTTTTCTCCTGTTAACCTGTCTTATGTCTATTTAATTATTAGACTGACCAAAAAAATAAAAAACAAAAACAAACCTAGATGGGTAGAAGGGGAAGTTTTTCTGCCCCTGCAACTCCATGAGAGCATGGAGAAGGAGACAACTTGGCTGCAAATGTCAACAGCTTTTTATATGATCCTCACCTTCAAGTCCAGCTTTGATACTCTTTGAAAGTACCAAGATTAGCTTTAACTGGACAGTCTTGGATAAAATGACCACTCCTGAACCAAATATTGAGGCCAGAAGGGTGAAACACAAATTAATCAAGCTTGGACTAATGCTTTCTGCATGTAAAGAGTAGATCAAACCCAGACAGTAAAGACCAAGAATGTGAACAAGGGTGATTTTTCCAGAGAAAATTCAAGTTATTATTTTTTTTAAAAGAGAAAAAAAGAGAGAGAGAGAGATAAAGGCTTAGAAGTGAAAGCAGCAGCTGTCCAGTGTAGGAAATAGACATTAATCTGGTCACTTTAAAGGACTCCGAGGCATTCCTCAGTGTAGATGAATTGTAATTTAGTCAACTCCCCATGGATGGATATTTTAGGTTGTTTGCAAAATGTTGTTGTTATGGCTATCATTGTACATACATCTGATTATATCAGGATAATTCCTAAAAGCGAAATTTCTGGATCCTAGTACCCACATTAAATGTTTGACTTAGAAAAGTGCTATCAAATGAGAACAAGTTTCATTGTGCAAACTAATTTCTCTTGTTGTAACAATACTGTCAAATACAAAATATGTTAGCCACAAATGTAGTACAAATTTTCTAGTAGCCATATTAAAAAAGTAAAGAAATATCTGAACTCAATTTTTAAAAGTATTTTATTTAACCTAATATATCAACAGTACTATCACTTCAGCATGTAATGAATATAAAAATGTATTCAGGAGACATTTTACCTTTTTTTCTCATTCTGAAGTCTTTGTGATCTGATGTGCATTTTATACTTACAAAGCATCTCAATTAGAACCATTGCTGAGTAGCCACGTGAAATTAGTGTCTACCATATTGGAGAGAACAGCTGTATAGTGTTCTAGTTCCAGTAAGCACACAGAGGGTTTTACGCACCCAGGTGTTCTCAGAGACTAGTTTCTGGTTGATTGTTTAAAGCCAGCTCTAAATGACCCTAGTACAAATCACCCATTAAGACTGTATATCTCAAAAGGTCTCCCTCTAAGTGATGCTTTGAAAATGATGAGGACTTGGCAACATCTAAAACTAATCAGGGTGTCATCACCAGGAGGAGGCCTACTAGAAAAGATGAGACACAGTGTGATGAAAAGTTTGCTAGTGGGTATGGTGAGAAGAGGTAAGAATTTGGGAAAACTTAGCTAAAACTACCCAAAGGAGAGGACTGCTGAATCTGGTGAACCACAGTTTGGCATCAGAGTGGTAATTTCTGCAGTGATACAGAGAATTCACCAGCCTTTGGGAAGTCTGGATGAAATATGCTTTTAGACTCTTCAAATCCTTTTACACCTATTTCAGAAAAAGTTCTAATATATACTCAGTGCTGACTTAGAGCTGTGCTCTATATTCATTTGCCCCTTGCAACATATGAATTAGGTACTGTTACTAAGCCCATTTTGCAGATAAAAAACTAAGGCACAAAGTACTTAGCTTCATAGCTAGCAATTAGCAGACCTGGAATTTAAACCTCTGACTTCTATCACCAGTGACCATATCCATTAGTTCTATTTTGTTTTGTTCTCACTCTACCATACATGCTGATACAAAGCCTGCAACAAATAGTTTCATTTCTTGTGCACAATGACATAACAAGTAGGTGCCCTAAAATCTTAGACTTTAATACTATAGTCACCAGAGTTATATATCCCCTTTTGAAAATTAATATTTAGGAGTTTAACTTACCTATTAATATCTTATAAAATGATTAACTGGCCAGTTCTGAGACTTTGATCAACTCTGGGTATGAAAAAATATAAATAAATTTTTTTTAAAAGTATCTTAAGTTGAAGAGCAAATCCTGAGTCCTAGGGATTCCATCAAACCCAACCTCAATGGCCAGCCTCTCTACCTCTTTATGGCCTCTTCATATCATCTTTCAGATAATTCTGTATAGTCCTTTAGAAAAAAATTGCCCTGGGAAAATAAGAAAATGTCCATCATTTTAATGTGACATGTAGAAAAGCAGCATAGGACCAGCACAAAGATCATTTCATTGTTCTTGATTGCTTGGGAAATACCACTGAGCCTCCAAAAATGCCTGGAGGAGTATGTGATAAAATGTTGTTGATGTGTGCATTATCTGACTGCAATTCCTAAGTTCAGTTGGAGACACAATATCCTGACAAAAAGTAAAAAAGTCAATAGCCTGAGAATATAAAGGTTCTCATCTTCTTTGCTGTTAGTGACTTTAACACTTCACAATTAGAAAGCTGTTTAAAACAGATTTGACTTTGAGAAATGCACAGCTTTCTCATTGGTCAAATGAATAAATCACCCCACTTGGAAACATGCTTAGGTATTTATTAATTATTCACTTATAAAATTTGGGGGCTTGTCTTTATAACAGAAGTGTTAAATTAATTAAAGAGGCCATTAGGCAAAAATAGTTCTAATGCCTTAGCAACCTAGTAACCTAGTAAGTAGACCAAAGCCTATGCCTGCCAATGCCTCATGGGTAAAAAAATGAAACCTAAGGACAACCAATCACAAAAAACCAACTAGGTTTTCCCAGATAAGGCAATGGCTTAAAATATTAGCCAATCAAATACTTTCCTTACTTTGCTTCTGTGTCTTTGTGAAAGACTTACTGCTAGTACCTGGTTCATTTGGTGGAGTGCTCCTAACCACTCTAGTACTCATATAAGATCTCCAAATTTTAATATTCCCTAGTTTATTTTTTAACAGAAGCATGGATGTAGCTCATAGAATCATCTCCTGAGGCACTTAATAGAAAGCACTTACAATATCTTCAGCAAATGTATTTATGTGCCCATTGGCTTGTGGTACTAGACTGGGTCAATGGAAAAAAAAAACAAACAAACAATTATTTTTCCTACTCAGAAGCCAAAAGAGGAGCATTGCTATGTACAGTATTTATAAACTCAGACAGTGCTCTCACCAAGTTCACAGACAGTTTATGGTAGGTAAGTAAAAGGGTGAGCTGAGAAAGTCTTAAGGATTTAAAAGTTAAAGGTTGCAGAGAAAAAGGCTCTTTCTTTCAAGGGAATGTTTTGTTGAAATGCTTGAAATATATTTACTTTAAGTAAGAAGATAGTCTAATAGACTTCTTTGGAATCTCAGAAGTGGTGCCCAGTGAAGGATGATATGTCCTTCTTCAACCTGCTTGGGAGTCCTGGCAGCATGGGGAGTGCAGTAAACCTGTCTGAGGCCAGGATCTGTGCTCCTCTAGTTTGTCACTGTATCCTCAAGGTGTGGCACTGACAAAGCGTAATATAAATGATACTGAATAAATGAGAGACTTTGTCTTATTGATCAGAAGTTTCTTTCTAATGAACTGGTTTGGCCACACAGCTGGCATTAAGTGGCTCTCTTGGTAGGCTACCATAAAGGAAATTTAGGAAGACTCAAAATAGATGACCTTCATGTTTCATCTGGAGAGATTATGATTTTAAGATCTTTCAAAGACTTGTAACTTAATGAATACAATGAATCAGAATGCCTACTTCCTTAGTCCCAGGAATACCACCCCTCTGATAGAATTTAAAGAGAAATATTTACAAAAAGGACTACTCTACTCTTGCAGGTACAGGCTGGAACTCAGGGTTTGTCTGACACTAATTCAAAATTAGAGCTGCCAAACAATTTTGGAAAAGAATGTTCATCATATGAGGATCAAAAATGACCTCATCAATATGTTGGAGGACTTCTCTCAATGCCTGTAAGCTCCATGGGAACCATTTGCGTTTGGGGAGGCACCGTTTGCTGCTCCTCTGAGACCTTTGCTGTCTCACCACAGGCCTGGAGGTAATGACACTTGCTGCCTTGCATTCATTAGTATAATAGCTTTAATGATTTGATTTGTTCCTATAAAAGGTGCTATATAAATGCAAATGATCACTATGAATGATAAGTATCAGTCTTCAGCTGCAAACCACTCACACCTAATATCCATATGTCAGAGAATGAGGAAATGTAGAAGTATTCTTTAAGAAAACTGTCCCCTCTGTGCTAAACATGGTGTCAGGCATTTGTAAAAGCTGTGTCTGTCTCTGATTCTGCAGCCTAAGTATTTTTGCTAACTGAAGGAGATACTGATACGATTCATCTTTCATAAGAGTTCAGTGCTAGGGTGGCAAGATGCTGTGTTTAATATGGGTGGTGAGGGAGAGGAGGGGGAGCAGGGATGTTATTTCCATATGGGAAAACACGAAGTCCCCAAACCCTAGGTGTATTTAATAGAGAGAGATTTATCATACCCTGCTGGCAGTATACACAAATAGCTTTACAAGATGAAAAAAGTGCCGAAACAGGGCCTGAACATCCGAGGTTGAAAATATAGCTCAGCCCCATGTGCATTGTTTTTCTCTGCCCTGACCAGGTATCAGATGCTGCTCATCAACACCATTGATTACCTCCATGAAACCAACAATCTGATTATATAGCAAAAGCTTCAAGTCTCTTGATTTAAATCTGGAAGGAAGAGGAAAGTAGTGTTGCTAGAAATGTACTTTAGTTTCCCATTAAAGTTCATCAGCCCATTCTGTTGTATTATGAAAAACAAGATAAGCTAACGTGAAGGATGAGAGTGGCCAAGCTTTCATTCCTTTAGCAGATTGACCCCTCTTTTTTTAAAGGATAAATTTCATGAGGTTTTGATTTACAGTGTGAGCTGAAGCACAGTCTATGTTTATCTTATTAACTGATGTATTCCTTTAATAACCCTGATACCGATGAATAGGTGGCAAAACCCTCTCTTCAGCACAGAACTTAATAGAACATCAATTATGAAAAGGGGACCTTTACCATTAGCTTAGCCTCTATTTTTCTTGGTTTGATGGCACTGTTATTTTACCTTCTTTGGGGATTTCTTAATGACTTGCCATGTCACATCATGATCTAATCTTAAATGCTTGCCTTTTCTTCGCACCGTTCTAGTTTTACAGCTTAGATCTTTCATCTATTTCTTGATCCAAGATCCGGTTTTTGATTCATTCATAGATAATTTACTTCTACCTGTAGATTTGGGGTTTTCAAACTGAAAATGCCAATTGAAGTTAAAGGTTCAGAAAAAAGAAGAGACTCGAGTTCTTTGGAGTATAAGACATTTAAGGTTCATCCCAGGGGGTTAACTTTCCAATTCAAGGTGAAAAGGTATGCAGAGTTAGACAGGCTGGTAAATTCATTAATTGACTTCTAAAATCTCATCTAATCTGCTTTTTAAAAAGAAGCAGAACATTAGTAATTTGAGTTCAAAATAGAATATACACAATGAGGGAATTAGTCCCGAGTTTTTTATTGTATTTTCCCATACAAATAGGCCAGTTGGTGCAGAAAATAAGAGAAATGACCTTATGGTCAGCTAATGGTAAATTTAACATATAAGAGGTAATATTTTTAAAACATATTTTAAAGTAGTCTAACTCCAGTTACAGGATTAGAGTCATTTGAATCCTTTGCAAATTTTCAAAATTTGCAAATAGTTTTTGTTTCTTTCTGTCTTTCCAGTCTACACCTTTTTTTTTTTTTCATTCCGGTGCTACCTCTGCTTCATCCATATTTTAATGTTCAACTACCTCAGCCGGCAACTTAATATTCCATATGCCCCCTCTTTCCCCATAATATTCAAAATTCCTTTCTCTTTAAAGTGATTTCAGCTGGGTCTTAGGAGAAACATAATCTGAATAAACTCCACTTTACCAGGCTATTTGTGAAAAATGTACACAGGAGAGAAAGAAATTTTAAAGCAAGAGTGTTTTAAAAGTGATGTGAATGCTACTCACTGGTTTCACCTACTCTGAGCAACAGAATCTTGACTTCAGTGATTAGAAAGGGTCTCTATAAAAAAAAAAGAATTTATATATAATAGAAATAGAAAATACATTCATCTTATAAGGCTAATACAGGTTGATAGTGCTGCCTGAAGTACAGTGTTACGATTTGTAAAGCAAGATCAAGGCGAGATAGGAAAAACAGGACAAATAACTAGAGCTTTCTTCCATAGATGAAGAACATGAGAATGGTAGTCCTAAGGCCAAACATTTACCATTACCAATGTATCAAACTATGCTAGTAACCTATCTTTTAAAGCAGTTGAAACTATTAAATGAAATAATGCTTAGTAAGTACTTGGCATAATGGTTCTCAACTCCAGCTGCTTCTCAGCATCATGCGTCCATTCGGAGATTTTCATACGGTATGTCTAAAGTAATTTAAATAGCACAGCAACAATAGCAACCATAACAATAATAGCAACTGACTAAATGAAAATGTCTTTTCACTGGGATTGAGACCCGTTGGCTCTATCCATGGTAAGCTTTCAATATATATTAGCTGTTGGCCTTTCCCTCGTGGCTCAGTGGTTAATGATTCTGACTAGGAACCATGAGGTTGGTGGTTCGATCCCTGGCCTTGCTCAGTGGGTTAAGGGTTGCCGTGAGCTGTGGTGTAGGTTGTAGACACGGCTCGGATCCCTAGGCTCCTGGCATAGGTTGGCGGCTACAGCTCCGATTAGATCCCTAGCCTGGGAACCTCCATATGCTACAGGTGTGGCCCTAAGAAAAGATTAAAAAAAAAAAAAGACAATATATATTAGCTGTTATTATCACCACCACTACTACTACTACTGTTAAAATGGAGAAGCATTTTCCAAATGATGTGCTGTGAATATCAGAAGCATTAAATAATCTGTAAAAATGAAAATTGTAGTTATAAATATGTAAAGAAATGCTGCACAAGCTGTCCCCTCTTTTATAACTAAAAGATGCTCTACTTATTGAAAAAGTTGAGAAGTCCTTTAGCAAATAAATTTATTTTCCAAATTTTTGTGAGTCCACAACACTGACATCAATTGACATTCTTTGAAAGTAGAATTTGGAAGAATATATTTTGAGTATAGTTCTTAAAGTTTTAATTTAAGCAGGAGTACACAAAACAAACTACACATAATTTATAATTGTGTTCTGTATAATTTCCTATTTTGCAATATTAAGTAACTGTCCCTCTGACCAGATCAGTTGCAGTAATATGCAACATCATGCAGTCATTTTTGCAATAAAAAGACAACCGAAAGCCTCTTCTTTGACTGAGCCCGGGTACCATCCCAATTTTCTACATCTCTGGTCAGCATAATCTCCTCAAAAGAGTTGTCTGTATTTTCTGTGTTATGGACTGAACTATGTGCCCCCCCCCCAATTCATATGCTGAAGCTCACACCCCAGTATCTCAGGATGTGACTGTATTTGGAATTAGGGCCTCTGAAGAAGTGACTGAGTTAAAATAAGTCATTAGAGTAGGTCCTAACCCAGTCTGACTGATGTCCTTTCAAGAAGAGGAAATCCGGGTATGCAGAAAAGCCAGGTATGGCTGCACAGAGAAAAGACAATGTGGAACACAGTGAGAAGGCAGCCATCTGCAAGCCAAGGAGAGAGGGCTCAGAATAAACCAAACTTGCTGACCCCTTGATCTCAGGCTTCCAGTCTCCAGAATTCTGATAAAAAAATCTTTCTGTTAAGATAATCGGTGATGTTTTATTATTACAGCCCAAGCAAACCTGCTGCCTCCAATCTCTCTACCTTATTTTCTCTTGAACCTGATCCATTTAGGTATTTAACCTCACCATTTTCCCAAGACAGCACATATCTGGGCACCATGGTTTTTGACATAGTTGATTACTCCCCTCCTTTTTAGAATGCTTCTTCCACTTGGTTTCTAGGGCATCGCACTCTCCTGGTTTTCCTATATCACTGTCACTAGCCATACCTTCTCACTCTTTGTTCTGGTTTTTCCTATTTTCCTCATCTCTTGCACCCTGGGGCTCCTTATTCTCTTTCCTTCTCCCTCTGCCCCAGAACTATCATTATCAAATACCTATCTTATGTTTTTATCATTATTATCTGATTCCCTCTCAAGGAATGTGAGACATTTTTGTTTCTTTTAGCCACTGATACATCATAAACATTTAGAACAGTCTGTGGCACATACTAGGTAGTTCAACAAATGCTTTTTTGTATGAATAAACTGGATATAACCAATCAATGCACTTAGGAAAATGGTCTATTGTCTGGTCTAGAGTCTTTGCTCATTATGTCATTTTCTGATGAACTCTTGTATTCCACTTTGTTTGGAAACATCAGAGTTTCATCAATAGCACTTTAGTAAATTCTAAGGTAGTCTAGTGGTCAAGAGCATGGGTTCTAGACCTGGACTCTCTGCCTTTACTGGTTGTGATAACACAGGCACATTGAGCCTTTTTGTGCCTATTGCCTCAGGTTTGAACAAAAGCTAATGTTTATTTCACTCTATGGGGTTATTAAGGAAATTAGGTAAGAGAATGCATATAAGGCACTTAATATGGCTTGGCACCCTGTAAACACACAGTAAGTGTTATCTTCTACCCTTAAGATCAGAATTTCTATGGTAGAGATACAGACTTCCTTGAATGAAGGAACCTTGGCTTCTGTTCTTTTATCTTCACCAGTTGCTTGTGCTATAATATATGCAACAGAGCTATGCAGAAATGCCCCCCATAATGTACTAACATGGATGTTAGGAGACATCAGCCTTGCAAAGGACATTTTGGATTGGAAAGCGCTAGCACTTTTTTTTTTTTCTGTTCAAGGCTTCATGTACTGTCCAAAGTGTCTCTTGTAATTCTATGCAGAAAGACTAAAATGAATCTGAAGTCCTCTTCAAATTTAAGAGTTATGAATCAATGAAATGCTTTTTTTTTAATACGGAAATGCAGCATAAAATAGAGAACCGTAGTTACCTAACAAAGAAATTGTGATAGTATCTATATCTCTATTCAATTGATCAAGGGGGTGGTATAGGTAGGAGGGTGGCTGTTTTAAATTCACACTCTGAGGACTTTAAAGAATCTTTTATTTGTTGCATCCTCTTCTGTTTGCAGCAGAAAGCAAAGGGGTTAGTTCACAAGGCTATGAGCCAGAGAGCTTGGAGTATCCTGAGGGAACAGGCTTCAGCATTAAACACACAGACAAGAGAACCCAAACACAGGGTGTTAACACATGCAGGAAGCCTGTATTTGGCAGAGGGCTTTGGAGGGAGCAAATCTTCTTAGCAACACTGATAACAAATATGCTGTTGAGAATGAACATTAAGTGTTAGAATAAGGAAAGGCTGAACATTTTGTAAATTTTAAGAAGGGAATTAGAGGCAAACAGAAAAGCAAGTGTAAAGCAGAGCCCAGTTAGAATAACAAGTGGTTTAGTGTGGTTGGAACATAGTGTGGGGGTGAGATTTTCAAAGCATTTTTATTTATAAGGTAATTTTTAGATTGTTGCAGTTACTGATCTCCCAAAATCCCTTAAACTAGAAGTAAAGTGTCGTTTTCCTTTACTGGGTATTGCATGAGGGACTGTGGTCACTGAAAGGTAAAACTCTAACAAGGAAATGGATTAAAGTTGAAAGAAGGGTTTAAGCTCAGCCTTGGAAATCAGTGTAGTATAACACCCAGAAGATGGGCTTTGGGTTCAGGCAAGCTAGGTTCACATTTCAGCTCTGTGACTTGCTAACTGAGTGATCTTGGGCAAGTTAATTAATGTTTTTGAGCCCAAGTTCCTGTTTACATAATGTGGGGATAATATTATCTCCCTTACAAGTGTGAACTGGAGATTGGCACTGGCCATCTTCTTCTATGTGGATCGAATCATGAGCCACTGCAGCCTCTGACCCTCAACACCCCCTGAAGGGAGCTCAGGGTGGAGACCAGGAGTGAGACATCTGTACTCTGGGAAAACTGGCAGAACAGGTCTTCAGATAATTAGATATTTTTAGGAGATTTTTTTGAGCCCAATTCTTGTATCTCCTCATATCTAGAAAAGCACTAAAATTCATCATGGTGACATCTGCTCCTGGTGACTAGCAGCAACCTTCTGCAAAGTGTGTGCTTGATTGCATGTACCTCCCCTTGAACCAAAATCACATATATACCAACCTTCCCGCCTACCTCTTTGGAGTGTTTTTCAGACTATCTGAAATGCTGCTTCTCTGGCTATAGTCCTCATTTACCTCAAATAAAATATAACTCTCAACTTTTAGTTTGTGCATATTTTTAAGTTAACACAAGGTGGTTATGCAGACCAAATGAAATTATGTACAGAATACAATTTGCCCAGTGCCTGTCTTATAGTTAGTGTTTGGTAAGGATAAATGATGTCATTAATTTTGACAAGGCCACCGATTAAAAAGGACCCAGGAGGGAGATCTTAGGAAGTTTTCAGTATAAAAAATTGGACATAACAGACCCATGTTACATAGATAAACACATCACAAACTCTAAATTATATGGGGGGTGGGGAGTAGAACATCACAGCTTCGCAAGAGAGAAAGTGCTGGATATTGGAACTTCTTCCATAACTGGAACTTAGAGAAGTAAGGAAACAAAACTTAATCAACTTTTTCTCTCTATGCTATGGACCTGGCTCACTTGAGTATGCTTTACTCTCATCACTTGGCCAGCTAATGTCAGAAGATCAATGATAAACTCAGTAAACTCAAACAAGCTTGATTATAGAACTTTGGAGTGCTGCATCATTCTTTTACTAGAGAGACCAATAACAGAGAAATAACCTTTTTGGATTTTCAAAGACAAAAAAAAAATGCATACATTAAAAAAAAAATCCTTTTGGACTGTAAGAGAAGGTATTTTCCTTGAAGTGGTTTTCCACGGTGCATGGTAGTGGGACTAGCCAGATTTTATATGAGAAAGGATGTGCAAATGATATCTGAGGAACATGCCTGCTGCTCTTTGTTTTAAGTTTCCACACGCTGCCCTTCTGGACCATGCTCCCCATAGAAATGTTATATAAGGCTCTCCTTTATCCTGAATTGTTTATCAAAACCATTTAGAAATGGTGAAGATTTTTATCTATGCTACCATCATCCACGTCAATAAAATATTTTCACACTGATCCTCTCAAGCGCTATAGCAAGGCTTCTTTCTATTCCATAATATGCCCTGACTCCTGAGATGATTACATTTTATGCTGGCTCATGGCACAAACTTTCGAAACCACCAGCTGAGTTGTCATTGTAGTACAACCGATTTCTTGATTGATGTACAGCATTTGAGATGTCTTTGGTCTCCTGGTTTCCCACTGGTTATCAGATTATAGATAAGAAGAAAAGAAAAGAGTGTAACAATCAGAGCAACTCTGGGGTCTCTAATGATATTAGAGGTTACCTCTCTTCAAGAGAGCATTTGTTATTTTAAAATGATTGGATCATCCAAATATGTCCTGCTGGGCAAGTCAACTCAACTACAGACTGGGGCTTTGGAGAGCTTTCTTCCTGATCCCAGAGTTCATCTCATTTTTTGGCTGCAGGAAACTTGTGCCCTGAGAATTTAGATGTCTGGAATGATCTTTAATCTCAGTGGAAGGCTTTTTTGTTGTTGAAGTGCTGCCCAATTGTGAGGAAAAACACCATTTTCCTTACAGTGCAGAGAAATTTTTTTTTTTTTTTAAAGGAAGTACTTAATGCTGGCCTATTACTTTGCAAGAAAGAGATAATACTTTCCACATGCTCTGAGAAAACTTCAGCTATTTTGTTTTCCTTTCTTGCAAAATGGAAGAAAATTGACATATTGAGACATTCTTTGGAAAGCACAGAGGACATTTAGAGTTGGTTTCCAGCCTGTAGATACTTGGCCTATCAAAAGATCCGGAAATAAGCTTTCATTAATAAAACAATTTTCCTGTTTTGAAAACTTCTCTGAATCTGTTATTATGTAAAACAAATAAAATTGGTTTTTCTTTCAAATATGGTCTCTAGTATCCACTGTGCTTTCAGTACTAGTTAGAATTGCAACTTCCTATGCGCATATACTGTTTTTCTTATACAAATAGGAATTCTGCTTCCTCCCTGCCCTCTTCTATTCTCTACGGTGCAGTGGTCCTGTGAGTGTCACTGGGTTAAAGACTTTGTGTTTAAAATGTCTTTACTGAATCCCACCTGTGGGCTCTTAATCCTAGTGGCGAACACGGACAGATTGTACATGTTTGTCTCATGCGTCAGCTGTTTGGTGAAGGGAGTTGGCATGCAGTTGTGACCTCTAAGAAGAAAAACTCAGAAGGGAGTTGGCATGCAGTTGTGACCTCTAAGAAGAAAAGCAAACCATAGTAAATTATATTGAAATAGGAAGAAGCTGAGATCAACATAGAGAAAACCTAGTCTATAATTCAAATGGCAAAGGCAGATTGTTTGAAACAAAGATCATTAGCCTGAGAAGCATTCAGCTTGGCAGTAAAATTTGAGTTATCCTCCCATTCCCTAAGCCTCATCTCATCCTATTCAGCCCCATTGCACTGGGCTTAGGGGCTCCAGCCAGTTTGTAGTAACCCATTCTTTTTATTCTGCTAGCAGGTAAGGCTGTTCATGAAGAAATCACTGAGAACAGCAGAAATGACTTTTCTTTCTTACAAGCAGACCCAGAAGGCTCTGGATCCTTCAGATATCACAGGCTGATATACTGGGCTGATTAGTCACAGTGGGACAAGTGTTCAGCTGATCCCTCTGATCAATTCACCAACAGTACAAAAACCCTGTGGATGAAATTTTCCTAACTTCTACCTTGTAGCCAAAAGTTGTCCAGGGCTGGAGAGCACACAGGCTCTGACTGAGAGCTATGGGTAGGATGGCAGGGAGCCAGCATGTGGGTACTTTGAAATAACAGTTCCAGCTGAGGATAGAGAAGGGCAAGTCATAAGATAAAGTGAGCCTGGAGAGAGCATCTCCAGGAAGAAGAGACTTCCCTTGGGTCTCTTGGTTCTCCTGGGATAGGATTTCTGTGCGGAACCATATGCTGTATTAATGCTTCTGTCCTGTGTCTTATGTGTAAATGACATTTACTGAATGCCCGTGCACCAGGCACTACGTGCATTAATTTAAAGTCTATTCTGTCGTATATAAGTGTTATATCCTTCATGTTTTACAGATAAAGAAAACGAAGCCCCAAGAGATTAGTTTTCCCCAGTTTACACAGTTAATACATTTTTAGTAGATTCAAACTCAGGTGTATCTAGGTTTCGTGTTTTTAACTATGATACACAGCTGCCCATTTCCTCTCCACTCTGCTGGTCTCTTTTCCTGAGAAGTCTTGGGTTTGATTGTCAGTTAGTATCCTAGAGCAGGATTCTGCCCAGAACATCCTCGCTGGAGGAGTTGTCTGGACTGGTGGGTCATCAGGACAGGGACACCCACTGGGACTGGTACTAATTGCTTGACCACAAGGTTCCAATGCAAAGGGGGCAATGCTGAGTGGACCTCTGCAGAAACGCAGTTAAAAAAAAGGAACTTTTGGCAAACAAATAGGATCAACTACCTGACACTGTGCCTCTATCTCCTTATCCACTAGTGCTGATTAAAATACCTCATTGTATTAAATGTGAAGAGTAAATGAAATAATTCATATAAAGTAATCAATACAGAGCTTGGCATATGGAAGTCAGTAAATAATACTGTGGCAGAAGCTGATTGCCTGCTTGATATCCATCCTCTCCTTCCTCGCTGACAAATTCCAATTGAGTTGAATAGCAACATCCCTAGGTAGATGCTCACTTTCCAGCCTCCTGTGTACCAGAGCTAGCCATATGGAACTGTTCTGGTCAATTCGTTGTATGTGGAAGTCTTCTGGAAGTTTCTGGGAAAGTTTTCTCTTCCCTATTCAAAGGGAACATAACCTGACATATGCCTGACCTAATCCCGTTCCCATTTTTTTATTTCCTTTAATATGGATCTAATGTCAGGAATCAAATCTACCATTTGTATTTGAAACAACAAGCAAAGGAAAATTTCAAGAAAATTGCAGAAATGCTAGCCCAAACACCATCAACCTATGAAACCAACACCAACAGGAGTCTATATCCAGGTTTCTTTTTGTATGAGAAGAATACCCTTATAATATTTATTTTTATTGTTTTATATTGACTCTGTCAGAAAGACTTTTGTTTGCAAATGAAAGCATTCCTAACAGAGTTATGTATCATTTTTTATTTTTATTTATTTTAATTTTTTTACTTAAAGCCAGTTATTATTTTACTCTTTGTAAAAATCCAGAAGAATGGGGGGTTTTTTTGTTTGTTTTTGGTCTTTTTGTCTTTTTAGGGCTGTACTCGTGGCATATAGAGGTTCCCAGGCTAGGGGTTCAATCGGAGCTGCAGCCGCCGACCTACACCAGAGCCACAGCAATGCAGGATCTGAGCCATCCATATCTGCAACCTACACCACAGCTCACACAACGCTGGATCCTTAATCCCCAGGGATCGAACCTGTGTCCTCATGGATGCTAGTTGGGTTCTCTAACTGCTAAGCCACGACAGGAACTCCAGGGATATGTTATTGTTATTCTCGGTTTTTTCAGTTGAGACTTAAAATAAATTAAGGCTTAATAATAACTAACATTTTGATATTAAAATGTTAACAATGATAAATGGATTATAATAAGATAATAAAATGTTAATGTAGCAGTTCTCTGGTGGTTCAGTGGGTAAAGGATCCAGCATTGTCATTGCTGTGACTCTGGTTATAGCCATAGCATAGGTTTGATCCCTAGCCTGGGAACTCCTGCATGCCAAGGGCGTGGCCAAATAAATGTTAATGCAATAATAGCTGACAGTTTTTGAGTACTTATTAAATGCCACTTGCATTTTATTTGTTTAATCCTCATAACTCTATACAGCAGGTATTTTTATCACCTCCACTTTACAGATGAGAAAACCAAGGCACAGAAAGGTTAAGTAACTTGCCCAAAGTCACAGAATAGAGATTCAAATTCAAATCTTTTTGACCACCAGGCTATGTGCCTAATTTTTAAACTAATTCTGTCTGCCTTCCTGTAGTTCTCAAGTGCTTTCTCTCTTCCCCAAGTCTTTGTACATGCTGTTCCTTGTGGCTAGAACAGTTTTCTCTCCACCATCTTTTCTTGGTTAAATCTCATTTATGTTTTTTACTTCATCTTAAATATATCTTCTTGGAAACCTTCCATGACAATCTCTCCACTTGATGATTCCATCTTCTCTTGTGTTCACTCCTGTCACAGCATTTAGTCCATTCTTTTGCATCTTCTATCTATCAATCTTGATCACCTATCAGAGACTATCTTTCAGAACATTGACTCCACACCTTGTTCACCACATTGTCCTAGCATTTGGCTTGTATAGACATTCAGTTAAAGGTGTCAGAGTTGACGTATCCTGTATCTTCCCTGGATGCTTTAGGGGAGGGATGGTGCCTAGGGAGGTAAGAACAAAAAGAGATTTAGGGGAAGGAGAAATGATGGGCTCAATTTTAGGGAATCCAATAGGACTTGCATTCAGGTCAGTTCACATAGTGCCAGTGAAATCATGTTTGCTATTTTAGCATTTACTGCAATAAGCCCTAGGAAGGCTACTTAGTCCAAGGCCAAAAAAAGGAAAAAAAAATGCTCTGAAAAGGTGGCAGTGCGTGTCTCTGGAAGGCAAGCCTAGACATGTGGTGGGAGTTAAAGAAATGCAGAATTACAAAAAGAATCCCTCCCACGGATGTCTAAAAATGATGTTCCTAGCAGCTTTAGGTATCACAGTTGTGCAGGCAGAAAAGTATTTGATTAACTCACTGGCATTATCTCAGAGATGTGGGTGTCTTGAAAATCTGCATGCACATTATTCCTTTCAGATAAGCTACTGGGCACTGTTGTACATAGGCTACATTGCTGCTCTTCAGCTCATTCTGTACATGGCTAAAGTCATACACTTTAGAAATTATCCCTCCCAAGTTTAAGATAGCTGTGGTGTGGCCGTTTTTAAGCCTGGCATTTAGGAAGGAGATAATGAGTTTAAAAGTTGATTTGAAATAGAATTTTTGAATGTACCAGAATGGGCAACATATCCAACCTCACCCCCTTCATTCTCTCCGCACTGCTTTCCCCTGAAGATTTTCAGATAGCTCTTTCTCATCTGTGTTTTCCCTTCGGTTTTAGGTATATGGTGAATCAGACTTGGTTCATTTAGGTGGCAGAGTTAGTCATAGCATGATATTGCAAAGTCTGCAGAGGCCACATACACGAGGATCTCCAGAAATAATGAAATGAGGATGTGGTTTACTTAGGAATCCCTCCTCTGCCCCCTCCCCACTCCCAAGTCAGAAATACTCTTTGAGTGATTCCCATGATCATAGAAGAAAGCTTTCCACCTCCATTTTAACAAGAAGCCCAGGCAACAAGAAACCTGAGTTCCCAAATGTTACTAGGTATTCCTGTGACCTTAGGTGAGTCCATTGATGTATTAATGATTCAAGTTCTCTCTTTGATTTAGTCCTAATGATAAATGGCTTTTTAGATCATACATAACAAGTTTTATTTTTTGGTCAAATTTCAATCAATCCTAGCAGGTGCCAAGTGAGATTTGTTGATAATGATTCTGAACCTGTGTATTGGTTGGTAGAAAATTATGCTCTAATCCAGGGGTTGGCAAAATTTTTTCTGTAGAGAGCCAAATAGTAAATATTTTAGGCTTTGAAGAACACATGATTCCTGATGCAACAATTCAACTCTGCTGTTGCAGCTCCAAAGCAGCTAAAACAATACATAAAGAAATGGGTGTGGTTTTATTCCAATAAGAGTTTTTTTAAATAAACAGGTAACAGAATTTTGCCAATTGCCTAAATGACCATCTTTTATTCCATCTTGGCACCGTAATCTGACATTATCTGAATGGAGAAAAATAGTAGACATATAAACCAAAGTAAGGCGAGGCTTGAGACCTCTGGCTTGTATGTTCATGTGGCTCAAAAAAATGATCTGGGCCAATTTCCATTCTACTTTTCTCTCTGCCATGGAGAGTGTTAGAGCAGTGATAGGGCTTCAGAGAGGAGATGGCACTTGGAAAGTCATGAAGAGTGGGTAGAAATTCAGCATGAGCAGAAGGGGACTGACATTACAGGCAGAAAATACAGGCTAAGCAAAGGATTGACTGCAAATGGGAGAGAGATCCTAAAGAGAGCTGCCAGGAAGCTTTTGAGACTGTTGCCTGGTAACCACCTAGCACAGTTTGGAGGCTGTAGCTGAATCATTCAAATAACTCTTGGCTGCCCAGTCCTTTTCTCCACCCCCACAAGTGTGAACACTTGGAGTGGAATCAATTCTAAATCGGCAGCTGATACAGACATCAGTGATGCGGACTGAGTTATCTCAGGGACATCTCTTAAGTCATGGGTAAGTGTTTGCCTCCTCTCCTAGGGACACCCACAAACTCCCTTACCCATGTTCAAGCTGGCCGCTGGACTAAGCAAGCAGTGGTTGAAAGTAATTCACCTTTGTAAACACTGTTTCCATGAATAAGACCTAACTCTAGAAGAAGAAATCAAATTTAAAACAGAAGTGGGATGAGGAGGAAAAAGCCCCAGGAGAAGTTTGGATGAGCATTTTCATGTACTGAAAAGAAATGTAAACACTTTTTCTAAAGACGGCACTTTCAGCACAGGCAGGCACTGGAGGAAGAAATTTGTCAAGATCCCATGTGTTTTCTTGATGGTACTTTTCCTCTTTTAGTGAATAAATTGATAAAATATCAAGAGCTGTTCTGGTGATAACACAAAAGAATTTACAGTAGGTGTTGTACACTACAGCCGTGACTGTCTATTTGATTCTAGCCCAAACATTCTCCTACATGCCTGCAGAGAAGGGTGGAGATTCTTCATGACTCATGAGAGGAAAGGGGGAGACCAGCATGGCCAGCTCAGGCTTCAGTGGGCCTGTGCACCCTCACAAATCTGGGGAATCATGGGCGCTGCCTCCCCCATCTGCCTCCATTTGCTTTTTACTTCTCTCCTTCTTTCTCTCTCCACCCCCACAAACACATGCACACATTGGAGAGAAGAGGCTATTTCTGGCTTCTTAGGAATAACAGAAATCACACCCAGATACTAAAAACCTAGGAAAGGACACTGCTGAGAGAGTGAACCACATTTCTGAATACCTGAGCTAAAGACCCTTCCAAAGGAAAGAGATCTCTGGTGACATTTGGTTCTTCCCTTTTGACTGACTTGTTTTGCTTCAATGGTTAAAACTCTTCTGAAATTCTGTCATTAGCAGCTTCTGTGACAGTTTCTGAAAGAATGACAGAATAGCTCCATTAAACAGAAAATTCCTTCTATACAATCCCCTTGAATGTTTAATATGTATTTCTTTAACTTTCTGGAAGAATGGCATTACCCCGCTAACGCCTGGGGGTATGGTCATGTTCTATTCTTTTTTGATTCATATAGTAGGGAGGAAATGAGTCACATTTGATTAAGGGGTTGATTCCACCTACTCATGCAAATTATGTGTGTGGATGGGGGCAGGATGAAGCAGAATGCCGTAGGGTGGGCAACATTCCTTCCCATGCTTGAGTGTCAAATGTGCCAAACAAAACTCCCAGTATCTCTATCTATGGAGCTATTGGGTCTGTGGCCAGTTCTGCAGAGAAGTGAAGTGCGTGCGTGTGTGTGTGTGTGTGTGCTGTGTGTGTGTACCAAAACAGTTCTGATTCATCCCAAAATGTCAAACTATTATATTTATGTGGTCCTTACTGCCTCTGTGGAAGGATACTGTTTGAATGCCAAATGAGACTACCAGGCACAAATCACGGTAATAACAGTAATGGTTATTTATTATTTGTTTTGTGTTTGGCAGTGTGCTAGGTGCATCTCCTTATTTAATCCTTCCAATATTCCACAAGTAGATATTTATAACCTCTACTATAATAATCTCAGAGAGGGTAAATGAGTAAACTCAACTTCAAGTCTGCTTATCTCTAAAATTTGTGGTATTATAAAATAGCAACCTCAATCTGATTTTGGAATTGGACTGTGAAACCCACCATCTTTTAAAAGCATTTCTATAAAATGTAATGCAGTGAGATAGAATATTTTATTCATAATATACTACAAAGCCAGAAAGTTAAAATGCTTCAACATCTGAACTATTTAGCACATAGTTTTGTATTCTCACAAATTGTTCTGTTTCTTCTATGAAGACCAATCCTTGAAGGAAGATTTCTTTAAAAGTTTTATTATTTTGTTTTTGTTTTTTGGGGGCCACACCCAGAGCATGTGAAAGTTCTCAGGCCAAGGACTGAACTCACGCCACAGCAACAACCCAAGCCACAGCAGTGACAACAATGGATCCTTAATCCTTAACCTGCTGTGCCACAAGAGAACTCCAGAGGAGGTGTTTTTTTATACTTCATTTGTGTCTGTTTTACATCAACTGCATCTTTCTCTCTTCACCTTTTGACTTCATTCACCCATTTCTCCTACCTTCCATCCACTGCCTCTGGCAGTCACCAATTATTCTCTGTACCTGTAATATTGGTATTTTGTTTTGTTGTCTACTCGACATACAAGTAAGATCATATAGTATTTATCTTCCTCCGTCTGACTTATTTCACTTAGCATAATGCCCTAGAGGTCCATCTAGAAAATGGCAAGATTTTTTCTACAGCTGAATAATAGTCCATTATATTGCTTTATATAGATAGAGAGAGAGAGAGAGATGTAGATGTATCTTTTTCCATTTATCCATTCCTCCATCGATGAGCACAGGCTGTTTCTTTATATTGGCTGTTGGAAATAATGCTGCAATGATTATGGATGGGAGGGTACATATATCTTTTTAAGTTAGTGCTTTTATTTAGTTTTTGATAAATACCCAAAAGTGAATTTCTGGATCATATGGTAGTTTCATTTTTAATTTTTTGAAGAACCTCCAAACTGTCTAAATATTCTCCTCTGGACCTAACATAGGAAATCTAACTATAGTAAAGACAAGGGAGCAAATGAAACATTCACATGTGTGTGCCCCACACAAGGAGATAAATTTTTACACAGTTCCTATGGAATCACATTTTATGTGAGGATTAGATTAGAAAGTCAGCACACATGGCGATTATTTGTTAGTCTTTCCCCAGGCATCAAGTTGCCTTTCTAATACAACCCCTCATTTCCCAGACATGTGGAATTTGGATGGGACTGGTCTCATCAAAGCTCCAGAGTGGGTCCTGATTGAATTAAACTAATCAGTGAATTCCATCTCCTTGGCTACATTTATTGATTCAGGGATGTCGTAAAGCAAAAATAACCAAGACTCAATTCCTGAGCTTGATTTGAGCCATAAAAAATTTGAATTCCTCTTTTTTCATAGCTTCAGATAGCCTTTTGAGGCCCAAGAAAGAAGGATCTTCATATGAACTGGCCCAACACTGAAAATGCAGAGCTATGAAATGATGAGAAAGACCTGTGCCTCAGAAATATTGTTTGAGTCCTGGGGTGATTAACCAATAGATTTTCCTATTGCTTAGGTATTTGAGTTCTTTTTTTTTTTTCCTCCCCTCACAACATGAGTTCTACCTAATTCTCTAAGAAAAGCAAAGTCTCATTTATTTCTACATTATAGATAGCTATAGAATCTCATAGTAAGACCAAAACAACCAGTTTTTGTTGCTGTTAGTGTTGTTCTTGAGTTGGGCAGGTAATGAGGTAACTGGTTTTCATTTAAGGGCCACATTAGAAAAAATATACTTCTTTAAATTCCAGAATAGCACTCTGTGTAGTGATATGCTCAAAATGTGTAAGGCAAGTGGAAACTGGGTTAATCCCAGGAAATAGAAGATTCTTGTACTTGCTCTAGGACATGTGCTCCTTGAGTGGATGTTAGGTAATATCACTGTCTTTGTTGGTTTAGGCTGCTGTAGCAAGAATACCATAGACTGGGTGGCTTACATTTATTTCTCACAGTTCTAGAGACTGAGAAGTCTGAGATCAGGGTGCCAGCATGGTCCGGCTCTGGTAAGAGCCTTCTTCCTTGTTTCCTCACATGGTGAATTAAGAGTGCTCAGGCCTCTATTCCCTTAGAAGGGCTCCAGTCCCACTATGGGAGCTCCTCCCCCATGACCTCAACGAAACCTGACTACCTCCCAAAGACCCCCACCTCTAAATATAATCACACTGGGGATTAAGGCTTCAACATATGTATTTGGGAAGGACACAAACATTATTTAAAATCTATCCCCACTGCAACTCTGCCAAGTACTTGTACTTGAAATCACATAAGAAGTATATTCAGAATATGACTCCACAGAATTATCTAATTTTATCTTCACAGCATTACTTTAAGGAAGAAATCAGTATGTCAGTATTCTACATATGACGGCATTGAGACTCAAGGAAATTTAGAGTTTTCTTTCAGCATTATAAAGATGGTAACTGAAGTCAGGATTTACAGCCAAGCCTGTCAGACCCAAGCTTCCTGATACAGGAGATCAGTAAATTCTTTTTTTGATTGATTGAAAATCTTATTGGACTTCAATATAATGAAAGTTATAGATATGGTAGCAAATTGCTACCACCAAGGAATCAATGAGCCTGTTTAAGAAGGTGATATTTAGAAGTCTTGGCCTATCCCCTTGACTGTCTGGGTATTTTTTCTCACTGTCCTTTAGTTTTAGAATCACGGCAGTCTCTAAATTACAGAATGCATGGGGATCATGTAGTGGCATGTCCCTCAAGTAGTTCTTTATGGCTAAAGAAAGATAATTCTCATGAAGCAAAGAAATCACACAGTGCAATACAGCAGAAAGTAGTTATTGGAATTAAGGAAATAATAGGTATTCTTTGAATTCCTTGAACTTGAATCACTTTGATAGAGCCCATAGAATTGAGTTTATGTTGCATTTAAGTAACTCCAGTAAAGAAGGATGAAACATCACTTGTTTTTATAAGTCAGAAGGGAAACTACTTGGCAAAAAATGCAATTTAATGCCCTAGTTTTTGACAGCCTATCGGGGAAAATGTCATACTGCAATGCCAGGGAAATTGCCAATATCCTACAAAGGAAAGCACTTTTTTTTGTAACTAAGGAGGTTTTGTGTGCACTAGGATATGAAGACTTGAAAGCACTTGAATCATCTATAGAAATGCCTGAGCTGTGCTTACCCCCTTCTATGTCCACCTCAATCAAATGCAGTTTTTGTCAAAGTGGCTTTAATTTACTCCCTAACTTATCATGCCTTCTGCTGAGATTTGGTCATGGAGACAGGGCTTGGAAATAAAATAACAACAGTGGTTTTAGAGGTTTTCTTCCTTATTATGTTTTTAAAATATATCATGATTAAAATGAATTAAGTTTTAACTACTTTAACCATTCATCAGACCTCTGAAAACATAGGGAAGCACAAAATTGTTCCTATGTATATGTATTAACTTTGGCATTTAGTATTTTATAATTTATCAGGTCAGGTTTTCAGCAACCTTTCTTGGGAGTGACTTTTTGTGAGTGTGTGTATGTGTGTGTGTGTGTTTGAAAGAAGGAACCGGAAGGAAAAACAATTAGCTTATAGTTTCCTGAATTGTTTTAATGCATAATACAATTAGTCTTTGTGCAGTCTTTAGGTTTTATTTTTACTGAAAGACTAATAAGGAGAAACTGTTGTAGGGTAGAATGTCTTGGCCCATATACATCTGAATAACTGTGTTGCCCAAAGAAATATATAGGCTATGCTACTAACAAATATGAAAACAAAAACTGTCTTATAGTTTACAAGCAAAGATTGATTTAGGATTGAATAACTCAACATTAGAAGGGTTTTCTAAAGGAAAAAATGTACAAGACAGCTTTTGAGTTATGAAAATTTTACTTACTAGGCTCAATTCCATAGCATGCATCTGACCTCTTCCTTCATCTAACTGCTTCCTATTTTTCTAGTTCATTTCCTGTCATTAACTATCTTACACTGAATATTCCAACAACACTAAACTGTTTGAATTTCCTAGATACATCATGCTGGAAGGAAAAAAGAAACAGGTGGTTTATCAGAGATCAGGATTTGGGGTTGTCCTGCAAAAGCTAGAACCATGGTATGGGCTGCCAGGTGGGGCCTGATAACAGGCTGGTCTCTAATCAGAGAAAGCACAGCTGCTGCTGGAAGTACCGTCATGCAGAGTGAGAGATAAATGAATCCCTTGCCTTCTCCTCTATTCTTGCCCTTCATTCTTCCACCAGTGACTTCTGTTGTCCAAATCAACTAAATGTCAGTTGCCAAGGGGAGCCTGGGGAGTTTAGTTCCATGAGATACAAAGCAGAACAAGGAGGAAATAGGGAGTAGAACTTAGAGCAAATGTGCAAATTAAGTTTGCAACCTGTCTTAAGTTGAGCTTATCCAGAAGCACCCTAAAATAAGGAGTTGGATACAAGTAGTTTCTTTGAGAGGTGAATCCAGGATATAAAACAGAAGTGGAAAAATAGATGTGTGAGAGGCAAGGAAGCTGATGCAAGGAAAATTAATGAGCAACTTACCACTGTGGGCAGCTGGGGCTCAATCATGTTGGTAATCTCTGGGAAACTGCATTGAGAATGCCTCAGAAAACCACCTGAGGTTTAAGGAATCTGGGATATGTATGCACCAACTCTCTCCCCTCATTGGTTGAGAACTGCTTTTGCGACAGGATGGGTCATTATCTTGGCAGTACTTCCAGCCTGCCCTGAGCATGGGGTGAACATGCTCAAAGAAAGATGATCAGAGAAAGTCCAGAGGCAGAAAATCACAGGTGCTTGTAGTAAAAACCTGTCAGCAGATAAAGGAATGATGAGGGTCAAAGGGGCAATGTCAGTATCTGGTATAAGCCCAGGGCTGAATTAGGTGCCTCCCTTCTGTGAGTCTTTTGTACTGAATTCATATGTCTATCATTCTGTTTATTACATATCATTTCTAATCCAGACTTTTGCTGCTTAAACCAGAGCTGTTTCTTATTCTTTATGTAGTCTCCACCAATCAGCCACAGAAGTCCTTATATATATAAAATATTAATGCTTTTAATTCTATCAGACCTAAATCCTCCCTTTTTATAACAAATAATTTGAAATATCTCATTTATTGTCCTGAAATTTAAATAATAAAGCCTATCTACTTTAACATTTTTTTAAAAAATTTAAAAAATATCAGTATTCTATCTTAGCTTTAATAAAAAAAGAAAAAACAGAAGAAACCAATTTATAGTAAAGTAATACATATATTATTAGTAAAGGATAAGGCATGAATATACCAGAAGGTGTAACAAGTGGTTAGGCACTTGAATTTACTTATGAAAAAAATAGAAAAAAATAAGAAAACATTCATCTGAATATTATTTAAATTTTCTATCTTTGTTAATTGAAATATAAGCTAATGAATAGACTCAGTGTATAGATACATAGACCATAGTGTGAATGCAGCAACTGAAAATGCAGAGTAACACAGAAGCATAGTGGAAACTTAAATTTTGTAAGATGACTTCAATATATGAGGTACTTTTCCAAAAAAAGTGAACAGGTCTTAATAGATTTGCTAAGAAAGTACTTTTTTGCTGATTAACTTATGGCACTTCTGAAAACTTCTGTGTAATTAAAACAGAAAATGTATGTGTGTATGTTTGTATTTTTAAGTGAAATAAAGTTAGGATCTAGTCTCTGATATTGTATAGAGATTATTCAGCTACATGTATCTCCCACAGGATATTTGATAGTTGCCAGATGTGAGGCAGTTATCTATGGTGCAGGATGGGCTTGTGCATTGCAGTGTATATATAGCATCCCTGGTCATCCATATACCCTAAATTCCATGGGGGGGTCCCCTAATTTTTGTGAAAACCAAAAAATGCTCTCAAAAGTTTTTAATTAATTTTTAAAAGTATTGTTGATTTACAATGTTGTGCCAATTTCTGCTGTATAGCAAAGTGACTCATATATGGTTCTCCAAGAACCCCTTTTCCCTATATTATGTTCTTGCCTCCTTTGTTAAAGATTAATGGACCATAGATGTATAGGTTTATTTCTGGGCCCTCTATTCTGTTCCATTGATCAGTATGTCTGTTTTTATACCAATACCACAGTGTTTTAATTACTTTATCTTTGTAATATTATCTGAAGTCTGGGAGAGTTTTGCCTCCTGCTTTGTTTTTTCCTTAGAATTGCTTTGGCAATTCTAGGTCTTTTATGGTTCCATAGACATTTTAGGATTATTTCTTCTAGGTCTGTGAAAAACGTCATGGGTAATTTGATAGTGATCACATTTAATATCTGTAAATTGCTTTGGGTAGTGTCATTTTAATAATATTAATTCTTCCAATCCAAGAGCATGGGATATCTTTCCATTTCTTTGAGTCCCCTTTAATTTATTTCATCTCCTACTATCTAGAAAAACACTAAAACCCTTCATGGTTATGTTTACTCCTCATGACTTGTAGCAACTTTCACAAGACCAGCAGCAAAGTTTGTAAAATGCGTGCATGGCTTCATGCACCTCCCCCTTCACCTTTATCACTTATATCTTGATATTTCCCCTTTCCTCTTTGGGGTAGTGTTTCAGAGCTGTCTGAAATACTGCCTCCTGTGCTGTAGTTAAGTATACAGAGCAAAAGATGTCACAGTCATTTATCAGAGCAGCCACTCCCAAGGGAGAGCCAGTGAGCCCTGAGGGAACTTAAGAAAGAAACAAAGAATACTGGCCATAGCTGAAGTGCATATCAGAGCAGTGATTCCAGTAAGCCCAGACCTTTAATTTACATCTTCCCGTAGAAACTGATTTTCTGTAAATCTGGTTTTCTGTAAATCTTTTGTTCCTACTACCTTCCCTTTGTTGCAAAACCTCTTATATATCCTAGCTCCCCCCTTACCTCCTTGAAGAGGTTTCTCAGGGAACAGGAGATGCTGTCTCCCAGGCTTAAGTCCTAATTTCACCCCAAATGAAACAACTCAAAAAAAATTATTTTATTGATGTTTGTAGTTCTCTCACCTCCTTGGTCAGGTTTATTCCTATGTATTTTATTTTATTATTATTTTTAAAGTATTTATTTTTGCATTCCCTTTGTGATATTTCATTGTTACTATACAGAAATGCAACTAATTTCTGAATGTTAATCTTATATCCTGCTACTTTGTTGAATTCGTTGATCATATCAAATAGTTTTGTCTGGCGTCCTTAGGGTTTTCTATGTTTAGTAACATGTTATCTGCATATAGTGACAATTTTACCTCTTGCCTTCCAATTTTTTTATTTCTTTTTCTTGTCTGATTCTTGTGGCTAGAACTTCCAATACTACGTTGAATAGAAGTAGTGAGAGTGGATATCCTTGCTCTGTTCCAGGTTTTAGTGGCAAGGCTTTCAGCTTTTCTCTGTTGAGTATTATATTGGTTGTGGGTTTATCATAAATAGCTTTCATTATGTTACATCCCCTCAATATCCATTTTGGTAAGTTTGTTTATCTTGAATGGATGTTGAATTTCATCAATTTTTTTTTCTGTATCTCTTGAGATGACTTTTGTTACTGTGGTATATTACATTGATTGATTTGTATATCTTGAACCATCCTAGTCAACCTGGGATGAATCCCACTTGGTCATGATGTATGCGTTATTGGGTTCTGTCAGCAAGAATTTTGTTAAGCATTTTTGCAAGTATATGCATGAAATATATTGACCTATAATTTCATTTTTTTGGTGGTATATTTTTCTGCTTACAGTATCAGGGTGATGGTGGCTTCATAGAATATCTTTGGGAGTGTTCCCTCTTCAGTCTTTTGGAACCGTTTGAGAAGGATGAGTGTGAGTTTTTCTTTGTATAGTTGGTCAAATTCCCCTGTGAAGCCATCTGGTCCTGGCCTTTTGTTTGTAGGGATTATTATTATTATTATTATTATTATTATTACATATTAAATTTCACTTCCAGTAATCTCTGTTCAAATTATTTATTTCTTCTTGATTAAGTTTTGGTGAGTTTTATGTCTCTAGGAAGTTGTCCATTTCTTCTAAGTTGTCAAATTTGTTGGCATATAATTATTCATAGTATTCTTATTTTTTTTTTACTTCTGCAGTATCAATTGAGATTTCTCCTTTTTCATTTCTTATTTTGTTTATTTGGATTCTCTCTCTATTCCTCTTAGTGACCCTGGCCAGAAGTTTGTCAATTTTATTTACCCTTAAAAAGAACCATCTCTTGATTTTATTGTTTTTATTTATTAGTTATATATTTGTTTGTTTGTTTGTTTATTGTCTGTCTAGGGCTGCTCACACAGCATATGGAAGTTACCAGGCTAGGGATCAGAGCAGAGCTATAGCCACTGGCCTATACCACAGCCATAATAATACTAGATCTGAGCTGTGTCTGCATTCTACACTGCAGCTCAAGGCAATGCCAGATCCTTAACCCACTGGGCAAGGCCAGGGATTGAACCCACATCCTCATGGATACCAGTTGGGTTCATTGCTGCTGAGCCATGACAGGAACTCCTCTTTTATTTTTTAATCTCTATTTTATTGATTCCCTCTTAATTCTGTCTCATTTCATTCCTTCTGCTGACTTTAGCTTTTGTTTTTTCTTCTTTTTCTAATTCCTTTAGATGGTAGGTGAGGTTGTCTATTTGAGATTTTTCTTGTTTTTTGAGGAAGGTCTATATCACAATGAACTTCTCTCTAAGAATTGCTTTTGAGGCATCCCGTAGATTTTGACTAGTTGTGTTTTCATTGTCATTTGTCTTAAGGTTTGTTTTTAATTTCCTTTTTGATTTCCTCATTGAATGCTGGTATTTTTTAGTAGCATGTTGCTTAGCCTCCATGTAGCCTTTTTCTCATTTCTTTTCCTGTTTCTAGTTCCATGCTGTTGTAGTCATATAAGATGCTTGAATTAATTTCTATACTTATGAATGTGCTGGAATTAATTTGTGCCCTAGTATGTGATCAATCCAAGAAATATTACATGTATACTTGAAAAGAATGTATATTCTGTTTTTTTGGGGGGGTGGGAGGTGTAAGGTCCAGAAAGTAATTAAGTCTAACTTCTATTTTATCATTTAGGATCTCTGTTGCCTGGTTTATTTTCTTTCCAGAAAATTTATCTATTGATGTGAATTGGTGCTTAAAGTCTCCTACTATTATTGTATTTTCCCTCAATTTCTCCTTTTATGTCTGTTAGTATTTATGTATTCAAGTGCTCCTATATTAGATGCATATATGTTGAGTGTAAAATACTCTTCATTTATTGATGCCTTTATCATTATATAGTATCCTTCTTTCTCTTTCTTTATGGCCTTTATTTTAAAGTTTATTTTGTCTGAGTATTGCAATTCTCACTTTATTTTCACTTCCATTTGTATGAAATATCTTTTTCTACCCCCCTCTTTCAATCTGTGTTTCTTTTGTAGTCAGTAATTGTAGGCACTTTTTTTTTTTTCAATCCAGTATGCTACTGTATGTCTTGTGATTGGAGAATTCAATCCATTGATATTTAAGGTAATTATTGATAAGTATGTATTCATTGTCATTTTAAACCTTATTTTCCAGTTGATTCTATGTTTATTCCTTTCTTTTTTCTTCTTGTAGTTTGATAATTTCTTTTTATTTTATGCTTGTATTCTCTTCTTTTTTGTTTTTTTGTAAATCTATTGTTTGTTTTTGATTTGGGTTTGTCCTGTTCTGCAAGTATGTTAACCCTTTCCTATATCTGCTTGCTTTAGACCGACAGTCATATAGCCTCAGACACATTCTAAAAAGCCTATATATTCCTACTCCCCTTCCCCACAATTTATGATTTTGATGAACATTTTTACATCTTCAAGTTTATCTTTTTCATATTCCTTGTTTTTATAATCACTTTCACAAATAGATTTAATAGATTTTTTTTAATCTGTATCCTGGTTTATTTAAGTTATTGCTATTCAACTGTGATTTCCTCCTTCCTATGTCTTCTTGCTTCTTTTCTCTTTAGAGGAGACTTTCAGTATTTCTTTTAGAGTAGGTTTAGTGTTCCTGTATTCCTTTAGTTTTTGCTAGTCTGAGAAATTCTTTATTTCTCTTCATATTCTAAACAATAATCTTGCTGGCTAGAATATTCTAGGTTGCAGACTTTTCCCTTTCATATATCTTGCCACTCTCTTCTGGCCTGCAGTGTCTCTGTAATGAAATCAGCTGATAGCCTTATGGGTATTCCCTTGTAATTAACTCTTTCTGTTTTTCACTTGCTGCCTTTAGAATCCTCCCCTTATCTTTAACTTTTTCCATTTTTCTTGTAATACGTCTTGCTATGTCTGTTTGTGTTCCTCTTATTTGGGATCCTCTGTGCTTCCTTTATCTGGGTATCTATTTCCTTTAGATTTAGGACATTTCAACCATAATTTCTTCAAAATATTTTCAATCCCCTTTCCTCTTTCTTTTCCTTTTAAAATTCTTATTGTGTAGATTAACACACTTTATATTATTCCGTAGATCTCTTATATTACTATTTTTTATTTAGCTGTCTGCTATCTTGATGTGGTGATTTCCATTAGTCTAACTTCCAAGTCACTTACTCATTTCTCTGCATTATTCATTCTACTATTTATTACCTTTAGCTCAGCTTTCATGTTGGCAAATGAATTTTCTAATTTTTCTTGCTCCTCCTTATAGTTTCTAGTTCCTTTTTACAGTAGTCTGCATTTCTTTCAATAACCTTTCTTAATTCTTTCAGTATTTTTTTTATCTCCTTTTTGAACTCATTCTCTGTTAGACTGATGAGGTCTGTTTCATTGCTTGTTCCTTTGGAGGAATTCTTCTGTTATTTCAACTGGGAATGGTTCCTGTGCCTCTTTATTTTGCTTATATTTCTCCTACTCTGTGAATTTGGGGAAACAATTATCTACTGTATTCTTAGAAGGCTATTTATATGTGGGAGCATCCCTGGGTAGCTTGTGTGTGTTTGCTATTTTTTTTGGTGTGAGGGCTGTTTTTGGATTGCATTCTTGCTGTCTCTTTCCTTAGTGTGTGCAGGCCATTATCTCCTTGAGAGGGCATGCAGGTGCATGGCCTGTGCACACTCCCAAAGACGTGGGAGCAGCAGGCAACTGTGGGTTAGTGTGTTCCGAGGGACATGGGGGTGATGGGTGGCACCTGGTCATGGGGCCCCTGGCACCAGTGAAAAGCCACAGGGAGGTGGGGTCTTGCCCTCCTCTTGAGTCTGAGATGGCCGCTACAACTTGCACCCATCCCCATAGCCCACCCAAGTCATGCCATATTGCCTGAGAGCCCACATGAAGGGAAAAGGAAGTTCCTATGGCAATCCTGACCCTCTCCTCTCCTAGTTGTGAATAATGGCACCTTGCTTCTCTGTCTGGCCCAGGCCTCCTCTCACACTTACTTGGCTGTGGCACACCACATCCTAGCTCACTCAGGCTGCTTCCACACGGACAACCCTATTGCTTTCCCTGGGTCTGATCTCCAATAACGGAGTCTCTGCACCCAGGCCCCAACTGAGTGTCTTGGGCTGGGGTGTGCTGCCTGGTGTCACTGACCATATGTAAGGGTCTCTCTCTGCTTTGCACTCCTCAGACTGGCTACTGCATTTTTCTCTGAGACTTTGTAGCTCCCCTTCTGCCCTCACTGATCACCCTCCTAGTCAAAGGTCTCCTAGTATGTGAAAACCTTTCTTCTCTCACAGCTCCCTCCCAAGTTTGTTGGTCCTATCCTGATTGCTTTTTCTATCTTCTCTCTCTCACTTCGTTTTACCCCTTTTATCCCACCCAGTTTTGTAGAGATTTCTTGCCCATTTGGATGTCTGAGGTTTTCTGTCAGCATTCAGTATATATTCCATGAGAATCATCCTAGACATAGTTGTTTTTATTTTTGTTTTTTGTCTTTTGTCTTTTAGGGCCACACCTACAGCATATGGAGGTTCCCAGGCTAGGGGTATAATCGGAGCTGTAGCCACCAGCCTACACCACAGCTCACGACAACGCCAGATCCTTAACCCACTGAGCGAGGTCAGGGATCGAACCAGCAACCTCATGGTTCCTAGTTGGATTCATTTCTGCTGTGCCATGACAGGAACTCCTAGATAGTTTTTTTTTTTAATGTACTTGTGGGAGAAGGTGAGCTCCTTGCCCTACTTCTATGCCATCTTGATTCGATATGGCCTGGCTGTAAACATGCAGGAGTGTAGTGCCATGGGCAATGCAGGCTGAGCCTTCAAATTTTTAAAACACTCCTTTGAAAGTGGGACTTCCCCTTTGAGAACTATTTTGTTCAATATCTGTAGAATGTGTCTCTTTCTCAAGTAGATATGCCCTGAATTGTAGATTAGTTATAGATGAGTTAATAGGAAGTTAAAATTAGAATTATATGAAATAGAGATTCATTAATATATCAAAATCACTTCCTGAGTATAAAGATGACTGATGGCTGTTTAGAAATATGTTTAGGAGTTCCCGTTGTGGCGCAGTGGTTAACGAATCCAACTAGGAACCATGAGGTTGCGGTTCAGTCCCTGCCCTTGCTCAGTGGATTAACGATCTGGTGTTGCTGTGAGCTGTGGTGTAGGTTGCAGATGCGGCTCGGATCCTGCGTTGTTGTGGCTCTGGCTTAGGCCGGTGGCTACAGCTCCAATTCGACCCCTAGCCTGGGAACCTCCATATGCCATGGGAGCAGCCCCAAAGAAATAGCAAAAAGACAAAAAAAAAGTTTAAAAATACAGATATTTATTTGTATATTTAAAACTATCCTCCAGAAGAAAATATAATAAACTTGGCCTTTCAACTCAGCATTTTGATAATGGCTTAGAAAAAGGTGTAAGAGCCACATTTATTGGATCTGGAGATAACACAAAGTTGGAAGAAGTAGCTAATGTGATGGGTGACACCCATACTAAAATGATGAGTGAAACAAATACAATGATGATCAGATACTCTGATCCCATAATATGATTATATCAGTATGAAACAGAGGTATAGGCTTTCTCAAATACATGAGATTACTACTCTCTTAACAGGTAGAGAGAGACATTGGTTTCACCTGTTTTCATGTAATCTTTAGCTACAATAGATGTTTAATATTTAACACAGATGAGGTTATAATCCTGCTCTCCTAGACTTGTTTGTGGAAATGTGTTTAATTCTGAGTAGCGCCCTTTAAAAATAGCACTGACCAGCCTGAGAGCTGAAATACAAAACAAAACAAAAATAAGGCAAGAGATAAAAACTCTTCCATTTGAAGGATAATAAACTGAATTGGGGATATTCAGTGCAGAAAAGAAAATATTTAAGGGAGACATAGTTTACACATGAGTGAATTAAAACTCAGAGAGGTTAAGTAATTTGCACAAGGGAATAAAACTACCACCATTTAGTTTAACTTATCAAACATCCATTGCTGAATGATGGATTATGGATCATCCCCAGTATTCATAATAAGCACGTATATTGGCATTATAAAAGAACCCAAATTTTAGTAGCTTACTAATTCAGTGATTTGAAATTAAATTTATTTACTCACGACTAATTTTCCAATCTTTGATCCTCTTAAGCAATGATCTTCCACATGGTGATTCTAAAACCCAGGTTTCCTTCATCCTGGGGTTGCTTTTCTCTTTAAGTTCTCAGCATCCTCCCCATTTACCCAGCCAGCAGGGAAAAGAGAGCATGTGTAGTAGTACAACTGCTTCTTAAAATCTGCCTGGGAAGTGACAGACACATATTCCATTAGCCAGAGGAACTCACATGGCCAAACTTGGAAGTAGGGGATGGGGAGGAGCGCAAGGAATTAGGAGAAATCTGAGAAATACAGGCCTGAATTGGGCAATTGTCTTCCAAAGATTCCCAGCTATGAAAAAGAGAGAATGGATTTGTTGGAGAAGGTACTAACATTTTCAGCTACCACCAGCAAAATAAACTTTTCCCTTTATTTTACAGTTGAGGATACCAAAGTTTATAAATACTTAAGAAACTTTCCCAAGCTTTTAAGTGACTACTGAATTTTTTTTTGTTTAATTTTAAAATCTAGGTTCATCTTTACACTATTCTAAACCATCTCTGGTAAAAGAAAGTCCTTCCTATTGCTACATTTTGCTTTCTTCCTCAAATGAGTTACATCTTCCTATTTTTACTGGCTTTTATGATCAGCTAATGGGGTTTTGGATAGTTCTAACATTTTTTGAAGCAAGAGTTATATCTCCTTTCTAGCCAAATTCTTCTGTTAGTCACCCAGAGGCATGCCACCAATCATCTTTCTCCTAGGAGTGGTTAAAATAGACATATCCACAACAAACACACATATGTACACACACTCACACTCACTCACACATGCATATACTCACATTCACTGTCTCTCTCACACACACACACTCATATACATACTCACATACACACTCACACATGCACACATTCACACTCACTGTCTCTCTCACACACACACTCATATACATACTCACATACACACTCACACATGCACACATTCACACTCACTGTCTCTCTCACACACACACTCATATACATACTCACATACACACTCACACATGCACACATTCACACTCACTGTCTCTCTCACACACACACTCACATACATACTCACATATACACATACAAGCTCCTTCTCTGACCTTTTCTAACTCACACATTTTTTTCCTCTGAGGGATTAAACTACTTCTGGCTCCCCTTCTCTGGTATTTAAATACAGTCTGCGTAAAACACTGAAGCCACTATCTTTCTGGCTTTGCTCAGTCTCCTTAGCAACCTGCCTAGCAACAACTTCTTTAAAAAGGAATCTCAAAAAAGTTACACAGGACCATGTTCCTTACAATTATAATGAAAATCGGAAAAAAATAAAACAAGAATTTTCATCACGACTTAACGCTGACTTTCAGTAACCCTCTGGCCTGTTGGCCTGCCTCTGCTCCTGCTCTGTATTGTCTCTTCTCCATGTTGCAGTCAGATCCCTCTCCAAACAGAATTCAGTTTGTATCATTTTCCTACCAAAATCTTTCTTTCCAATGAGTTCCACTCTTATTCTGATACAGCCTAAATTTCGATCATGGCCCCAAAAGCCTAATGATGTCCTCCTAGTCTCTGGGGGGCTACCCTCTCATGTTCTTCTTTTCTCCCACATTCTTGTCTCCTATCTACCAAGCTCATTCCCCGTCAGGGCCTTTATATCTGCTTGCTCTCTGCCTGGCCTGCTTTGCCCTGCAATTTTTACGTAGTCACACCTTCTCATAGTCCTCATCTTAATGAATCTGCATTATTTTAAAATGGAATTTGATATCATCCGAAAATACAACACTTATTTTCTTATGCACTTGCTATGAGTGTAATTTCCAAAAGGAGAAGGACTTTGTCTTCTTCATGACCTTATTCCAGTCACTTAGCACAGGGTTGGCAATGAGTAGTCACTCAGTGTACAATAAATTAATCAACTGATGACCTCTATTTTATGTCTGAGTGATATTCCATTGTATATATGTACTGCATCTTCTTGATCCATTCCTCTGTTCATGGACATTTAGTAAGTCAAACAAAAACAGACAAATATCATGATATCACTTATATGTGGGATCTAAAAAAAAAAGATACAAATGAACTTATTTACAAACTAGAAACAGACTCACAGATTCCAAAAGCAAGTTTATGGAGACCAAAAAGGGGACGGTGGTGGGGGGTGAGGGGCGAAGGATGGATTGGAGGTTTGTAATTGGCATATGCATACTATTGTACATGCGGTGGATGGTCAATGGGGGCCTGCTGTACAGCATGTGGAACTCTACTTAATATTCTGTGATAACCTATATGAGAAAAGAACCTGAAAAATAATGAATTAGTGTATACATATAACTGAATCACTTTGTTGTACAGCAAAAATTAACACAAAATTGTAAATCAACTCTACTTCAATCATATTTTAAAACAAAAGACTAATGACTAATGTTTGTTTAGTGCCTCCCATATATCAGTCTTTCTTGAGGAATGTCTGTTTGTTTGTTGTTTCAGAGTGTAGATAAAATGACTGAAGTCTCTGGAGAATAGGGTCCCATGTCTATGTCTACCCTGAAAGTAAATGCTCATGTATTAGGGACATGCCACTCCAGATTTAGATTAAGAGCAGAACTAGGATTCTGTCAGGCAGCTCAAACTGGCCATAATTAGCCTGCAGAAGTGGGAAAGGCACTGTCCTTGTAGTTTTGCTCACTGCATTCATCTAGACTTCAAGATCATGCATAATACATGTTTGCTTTAACTTTGGGCAAAGTTCAGCATTCTGGAGTTTGAGGAAAATTCATCTTTCAGACAGGTAGTTTCCAAGATTATAAAATTGAGCACAGGTGACAAAAAGGGTTTGCTTAAGAGGGGGAAGAAGGATTCTTTGGTATTTTTATGCCCACCCCTCTTCTCCTTTTCCAGAAATGGTGCTTGATAAAGAACATTGATTAAGTGGGTACTCTATGGGTGATGTGGATTATTTCAGAGGAGATAAATGCAGTGTAAAGTTAATCAAAAGAATGTTCCTCCACATTGACTTTCCCCCTTAGCTCTTTAATTAGCTATTCAAGAGCAGCACTCCTATACATGTCTGAAAATAGGAGCTTGGTCAGGAGAAAAGTGAGGCAACCTCTGTTTTCTCTGCATTTCAATGGTGATTCAGAATTCCACGAAATTGATAAGTTTGTATTTTTTTTTCTTCCAGAATTGTGCATCTATAGTAGAAAAGACATTCCCAGAATTTTTACTCATGTAAAAAGCATAGTTATATTACTTTTGCATGGAACTTTGTAGTTTGCAAAGCTCTTTAATGTAAATAATCTGACTTTTCTTCATTGCCTACAAAGAGGTGATGTTCACATTAAAAACCAATTGTTGTGGCTTCTTGATCTCACTGGCACATAAACTGACTGCCCCTCCCACCCTGGGGTTTCTAAGAGTCCCAAGGAGATGTTTGACCTTGTATCACAATGTTGTATGTCAGTTATTGCTGTCACAAGATGCCTTTTATTTTTTTCTCTTATCGGTACTGGAATCTTCTGTTAATGTTCTCTGTTCTCCAAATTACAAATGCCCACTAGTGCCTCTGTGAGAATGCTAATATCCTTGCTGACCCTTGAGGTACCAGAGGAGTGCTGTGATCTCCATGGAAGTGGAGAGAATAGTTTGCTTTAGCCTATTTTATGCTACATTTTCTCCCCTAATTCCTTCACCTTCTGGGACACTTATGCCAAGTATATAGATTCTTTTGGAGGCTCCCCATCAGCTCACAGGTTATGCTTAGATTAACTCTAGCTTTGGATCTGATTTAGGCCCAAGGGGGACTCTGCCGTACATTATTTCATTAGGTTTCCATGACAATGCTATGAGGTATTTAGGGTAAAGGATTATTAGTTTCATTTTATATATTAGAAACTAAAATACAAGGGATTTGATTCATTTTTTAAATTTTATAAAAATAACTATAATGAATTATCAGGCCAAAATAAGAAATCAGATGCCTTTCTACTTATCTTAACCCAGATCAATTTTGTTATTTCTTTGTCTAAGATCAAAATCTCATTTTTAGGTGCAAGGACTTTCTTTTTTCTTTCTTTTGGCTTTGTTAAGGCATAATTGACAATAAATATACAGTACTTTCTAATTGCCTCTAAATGAGAAAAACTGCCCAGGAAGGGCTGCATTTTATGTGAGAGGAGGTTTGGAAGCAAAGACGGAAGGTGCACTGGAGTGATCAGATAGCAGATGGACAGTGTGAGCTAGATAATCTCTAAAATCCCTTTCCAATCCTTTTGTAGTCAATAATCCCACAGCTAAGCCCCAAATCAAATGAACAACCATGTGACTCTGCTAAAGAAAAGGGAGAAGGTCTGAGTGTTTATTAAAAGAGGGATGAGGAGAGTACAAAGCAAAATGGTTGACAAAAATCCTAGAGAAAATCCAAGGAAATGCAGAAAGAGGAGGTTTTTAGTTTAGGCAAGAGCAGCAGGGTCTGGAAACAGTTTGTGGATTATTAAATCCATTCAAGTTCAAAGGCAGAGAGGCAGTAACCTGCCCTCAGGTCTTCTATAGCTATAGGAATTTGAAGAGGGGATGGAAGATATTGCCAGAGGGCAGACGCAAAGTATCAAGTTGAGAAGGAGCTCAGCCCCATAGAGGCATCTCAGAACCCTTTCCCACTTGGTTTCTGCTCCCTGTGCACGTCTGAGAGCAACATCCCTCTAATAGACACCCGGAGTGATAGTGATGGTTGTGATAGAAAAGGCCTCTCTGCTATGTAAGAGCCAATCAGGGGAAACCAGACTCACAGGCAAGAAAGACTAATGACACTTGTGGGGCATTCAGAAATCCTCTCTTCTCTGCCTTAGTTTTGAGTAAACATGACTCAAAAACTTCTGGGACAAAGAATTGTGACCTGACCATTGACAGAGGCCACTGGCCTGAGAGAACAATCTATTACTCTATTACTCTCTCTCTCTATTTAGTATTTTAATGGCCCTTCCCCACAGCTTCCTGTTTGTTGATTTTACTAAAAGTTTTTCAGCATCTGGGTTCCCTGTATACTTGTTTTCCCTAGGAAACTGGGGCTCATAGCTTTGTATGTGAGAATTGGTAGAGAGTTATTTGCTCCGACATCATCTTTCTCCTGAGGTCACCTCTATTTCTTAACTTTGACCCATGAACCATAAATACTTATACTGATAAATTTTTAAACCATTAGCACATGATGCTCTGTCATCAGACAGACAGCTTTGCTTCATTTATTTCAGCCTTGGTAACCCTTATGCATAAAGTAATATTTATTTTTTAATTGCATATCTTTTTTTTTCTTTACATAAAAAAGTGAGTTCAGACAACTTTAATAATCTAGTTAAGGCTAACATCGGAAAAGAAAAGTGGTTTTTATTTCCCGATGAGTCAATTGAGGCAGGTTAAGTGTTTTTCTCTTGATAACAGCAAAAAGTAACAGAGTTGGGAATAGAGCTCCGAAACCCTGATTCCCAGTTCCCTGTTCTCATCAATAAAACACAGTCAACACCCTGCTCTCTTGCTCTGATTGCTATATTTACATGCCCCAGTTCTCCCATTAAATCCAAATAGCATTTGTATTTAAATCTAAATTGTATTTAGTATTTCTAGCAGAAAGTTTTGGTTTTAAATTATTTCTAAGACCTCTGAGGAGAGGTTATTGGCACTCTGTCTTGAGAGCACAGGAGAAAAGTTAGTACAAAGGTTAAATGACTAACTGTAGAACACAGACAGATTGCTATGGCCAGTATAGACAGAAATTCATAGAAATTTCTTCCTTCTACTTTTGAGCATAAAATTTTTCTTAGTGAAATATTTGAAACAACCCTAAAATCAAAATATGACAAAATATTAAAAAACTGAGTATTCATTTGCCCACTGAATATTACTCTTTAATACCTTGAATAATTACTTATCTTTATCTAATTCCTATGTTTTCCAAACCCTGTGTGACCCCTAGCAGCAGGCTTACATGCATATAATGACTATAATGTGTTGAAGAACTCCAGGAAAAGCAGTAAAGATTTGAGCTTGCATAGTCTTGCTATATTTATATGTGCTGTTAACATCAATGTGGTCTTAATTTATGAGTACACATGAAATCAATATTTACAATGACAAATACTGGATAGAACTGAAAGGAAAACATGAACATGATACAATTTGCCCAGTAATTCAGGATCTTAGCATGGGGGCAGGAGACTGAAAACACCACTGAAACATTCAGGAATTTCTGTTCCATTAAGAATTTCTGTTCAATGAGTGAAGAGAAGGTAAAAATTCAGATTTTAATACAAAAAAGTGAGACTATAGATTTCACTATAACTTGAAGTAGAATAATAAAGGGGTAGAATTTGTACAAAACATGGAAGGAAAGATAGGGAAAATCTTTTACATGAACATATATATCCTATATAAGATCCTGCATTTTCAGAAATGTAAGCAAGGGAGTGACATAATTAATTTTCATATTCTTAGAATTACATGGCATGAATTAAAGCATGGAAAACAGTAGTAGGAAACCAATTTGGAGATTTTTCCAGTGATGTATATGAGTGGTAATAGATGTCTAAACTAAGAAAGAGACTTTTTTTTTTGCTTTATAGGGTCACACATGCAGCTCATGCAAGTTCCCAGGCGAGGGGTCAAGTCAGAGTTGCAGCTGCTGGCCTATACCTCAGCCACAGCAACACAGGATCTGAGCTGCATCTGTGACCTACGCCATAGCTCATGGCAATGCTGGATGCTTAACCCACTGAGCGAGGCCAGTGACGGAACCTGCGTCATTATGGATACTAGTCAGGTAAGGAACAATGGGAACTCCAGGAAGAGATATGGTCTCTTAAATATGTTTAAGAGATAACAAGGAGGAGGAATTAAGAATGTGAGACTTCAAGGTTTCTAGACTAGAACAATGAGTGGATGGTGGCTTCACTTACCAGATAGAGAATGTGAGAAGTGAAAAAGAAAGACCTTGAGAAAATGTTGAAATTTAGAAATGTTGCTTTTAGAAATTTGAAATGTGGGACTTTCAATTTAACATGGCCAGCAGCTGATAGGAAAATCATGCCCTGAACCTCAATCAGCAAGTCTGGGGAAAGATACTCCTAGTCCTGAGGTTGGTGTTCTGTAAAATAACATGGAGGGACTGTTCCAAATGGGAAGAGACCCATGGATCTATCCTTGGATATTCCACATGTAATCAGTTAGTCAAATCTTTGTGATTAATGTTTTAAAGGACTAAATATAGCACATAAAATAGGTATATTCCAAGAACTTTGGAGCAGAAAAGGAAATTGAGTTGACCCTTGAACAATGCAAGGGTTGGGGCACTGATCTCTGCTTAGTCAAAAATCCGCATGTAATGTGTAGTTGGTTCTCTGCATCCACTGTTCCGCCTCCTTGGATACAACTAGCCTCAGATTCTGTTGTATTATTTACTATTGAAAAAAAATCCACATATAACTGGATCCAAACGACTCAAATCTATGTTGTTCAGGGGTCAATGTACTTGTTCTGTATACTGTTACGGTAAATTAGGGATGTGTGCCTTAATCTTGGAGGCAATCTTCCAAAATAGAAAGAAGACAACCAGAAAAATGAAATAAGGAAGAACTATCTAATAAATTGATCTGTGCCAAATAAGCTAGTTTGGTTTGGCAGAAAGAGCTTTCCAGACACTAAAACTCTGTCTGACATACAGGAAACAGAAAGTAAACATTTATTAAATGAATAACACCGATCACTTTGCTGAAAGTTGTAAATAATAATGAAATATTAAATGAGAAACTCCTGATAATTGATTTATGTCCAGTCCTATGACTCTAATATTTTACATTGAATAGTTCTTTGGTCCTTTTTTTGAAACTTTTTAAATGTAAGGGACTTACCTGAAGATGAAACTTCTCTATAGATATAGTTCCATAAGATTAGCTTATCACTCTTTCCTGAGAAAATAGTGCATATAAGTGTGTTGGAGTCTACTTTGTCAAACAAAAGCTATAAATTTCATAAGACATTTGCTCAAAACTATCACTTGGCTAATATCTTTAAACATAATTGGTTTTCTAAATATTTTTAAAGAATATCTTTAGAGCAATTTTAGGTTTATAGTAAAATTGAGAGAAAAAATCCAGAGATTTTCCATTTACTTGCTGCCCCCACACATGTATAGCCTCCTCCATTTTCAACATCACTCACCAGAATGGTGCTCTTTTTTTTTAAACCAAAGATGAACCTATATCGACACATTATAATTGCTCAGAGTCCACAGTTCCTTGGGGTTCACTCTTGGTATGGTGTATTCTATGGGTTTGGATAGGTGTATAAAGACATATATCTATCATTATAATATTATAATGCCATAAAAATCCTCTATGTCTTGATTATTTATCTCTCACTTCTGCCTCACCCCTGGCAACTACTGATCTTTTTATTGTCTCCATAGTCTTGCTTTTTTCAGATTATCATATAGTTGGAATAATACAGTATGTAGCCTTCTAAGACTGGCTTCTTTCACTTAGAAATAGGCATTTAAAATGTCTCCATGTCTTTTAATGGCTTGATACCTCATTTCTTTTTAGGGCTGAATTATATTTTATTGTATGGGAATAGTACATATTATTTATTTATTTACCTACTGGGGAAGATAATCTTGGTTGCTTCCACATTCTAGTAATCATGAATAACTGCTATAAATATCCATGTGCAGGTTTTTGTGAGGACATAAATTTTCAACTCCTCTGAATAAACACCAAGGAGTGTGAATGCTGGATCATGTGGTAGAAAGGTTTGGTTTTATAAGAAGATGTGATACTGTCTTCCAAAGTGGTTGTACCACCTAGCATTCCCACCAGCAACATAGGTTTCCCTGATATTTTAAGATTTTGTTCTTCTTTCATTTAAGTTTCTCCTTTACTATTGCTGTATCCATGTAGAATCACAGTGGTCAATGTGGCTAGAACAGTCATTGATTAGTCTATCTCCCTGGATTTGGGCAGAATAATAATTAGATAATGTTGGATTGAGGAGATCATAAAAATGTGCATCACAGCAATTTTATAACTTCTTAGTTTTGTAATTTGTAAGTTTTGTAAGCATTGAAAGTGTGAAGTACACAGAAGTATGTATTTGCTTTGCTTTAAGACCCCATCTCTAACCTGAATGGCTTAATATTTTTTTAAGGTACTAGATTACTTCTACATACAACTTAAAACATATGTGCACAACATCTCCTAATATTAATCTGTATGTATCATTTCAAAATTTCCTTTTATCTTCTTTTTTTCTTACTGGTTATCCGAAATATATTTCTTATTTTATTCTTTATGAAAATGCCTTCACAGTTTAGATCCCATACATTTTTCTTTATTAAGTTTCCAACACCACTAAAACGCTTCTGAATTCGAATGATATCATTCTCAAAGAACATGTTTCCTTGTATTCCACATCTAGGTTCTCTGATATCCAGTATTACTATGTAAAATGCATTTTATTGCTTTACACAGCCCCTCTTTATCTTTAGAACATGGTACAGCCTCATTATGCTTCCTGGGTGCAGTTAGGACAGAATATGTGAAAAAATGTCAACATGAATAATAGTTGAATGTTTGACACTGAACATTTGCTATAGTCATTTAGGGACAAGTCTAATTTGGAAACTCTAGTTAGATAAAGGTCAGCTTTCCTAAATAGATGAATCAATATAAAGAAGCAATAGCATCTTCCATAATATTTATGCTATAGTTAACATATGTAAGTTATTTTTTCTTTGAGTTCTATGCAAAACATTGTAATTCAACATCCTATCTAACATATTAATGGAAAATAAAAATAGCATGTATCTCACTTTAAAATGCATAGCACAAAGTATTGTTGACTTAAAATGTATACACAGCGTAAAAGTTGAGAGCTAAGTTTTATTTGGGGCAAAATGAGGACTGTAGCTTAGGAGGAAGCATTTCAGATAGCTCTTAAATGCACTCCAAAAAGGCAGGTGGAAATGTCAGTATACATGTGATTTTGGGGAGGTACATGCAAACTAGCACACGTTTTACAGATGTTAGCTGCTAGTCTTATGAAGGTTACTACTAGTCATGGGGAGGAGACATAACCAAGAAGGATTTTAGTGCTTTTCTAGATATGAGGAGATGCAAGAATTGGGCTAATAAAATCTTCTTCTGAAAATATCTAACTATCTGAAAACCTGTTCTTCCAGTTTCCCAGAGTACAGAGTACCTCATTTCTAATCTCCACTCTGAGCTCTTTTAGGTGGTGTTGAGGATTAGCCACTGAGGTGGCTCATGATTCAATCTGTGTAGAGGCAGATGGCAAGTGCCAATCTCCAGTTCACAGAATAAAGGTGCTTCCATCCCTACCATTCAGTTTAATGGTGGGAATATATGCCTTTTTGTTCTGTACATACCAATCCAAATACTGATCAACTAATTACCAAGTATTTACTTTGTGCTTAGAATTTGCACATTTCTATTGAAAGTTTGAAGCCATCAATTAGGATGGTAAAGGTAATTGGGCCAGGCATAGGTACTAAAGAGATAATTAGTCCAGATTTGACTTAACATATTTGTTTTGGTCACAATTGGGGCATGTGGAAGTTCCTGGGCCAGGGATCAAACCTGAGCCACAGCAGAAATCCAAGCTGTTGCAGTGACAATACCGAATTCTTAACCCACTGTGCCAAAAGAGAACTCCTGACTTAATATATACTTAACACATATGTATTAATCATTTCCTATATACTGCATATGTGAAAAAAGAAAATCGATATGTTAGTGCATCCCAAAGTATTAGCTATGGGTTAGAGGTGGGTTTGGGTAGCATGTTGAGGTAGTATTAAATGAGAACAAGTCATACAGTGGGCAAGCTCTTTTCACTTCTCTTCCAAACCCTTGGATTATCATCAGAGAGAATGTTCAATTTGATACCTGCTTATCTACAGCTCATCTCTAGACAAATCTGTCTTTCTCCTTCTTATGAAAGGGGGGGGTATTAATCTAAGATCTTAAGGTGGGGAACAAAATCATTACAATTTAATAATATGATTTTTATTTTCATCATTTTTATTTGGGGCTTTCTCTTTTATTAGAGTAAGAGATATGCTTTTCTTGGGGTAAATTGATTTAAGCAGAAAACTTCAAGTTGAAAAACATTAACAATACATGTGGTATACCAGCAGAGCAAAACTTCTGGATGGTTACACAGATTCCTGGAGATGATAAGTGCTGGACAGTTGTATCCTGTGCTCTTGAGGATCACCATCTGGGTTATTTTTCAGGGGGAAAATTTCTATTCCTGAATGTTCCATTCATTATGCCTCTAATGTAAATGCTCTGTTTTACACCACTGGTTATATGCGGACAAAGATCATTGCCATCCTTTAGGTCTATTTTAAGGTTTATATGAAAAGACACAATTAAGGAAAAAAATTAAGGGCTAGTTTCTGCCTCTAATGCCTTTTTCATCAAACATGACAGCTCATTGTGCTCCATGAACTTGTTGTATTATGCACTGCACTATGTTGTACGCTTTAAAACTGTGGGCTTTGTGTCTTGTTTGGTTACAGAATCACTAAGTTAGCATACTCTGGGGACTTTTGGAGGGTAGATAATGCCACTTTGGATGGTAGAGGTTATATGTCCAGGTATGTATAATTTCAGATTATGAATGTGCTTCTGAATAAAGACCTGGCCAAAAAATATAAAGAACTTAACAAATAAGGCCCCCATAGATATTTACTAATTGTGGTTTTCTGCTCTTCATAATCAGAAAGAACAGTGGCCTTTATTTTTTTATTCTTATTTTATTTTTTTTTTATCTTTTCAGGGCCACACCCATGGCACATGGAGGTTTTCTGTCTAGGGGTAAAATCGTAGCTGTAGCCTCTGGCCTGTACCACAGCCACAACAATGAAGGATCTGAGCCATGTCCGTGACCTACACCACAGCTCATGGCAATGCTGGATCCTTAAACCCCTGGACAAGGCCAGGGATCGAACTCGTACCCTTATGGATGCTATGACAGATTTCTTTCCACTGAGCCACAATAGGAACTCTGCTTTTTCTTTATTATGAAGAGGATGAATGGCAGAAATAAGAATCAAACTTGGAAACCATGATTCCTGGAATTCTGTTCTTTCACTCATTGCAACAACATAAATGCCCCCTAGACAAATGCCACAATCAGACTACAAGGAATAGATGAGAAACCCATGGATCAGTAGTTAGGAGACTAAGCTGTGTGACTTTTGGCAACTGATTTAACTTGTTGGAGCCTCAGTTTCCTCAGTGGTCAAATAGAAAAGTTAATATTTTTCTTGTTTATCTTATAGATTTGCTATGAGGCTAGGAGACTAAGCTGTGTGACTTTTGGCAACTGATTTAACTTGTTGGAGCCTCAGTTTCCTCAGTGGTCAAATAGAAAAGTTAATATTTTTCTTGTTTATCTTATAGATTTGCTATGAGGCTTAAAGGAAATGCAGACTATGAAAGAGATATGAAATTTTCAACTGCCTTGCAAATGTAAGGCAGTATTATAATTATATATTTTACTAGTCTTACTTTTGTGATGTTGATCATTGTTCTCTATCCTGCTCCTAGCCCATAATCTCACATATTTATTCTTTGTGCCTCTGCTTCCTATTTCCTGATGGTTGCACAAGCTTGGTCAGCTGCCATGAAGACATTGGAATTTGGCAGAGAACCCTCTCCTGTCCATCTCTTTGCTAGGACTACCTCCTAGGGACTCTGCTGGATTTACTGACTTGTTCAGGGCTCAATAGACATCATCTATTCTGTTCTCTTGAAACAAGGGAAGCTAAAGTTAGAGACAGAGAAGAGTCAAGATTCCAGAGGCATTTGGTGAATACTTTTTTTTCCCTTGCACCCTGGTGGCGTATGGATGAAACTAAGGGCAAGGATAATTTGGAAAACTTTCATTCAAATATCCTATCCAACTTGAATATCATATTCCCTCTGAAGCCTTTCTAATCCTCCAAGCAGACAAATAGATCCTCGGATCTTGGGTTCTATTGTACTTTGATTAAACTCCTGCTATGACTCATGATATATTGTACGGATTTCATATATTTAGGTTTGCAACTGATCTTCTAGAGAAAAGAAATCTGTCTTATTTATTTCTAGCACCTCAGCACCCTACTCAGTGTCTGCTATATACTTAGTGGGCACATTTTGGGGGGAATAAAAGAGTGGAAAAGAAGGAAGAAAAGATGAAAGAGAGGGAAGGAGGGAGGGAAGGAGAAAGATGAATGAGCAAATGTTCTTTATTCTCTGGAATGGATGATTTTGTTTTTATCATCCTTAAATCTAACAAATATTTTAGCCCAAGAATATTTATCAAGGATATATTATTTTCCTAGGCAATAAGATAATTGTGATAACTTTTGGTCAAAAGATTTGTTTCTTCCTTAGAATCCATTTTGACTACAAGTTTTTCCTTTGTTTTTAAAAGCCAATTCTTTTTTCTTAAGTGCTGTGTGTATGACATGATAAATATATATATAAGTAGTATTTTTGAAGTGTTTTAATCAGTTTTTTCTTTTAGCTATGAAATTATTTTTGTCCTCTAGCTCCAAAATGCCAAAAGAGAAAATGAAGTGCATTTTTAAAAATTCTACACAATTTTGCCTTTTGATTTGAGGTCTGGGCACTCATCTTATTCTCATACTGCAATTAGAATCAAGCAAATCATTAAGCATGTCTAAGAGGACATCCTATGTGAATTTAAATAGCTTATATTTTTAGTTCACTTTTCCCAATTTTAAGTCACTGCACCACACGTAAAAAGGCATATCTAGGTCAAGTGTTTACCTAATGAATTTCTTTCTATACTTTCTACTGAGATAAAAATTTAACATTTATCCTCTCTCTTCAGGTAGCTACTTTTTTAAATCCTATAGGATTATGAAAGAAGGAAGGAAGAAAAAGAGGGAATCAGGGAGAGAGAAAGAAAATGGGGAAGGAACTTTTTACATAGACTTTTACAACATCTGCAGTAAGTGTTTTGAAGATGGCTTCAATGCTGGTAGAAAAAAAAATCAGTAGAAAATCTTGCACAGGCATGAAAAAAATCTAAGAATATTTGTTTTTCTGCTATGCTGTAAGAATCTTTAAGGAATGGCCCTATTTACTACTTTCTTTCTTTATTGTACAGCATTTGCTGTCTGCTATCTCCATTGCATTTGATGTTTAAAAGTCAAGATTTTAGTATAGTCTCATTAGAACTGATCTTATCAACATTGATGGTCTTCAGGAGAGAGCTAGCATTCTATCAACACTGACATTTCACTGAGTTAGGGAACAGTGTATTTTTCATCTTTTTATCTTAGGGCTTAGTAAAGTGGCTGGTATGGGGGAGACATATTAAAAAAAGTATTTGAAGAAAGTGCATAAATGATTGAGTCATATGTGAATGACAAAGATCACGTTTAAAATAAATAAATAAAGCGATAGCCTATTTAATTGGAAATCACAGCTGTGTACTGTGTGCCTGCCATGGTTTACACACTGAATCCAACCCTGTAAATTATATAAAATTAGTAAGCTTCTTCTAAGAACAGTTTTAATATCAACTGCATGATATCTTTAAGTAATCAGCATCAGTTTTTGCTTAATTCATATAACTGTGGCATTTTGCATTGATTACTAAAAATGCCATGATTATCCTCACTAACTAGCTTTCTGACCTTTTATCCAGTTTACAGAAACTCATAGTGGAAAATATCTTTCATGTATCAAACTATGTACCAGTACAATGTAGCATTCTTTCATTAATACCAGCAGAGTTTCATATGCTTAGGCTTATCTGTTGCAACTGATCCTCTGGAGCTTGAAGTAATTTCATTTTAGTTTGAAAAAGTTAATATTTTAGGCCCTGACTATCGAAGAACCAGATATCAAGGCAGTCAGTTGGGACAATGAGCCAAATTGAAAGTAACATTCAAGCTTTCATTCACTTACCGTGACAGAGCAAGTGAGAGGCAGAAAGTGGCACTAGCTCCTCAGCGTTCCATTTCTTTCCATGGACCAGCACTGGACAAGTCAGGATTAGCACAGACAGGGGAATCTTTTTACAGTTGAGGATCCTGGACAGAAGATCAATGCCTTTTTGTAGTGTGTGTGTGGTGTGGTATGTGGTGGTGGGTGGTGCCTGAGAGTTGAGGTGGGAGGTAAGGGATAGGAGTGTAAAGATACTAAGTTAAAGTGGAGAAAAGTACCTCAGCCAAGACCTTCATTAAGGAAGCCTCTGAACTGATCAGAAGTGCCTGGGTTAGGAATACAAATGTGTATATGAGCATGTCTGGCTGGTCAAGGGATGGGAGGCTTGCGTCCTTGACTACACCTCCCTCCAGAACTACAGTGTACTGGCTATGCACCAAATCTGTTGTAAGGAATGCAGCTTCCTCCCGTGAGGCTTACAAGGAAAAGTTTTATAATTGCCCGACTGGATCAGAAAGATGGCTCATGGGATTCTGGCCTGGAGCCAGCTCCTCCCTGTCCCACCATCTTCCTCCACCTCTTTAGCACTAGGGATTATGCCATGCATCTACACCAGCTCCCTCCTTTTAGTGTCACATTGCTTGGATGTCGATAGCATCTGGCTCAATATATCATTCCTTTTAGTGCACTTACTATCTTTCAGACACTGATCTCATGGTCAATTACCCTCTGCCTCTGTTAACCTTCATTTCCACTTCCAATCAGCCATGTGCCACAGATAACAGAATAAAGTGCTATCTCCAGGTCCCCTCAGTACTGTCTAAAATTAAAATGTCCTCACGTGCCATCCCTTGCATTTCTTCCTTTCAAGCACAAAAATTGTTTTCCATGCATTTTGATATTTTAGAATATTGTTCTCCTAAATTACTAAGTGAATCCCATCATGGCAAAATGGTACTTTTTTTGGCCAGTTCAGCTCCCTGAATTCTGTTACTTCAGTTGTCCACATCTTCTCTTTCCCTGACCAACAGACATCTCTTTGGGCATTCCTCTACCAAGCCTTACATTATCCTCACATTTTGGTTTCTCTGCTCTGTTCCTGCTTCTATGCTACAGTGTTTTCTGGAGCCATAGAGCTTGGCTTACTAGAGGTTTATTCTGTCCAACCACAACTTGGCTGTGGATATTTGCTTGGCAATTGTCTGTTCATCCCTCATTGGATTTCTGGCTCCTTCTCTTCAGTGGCAGATCCAGCTTTTAGCCTTCTGTCACTTATCTTTCCCTACCTCTCTTTACAGTTGACAACTTTCTCTATTCCTTGAGTGAGATGTGAGCTCACCATTTACCTCCTCAGTACCTCTTGTATATCCTTTATTAATTATCTGTCAGACAAAACTGCAATAATGTAGTATAGCATAATGGTAAAGAGCATGAACTTTTTAGAGAAAAAATATAAGACACTGTATTCACACCTTAATTAAAGTATAATATAATGAAGTAATAGGATCTGAGATTTATACAGTGATAAAAATAAAAAACAATTCTGAAAAGACACATACAAAAAAATAAAAATATATGGAAAAATTGTTTTTAATACACTGGAATTAAGTTACAAAGATTACCCATGAAAGACAAGGAACAAATGAGATAAGTCCTGTGATCTCCTAAAAGCTTAGTGCCTTGAGAGAATTTCCAGGCTCTGGCTGAGGGAAGGGGAATTCAGGTAAAAACCACTGACTCTGAGTTGAGACGATGAGTAGGGATTTCAAACTAACAGGCTTGACTGTACCAGAGAGCTGCATGAAGGAAAAAAACCCTTGAGATTTACAGAAGCTCCCTCTGAAGTATTCAATCATGTATGAAATCAGTGCATGCATGTGAAAACAAAACACAATAAAACAAAACCTTAATACTGGAGTAAAAGGGGAACACTGCCACTGTACTTATGCCATGTTGGGAATAGCACCTCTTTCCACCAGCCTAAATGGAAAAACTCACTTACAGGACATTGGGGATAGTAGTCAAGAAGGTCTTTCTTTAATAGTGGGAATAAATAGTCTACTCTGAGCATTGCTCAGGTCTTGCCCAGCAAAATCTAAAAGCTATATCCCAAAGAACCAAACTGCTTATAAGTAACTAAACTGTATTTCACAATAAAGCTGAAGGATTTCTATGAGTACAAAAATGTCAAACATTAAAAAGGTAAAATTTATAATTTATGGCATTCAATCAAATATTATCAGGTATAAAAGAAAGCAGGAAAACATGGCCATTAATGAGAATAATCAGTAAATTGAAGTTAACCCCAAGACACAGATATTAGCATTAATAGTCAATGATACTAAACTATTTATTATAACTATATTGCTTATGTTCAAAAAGTTAAGTAGAAACGTGGAAGATATAAAAAAGGCCAAAATTGGAGTTCCCGTCGTAGCTCAGTGGTTAACGAATCCGACTAGGAACCATGAGGTTGCGGGTTCGGTCCCTGGCCTTGCTCAGTGGGTTAAGGATACGGCGTTGCCATGAGCTGTGGTGTAGGTCGCAGATGTGGCTCGGATCCCACGTTGCTGTGGCTCTGGCGTGGGCCGGTGGCTACAGCTCCGATTGGACCCCTAGCCTGGGAACCTCCATATGCCACGGGAGAGGCCCAAGAAATGGCAAAAAGGCCGAAATCATAATAACGCCCAAATTAATGAAAAGCACATCAGCACGCTGTTGACACAATTTCAAGCAGCACAATGTACAAATGCAAAGTACCTAAAGTGAAGAGTAGGGATGTAAGCCTACAGATCCAAGCTCAATGAATCCTTAAAACAAGAACTATGAGGAAGGGGTTCCCGTCGTGGCTCAAGGAAACAAATCTGACTAGTGTCCATGAGGATGCAGGTTCCATCCCTGGCCTTGCTCGGTGGGTTAAGGATCCTGTGTTGCCATGAGCTGTGGTGTAGGTTGCAGACACAGCTCAGGTCTGACATTGCTGTGGCTCTGGTGTATGCTGGTGGCTACAGCTCAGATTTGACCCCTAGCCTGGGAACTTCCATATGCTTGGGTGTGGCCCTAAAAAACACAACAACAACAAAAACAAAAAGAACTATGAGGAAAACTAAACCAAGGCAAACCATGATCAAATTCCTTTCAATAAGAGGAAATTGTAAGGTCAGCCAGAGGGTAATAAAATAGATTTCATACCAAGGAATAAATTTACGGATGACAGAGTTCTAGAAAACAATACCAGCAAGAAGCAAATACAGCAACATCATGAAAGTATGGAAAGTAAAAATAAACTTCAACGGAGAATTCTATACCCAGCAAAAACATATTTTAAAAATGAAAGTGAAATAAAATCATTCTCAGACATAAAAGCTGAAAGAATTCATTACCATCTAACTCATACCACAAGAATTATTAACTGAAGTCCTTTGGGCATAACAAAAATGATACAAGATAAAAATCTGCTTCTACATAAATGAATGAAGAGCACTGGGAATGGTAACCATGTAGATAAATGTGAGTTCTTTATTAAGCCTATTTAAAAATATAAACTGTTGGAGTTTCCACTGTGGAGCAATGCGGTCAGTGTCATCTGGGAGTGTCAGGACACAGGTTTGATGCCAGGCCTAGCACAGTGGCTTAAGGATCCAATGTTGCCACATGTGGCTTGGATCCAATCCCTGGCCCAGGAACTGAATATGCCTCAGGGTGGCTGGAAAAAAAAAATTAACTGTTGAAACCAAAGTAATAACAATGCATTATGGGGTTTAGTACATGTTTGTAGGTAAAATGCATAGTAGCAATAGCATTAAGGCCAGAAATAAGTAAATAAAAGTATATTATTCTTAGGTTCTTATAAAACACATGAAGTGGTGTAATATCACTTGAAACTATACTGTAATAAGTTAAGAATGTATGCTCTAAACTGTATTGTAATCACTAAAATAAAAAGTTATAGCTAATAAGATAGTAAGAGAAATAAAAAAGAATAGAAAAAAATGTCCAGTGACTCCAGAACACAGAAAAAAAAAGTACAAGGAACAAATAGAAAACAAATAGCAAGATGTTCTTAGCCATGCCAGTAATCATGTTGAATGGAAATGATCTCAATACTCCATTTTGGACATAAGGATTATTACAATGGTTTAAAAAAAAAACCAAAAAAAGCCAGACTCAACTATATGCTATTTATAAGAAACTCACCTAAAATTTAGCACAAGTAATGCTACAGGCCCAGATGATTTCACTGGTAAATTATAACAAATATTTAAGGAAAAAATAATATCAATTCATTACAAGTTTTCTGGACAATGGAAGAGGAAGAAATATTTTCAAACTCATCGAATGAATGATGCCAGTGACAGGTGTTGATATTTTGATACATATAAGGGATTGATCAAATCTACCTGGGATGATTAGTAAAGTCTTTAGTTTTCTTCCAATAAAAAATTGTTGATTTTATAGTTCTTTTAATTGACAATACAATGCTATACCTTCATATAATGCCTATTATCTTTCCTATTAGTACTATAAGGAGTGTTCTGAAACCAAAAATATCTAGCAAAGAAACAGATATTAAAATGTATCATGAATAGAATATCATCTGTGAATCCATTAAATATCTATAAAATAATTCTAAAATCTTGATTTATTTATCATTTTCTGAGAAGCCTTTTAAAGGTTATTGTAAAAATGAAGTGATTTTTCTTGATAGAAATTTTGTATATCATTTATTTAATGCAAGTTACTCCAATTATCATTTAGCTAATGAACCCTTCAAATTTCATTTGCATAATTGGTGCCAATTTTGACAAGGGGAATTTATCCTGCTGTGATAAAAGCATCATTGGACTCACCAATAGAGTAATGATTATTTAGTTTGCAATCAGCATGGACATTCCACTGAACAGACAGGCTGGAACTCTGGTTTCTAAAATCCTTGCTATCTTTCTAGTTACAGGCCTGGGACTCAAAACGTGATTGACTAATTTATGTTATAAATAGTGATGAAGTTTCATTTGATTGGTATCTTCAGATGGACTAAAAACTCTGGTTTTCAAAATGAAATGCCTCTTTTTTGAATCTGAGGACATTTTTATATACTACTATCTATGAAGTGGTGACTCTCAATTCTCTATGTCCATAGCTCCAGCTTTGCATCTGAGCTCCGTAGCCACATATTAAATTGCCCACTAGACACCTTCGCCTGAATGTCTTACTATTCTAAGCTCTGTGCTGAGCATTTTTTCATGCATTAGCTCATACTTATAACAGTCTGGTAAAGTAGATATTATGTTATTTTAGAGCTGACAAAAGTCAGGATCACAAGTAAATCCCCAAGGTCATGCAGCTAATAGGGGAAGAACATGGGATTCAAACCAACTAACTCTAAAGTTATATTACATCTTAGAATTAATCTGAATTAAAATTGAGCTCCTAGACCAAATAATATTAAGTTTGAGATCATACCTTTTTAAAAAAAGTACTGCATATTGATGAATATCACAGCATTCTTTCATCCACACAAATATGCCAGGTTTATCCTCTACTTTGCTCTTGTCCAGTACTGGTTAAAAACATCAACCAGCTTGCAAAGGTTGTATTTGAGGATTTTCTTGAAGAAGAATGTAGCCTGATTACTTGAGAGAATAAAGCAGTGGATAGGTGAAATAAGTTATCAGAAAGAATTAGTCTAAAAATGATTACTCTCTCAGACCTAAGTATATTTAACAATAACTACAGGTCCCTACATTACAAATAAGCAATTCAGGATGATCACCCAGGTATGAAAAATTGATCCATGGAGTACCCATTGTGGCTCAGTGGTTAATGAACCCAACTAGTTACAGGTTCAATCCCTGGCCTCGCTCAGTTGGTTAAGGATCCAGCGTTGCCGTGAGCTATGGTGTATGGCTTGGATCCCATGTTGCTGTGACTGTGGCTTAGACCGGTGGCTACAGCTCCGCGATTGGACCCCTATCCTGGGAACCTCCATATACCGTGGGTGCGGCCCTAAAAAAAATAAAATAAAATTGATCCAGACCAACTAGTCTTCAGTATCTTGTTCTGCTTTGTGCATATACAGCTAGATTTCTGTATTTTATAAAATTTAACAAGTTCACGAAATATTACTGAGTTTGATTATTATGGTGAGAGTCATAAGATAAAGCCAAGCTAATATGTCTTGTTTCTTATTAAACATCTTGAAATTTAATTTCCTCCTGAAATTGCTGTGTGGATTAAGTGTGATATGACAAAATCAGTGAAAAAAATGTTTCTTTTATAACACAATTAATCATGCATTTAAGTAAAGCAGAGTTTCACTAATTGATTTTTGTTGTTAATTTTAGATAAGTTAATATGCTAGTCCTAGCTACTATAGGAAGGGAACTATCCATTATTAAAAACTACAGGAATATGTTAAAAAAAAAAGTGAGAAAGGGTCAGAAACTTAACTAGAAATCGGAGTTCCAGTACTCAGGAGAGTTTCAGGAATTTGGCATTTATTAAGTACTGATGATGAGCTGGGGTAAGTGTGCAAAATGCTTAATATGCTTTATTACATTTATCCCACCAGGGTTTACTGAGTGCCTACTGGGCTGTTCCAGGAATGATTCTAGTTAAAAATCCTGTGATATCAGTGCTATTTTTCCATTTTTCTCCCTTGCAATTAAACTGAACACTGGAATGCTAAATAAGTTTCCTGGGATTGTACAATCTGTGTTAGTCAAAAATTGAAACTGGGTTTATTTACTCCAAAGTACATGTTCTCAAACCCTATACAATGCTATCTTCTACAATCATAAAAGTTTTTCTTTAGAGACAGTGAAATTTGGGCAAAAGATGTGGGTTTAGAGGGGAAAAAAAGATTTATATTTAAATTCTGGTCCCTTGTATCATTAACTTATAATCATTAGCCTCATAGCCCTCAGTTTCTTAACTAGTATAATGAGTAATGAAATGCCTAATTTATCTGGTTCACTGTGATTACAGGAAATAATGTATGCCAAGTGTGTGTGGTATATTAACTTGTACTTAGAAAAAAAATTATTATATTATTTTAGAAGACTGGTGACCTCTTTGTTTTTTATTCTCAGCATCTACCATAATGTCTATTATGTTGTGGACAGTTAATAACTGCTTGTAGATTAAATAATGAATAAAGGAGTGATTAGGTGTATATGAAGTATCCAAAATACTCTCATAATAATTTTCTCATTCAATTCGTCAAGATAGGCTCCCACATTGTCAGTGTTTCTTCTTAGATGTTTGTTTCTGAATGATTCCTACTGTGAGGTAATATTAATAATACTTCACCTTGTATTTAAAAAAATATATGTCATGCCAGAGCATATAGCAGGAACTCACTAAGTACAAATTGTACCCAAATTAGGACAAGAAAAAAGATCCATTAATCCAGAATGAAACAACTCTCTTATTGGATCAAAATTACCAGAGGTGATTGAAGGGACTCTATTTTATAAAATAGAAAACATACTTAAAAAAAAAAAAAAAAAAAAAACTGGAGTTTCCGTCGTGGCGCAGTGGTTAATGAATCCGACTAGGAACCATGAGGTTGCGGATTCAATCCCTGGCCTTGCTCAATGGGTTAAGGATCCGGCATTGCTGTGAGCTGTGATGTAGGTTGCAGACATGGCTCAGATCCCGCATTGCTGTGGCTCTGGCGTAGGCCGGCAGCTACAGCTCTGATTCGACCCCTAGCCTGGGAACTTCCATATGCCATGAGAGCGGCCCCAGAAATGCAAAAAGACAAAAAACAAACAAACAAACAAAAAAAACCCAACTTGTCAATCCTTCCCAAATTGATATATAGATTCAATGCATCCCCAAACGAAATCTTAGCATGTTATTTTATTCATATCAACAATCTGACTCTAAAGTTTAATCAAGAAGCAAAGACTCTGAAGAGCCAAAACAATATTGAAGAAGAACAAAGGTGGAGGACTGATACTACCTGAATTTAAAACTTATGATAAAGCTACAGTAATCCAGGCAGTGTGGTACTGGTAACAGAACAGACAAATACATCAATAGTACAGAATGGAGGGCTCAGAAATAGACCCACTTAAGTATTGTTAACTGATCTTTGACAAAAGAGCAAAGATAATACAATGGTTCAAAGATCATCTTTTCAACTAATGATGCTCGAACAACTTAACATCCAAATGGGAGAAAAAAGAATTAGACACAGACATTATAGTTGTTACAAAAATTAACTCAAAATTGATCAAATACCTAAATGCAAACTTCAAAACTACAAAACACCTAGAAGATGACAGAAAAAAACCTAGATGATCTTGGGTATGGTGATACCTTTTTAAGATAACACACACATGATTCATATAAGACATAATTGATAAACTGGACTTGAAACTTAAAAACTTTTTTTTCGGAGTTTCTGTCGTGGCACAGTGGTTAACGAATCCGACTAGGAACCACGAGGTTGCGGATTCAATCCCTGGCCTTGCTCAGTGGGTTAAGGATCCGGCGTTGCCGTGAGCTGTGGTGTAGGTTGCAGACGCGGCTCGGATCCCGCATTGCTGTGGCTCTGGCGTAGGCCAGTGGCTACAGCTCCAATTCGACCCCTAGCCTGGGAACCTCCATATGCCGCGGGAGCGGCCCAAAGAAATAGCAAAAAGACCAAAAAAAAAAAAACTTTTTTTTCTGTGAAAGACAATGTCAAGAGTAAGAGAAGACAAGCCACAGATTGGAAGAAAAGATTTGCAAAAGACAGTATCTGATTAGGACGGTTACCCAAAATATACAAAGGACCCTCAACAAAAATGAGATACTACTGCACATCTATTAGAATAGTCAAAATCTGGAGCATTGATGGCACCAAATGCTGACTAGGGCATGAAGCAACAGAAACTCTGATTCATTGTTGGTAGGAATGCAAAGTGGTGCAGTAACTTTAGAAGAGAATTTGGCAGTTTATTCCAAAACAAATATAATCTTACCATAGGACCTCGCAGTCATAGTCCTTGCTATTTACTCAAAGGAATTGAAAATTTATGTCCACACAAAACCCTGAACATAGATGTTTATAACAGCTTAATTCATAGTTGCCAAACCTTGGAGGCAGTCAAGATGTCCTTCCATAGATGAATGGATAAATAAACCGTGGGAATGCAGACAATGAAATCTTATTCAGTGCTAAAAGTGATGTGCTATCAAGTCATGGAAATACACAGAGGAAATATAATGTACATTTCTAAATGAAAGAAGCCAATCTGACAGAGTTTTATAGTTATGATTACAACTATATGACATTCTGAAATGAATAAAAAGATCAGTGTTTGCCAGAGGTTGAAGGGAAGGGGGGAATGAATAAGCAGATCACAGAGAAATTTTACAGCAGGAAAAACGCACTGTAAGATACCATAATGACGAAATACGTGTTGTTGTATATTTGATCAAACCTATAAAATGGACAACAGCAAGAGTGAACCACAAGGTAAACTATGGGCTTTGGGATTATAATGTGTCAATGCAGGCTGATCAGTTGTGACAAAGGTACCATCCCAGTAGGGGATGTTGATAATAGGGGAGGTTATGCACGCATGGGGCAGGGGGTATATAGGAAATTTCTGTTCATATTCCCCTAAATTATCCTTAACTTAAAAATACTCAAAAAAGTATTATTTGGGGAAAAAAAGTATAAAAAACAGTTCCAGTATATATAGATGTTTGGAACTGCTCTTAGAATGGATTCTCTAACCCAGGGATAAAAGAGAAAATTGCACTTGGCCAGGTATGACAAAAAACAAGTATTCAGATAAGCACAGGGTTTTTTTAAAATACTTTGATGCACATAATTATGCATGAAGGAATTGGAATTGAAAAATAATATTATTTTAGGAAATGGGTATTTATAATTAACTGTCATATTATTGGAAAATATTTTTTTTGCAACCTTTTCTGTAAAACATAAGAACAAAGATAATGAGACTGATTTTTACTTTATGGTCTATGGAATCTGCAATATTATTTTATACTGCTGACATAGGTTTTGCAAGACTAAGGAAAAGAAAAAAGTTTAAAATATCTCATTTATTTACAATAGCTTTTCTTACAAGCCTTAACAAATTGTAGTACATTATTGTTCAAAATATTCACACTCTCCTCTCTGTGGGTTACATGTCTCAGACCCTTTACTTTGGGCTCTGCCATGTGGCTGTCTTTTGGCCAATGAAATTTGGATAGAAGCAATGATATGTCAGTTCCACACCTATAGCTTAAGACTAGGGTTTCCAGATTTAGCAAATAAAAATAGAGGATGTCCAGTTAAATTTGAAATTCAGATAAGCAATAGCTTATCTTAATATAAGGATGTCCCAAATATTATATGAGACATACTTAACATTAAAAACACTTGTTGCTTATCTGAATTTCAGATTTAACTGAGCACCCTGTATTTTACTTGGCAGCTCTATTTAAAAGCCACTGAATGCTTTTGCTTATTCTCCTGCCAGTGCCATAGAAAGAGTATGCATATCCTGGCAAGCCCACTTGCTTCCAGGAGGAGGAAGAAGGTTCATAGATCAGATGTATTGTTAACTTGCAGATGAGAGCTGCTCAATTGAAATGTATCTAGGTCAATTGACCCTCTACCCACCTATGCAAATCACAGATGTGTCGGCAAAACAAATGCTTATGGTTGTTTGTCAATGAAATTTTTGTGGTTATTTATTATATAACAATAACTGACAGACACACAGGTTTTCATAAAATAAAAGGAGTAAAGAGCACATTGGCATAATTATCAAAAAACGCAGAATCAGTAACTTCTGTGACTTTTTTTTAAGTTGATCAACGTTTTCATGGAGATATACTGTATAGTAGGTGTTTTACTTTTAATTTATCCCAGATAATATTTGCTCATTCAGTAACACAGGACAGTATATACCATCTCATCTCTGTGAGAATTACAAATTACTGTTGATAGATGACTGGACCTGAATCTTTCCCAAATCACACCTTTCTCCTATTCTTACTTTTTTTTCTACTGCATATAGACCAACTACTCACACTTACAATAAGTTTCATTCATTGATCATTTTATTCAATGAATACTTACTTAGTGCCTTGTTATTACTGCCTGACAAATTATTTCAAAATTTAGTGGCTTGGGACAACATTTATTATCCTATAGTTTTTGTGAGTCAAGAATCTGGGAATGGACAGAGAGAGTCACTGCTTCAGGGTTTTTCATAGTCTGATGAACATGTTGGCTGGAGTGTACTCATCGAAAGACAACTACATAAAAGTTCTATTTCTCAAGTTATTCATTTTGTTGTTGGTAAGATTATATTTCACATGGGCTGTTGGGCTGAGAGCTTCAGATTCCTAGTTGCCATCAGTCAGAGACTTCCCTCAGTTGCTTGCCACATGGGTATATCCCACATGACAGCTTATTTCATCAAAGTGTGTAAGCCAAGAAATAAATGAAAAGCGAGAAGATCAGCAAGATGGAAGTCAAACAGTTTTATAACTTGATCACACAAATGACATCACATCACTTTTGCCATATTCTATTCATTAGAAGCAAGTTACTAGGCCCAGCCCTCACTCAGGGGAGGGTATTATGCAAGAGTAGGACTACTGGGAATTGGGCACCATTGGGATCCATGGTAGGTTGAAAAATGCTCCCCCTCCGCCATCCCTCCAAATGGGGAGATTGCCCTGGATTATTTGGGTGAACCCTGAAAACAATACAAGTATCCTTATAAAGGGAGCCAGAGTGCAATTTATATGTAGAATGGAAAAGAAAACATGAAGATGGAGCAGAGAGTGATCCAAAGATGCTGGTGCAAAACAATAAAGATAAAAATGCACTGTGTCTCAAGTAATTACTTTCTCAGAAACCAAGATAAGCAAATATCATAAATATAGATAGCAGAGACACATACACATATACATTCTACTTTAAGCAAGTACCTCCTTGACCTTCTTGACAACCTCTGGAAATACCATGCTATTTTACATTTCAGCACCTTTAGGAACTATTGTAATGTACTCTCTAAAAACATGAATTGTATGATCGTACTATCCTGGTTTAAAAACATGAATTGTATGATCGTACTATCCTGGTTTAAATCATGACACTACCCTTTTCTAGTTCTGTCATCTTTGGTAAATTACTTAACCTATCTGAGATTCAGCATTCTTGTTTTTAAAATTGAAATAAAATAACCTACTGCATAAGATTTTTCTGAATAAAGATTTAATAAGCTAATGCATGCTTAGAATTTTAGTTTCATGTCTAGAAGTTGCTCCCTAAATATTACTTATGATTATCTCACAACTTTGCCAGGCCTAGAATATTCTGTTTTCTCCCTTGTCAGTGGAATTCTTTGTCTTTAAGGAGTAAATTAAGTCTGCTCCTCTTTGAAGTCTTATTTCATAACTTTTGTTATACATTGTCTATAGCAATCCATGGTAATATCTTCCCTTGGTCTTACCTCTATTATCACATTACCACATAATCTTGTGAACATATATGTTTGTATTTTTTTCTTTTGCTAAATGTTAAGAGCTCTGCTTCATATATCGTGGGTCCTCAGTATGGAATTTTTTGAAATGCTCATGAAATATTATCTTGAGGGTTGGTGAAGCCTTTGGTCACATTGCAAATCCCTGGAAATCAGAACATCTTTATTCTCAATGCTCTGTACCAGAGCATTGCCAATGTGTCAGAGTATTAGCACGAAATAATATTTATAAGTGCATGAAGTGAAGTATATGATTAAAATTGTTATTTTCACTGTTATTCAATACATGATTTTTCTCAAGACATTTTTATCTTTGGAGAAAACATCAAATCACTTGAATATTTACCAACATAATTGATAGCTAAGGAGGCGAGGGGAAGAGAGATGGAGAGAGAAGTGAGAGAGGGAGAGAAAAAGAGAATTTTTTTAAAAATCCTAATTGTTGGTTATTTCTAGAAATTTGGTTGAAAAGTCACATCCAAAATTACCCAATCAATGGCTATACCCAATAATACTTTATTACTACAGAAAAATATTCCATCTGGATTTACTCGTAGTGGATGGTAGTAAATCAATATTTGTCAAACTAAATTGAACTAAGCTGACAATCCTTCTACTATAACTCTTTTATAGAGAACACCAAGTGTGAAAAACTTTAAAAATGGTAAAAATTGTATTTCCTAATGGTTTCTTAATCTTCCGTTTCTCTGCCTACCTTTCCACTGCTTTTGTAAATTCTCTTTTAACTTTGGTTATTAATCTCCCAAGTAGCAGTATCAGCAAATGGGGCCAACTCACAGATGGAAAGTTAGAACTTGGGCCAGACGCTAACATATTCATCCACTGCCTTCCAGAGTTAGTCAAGTGTGTCCAGCTGGTTTAGCATAATAGCAAGTTTATTAATACAACATAACATCATAATCAGTGAATTGAGACTAAATTTTCTTTCAATAGAAATGAAACTACACAGTCACAGTGAATGTCCTACGGGATCTATGGGGGAAAGCACAACCAGTTTAAACCTAGGATTCCTCAGCATTTCCATCACTGTAAGGAGAATATATATTTGCCTTGTAGTGTATCTTACATTTAATTTTTCTTCAAAATGTTTTGACCAGTGCTAATAATAGCTAATAGGGTAGATGTTAGCCTTTTATAAGTAGGGCGTTAAATGTTAGAGTATTTATGAGTAGACAACCTATAATGTTGAAATCTAAATTTTTTGCAAGTGACTTGAATTCAACAGGGTAGAAAGCCTAGGATGTAAAACTCACAAGTTCCATAACAACCTGATTTAAATATTAAGTAAAGACTTACCAACATGCCACATATTTTACAGGGAATATCTGATGCACTATTATTGTCTAATTATAAAAAGAACTCTGCTTCACATAGTCCCTACCAGCAGACATGCTTAGTGATGTGGAGAAATGAGATAATTCTAAAGCTAAATTGAAGAAGTAAACAATCCACTTAACACTTAAATTATCTAAAGGAGTCCAAAACTTAAATTATGTAGGCAAATTTTTCAATTTTCAAGTTTATCTATCTGGCTTTGGCCTCCAGTATTATGATCTTAATTTATCTTAGTTCTCTGAAGAATTCATTAAAAATGTAAAAACCTGGAAATAATCTTAGAATGATGAGATTAACAATGATAATACTATTATTGGTTATTAGTGAATGTCAATCAATCTGTGAGAAGTAGGATGCCATATTGTAAAGAGCATAGGCTTTAGGGGAATCCAGATACACCTAAGAGATGGTATCTAGGACTTAAATATTGCCTCCAACAGTTACTAGCTTGGGTTATTTATTTATTATTTATTTAACTAAATTCATTTTATTATAGTTGTACAACCATTATTACAACCCAATTTTATAACTTTTCTATCCCAAATCTCCAGCTCATTTCTCTGCCATGCCACAACATGTCTCCTTTGGTTACCATAAGTTTTTTGAAGTCTGTGAGTCTATTTCTATTCTGAAAATAAGTTCATTGTATCCTTTTTTTTAGATTCCATATATAAGTGATAGCATATGATGTTTGTGCCTCACTGTCTGACTAACCTCACTTATGATAATTTATAGGCCCATCCACATTGCTGCAAATGCCATTAGTTCATTCCTTTTTATGGCTGAACAATATTCCATTGTGTAATATGTACCACATCTTCTTTATCCACTCCTCTGTCGATAGACATTTAGGTTGCTTCCATGTCTTGGCTATTGTATATAGTACTGAAATGAACATTGGGATACATGTATCTTTTTGAGCCATAGTTTTCTCTGGACAGATGGCCAAGAGTGGGATCGTTGGATCCCCCAATTCTGTAGAGCTCCTACACACAAGCCCCACTGGCCCTCAATGCCAAATCCTCTCGGGGCTCCTCCTCCCAATGCCAGATCCCCAGGCATGGGAACCTGACATGGAGCTCAGAACTCTCACTCCTGTGGGTGAGCATCTGTGATATAGTTATTTTCTAGTCTGTGGGCTGGTCACCCGGCAGGTATGGTATTGCTTATATCACCTAACTGCCTCTCCTCCTGCCTTAATGTGGCCTCCTTCTTGTCCCCTGGAATAGGATATCTTTTTTGATAGTTTCCAGCCTATTTTGCGAAGGTTGTTCACTAGCTTGGGTTATTTATTTAAATTCTGTTTTATACTATAGTTATGAAACACTATATAACATACTTATAGTACATACTTCCAAAAATATGTGTAAGGGTTATATGCCACAGTGTAAAGCACTAAGAACCCTGGCAGGTAAAAAAAAAACTCAATAAATCTTAGGTAATGTTACTACTATAATTACTTTATAGTGATATTATTTTTCAGATCCAGAAAGACATGTATCTATTTTTTTTCCTATGGAAATCATTTTTTCTATTTACTTATTTTTAACTTTTATTGGTATTAGTTAACCTACAATGTTGTATTAATTTCAGGTGTACAACAATGTGAATCAGTTATACATATATCCATTCATTTTCAGATTCTTTTCTCATTTAAATTATTAAAGAGTACTGAGGAGATTTCCCCGCTATACAGTCAATCTTTATTATTTATCTATTTTATATATAGCAGTGTATATGTGTTAATCTGAGCCTTCTAAATTATCCCTCCCCTCAACCTTTCCCCTTTGGTAACCTTAAGTTTGGTTTCTAAATATTTGAGCCTGTTTCTTTTTTATGAAAAAGTTCTTTTGTATTATTTTTATTAGATTCCACATAGTAGTGATTTCATACGGTATTTGTCTTTCTCTGTCTGACTTACTTTACTTAGTATGATAATGTCCAGGTCCATCCATGTTGCTGCAAATGATATTATTTCATGCTTTTTTATGGTTGAGTAATATTCCTTTGTATATATGTACCTCATCTTTATCAATTCTTCTGTTGATGGACATTTAGTTTGCTTCCATGTCCTGGCTATTGTAAACAGTGCTGTGATGAACATTGGAGTGCATGTATCTTTTCAGATTATGTTTTTCTCTGGATTAGATGCCCAGGAGTAGGATTGCTGGATCATATATTTCTATATTTATTTTTTGAAGTAATCTTCCTTCATACTGCTTACACCAATGTACATTCCCACTAACAGTGTAGGGAGGTCCCCTTTTCTCCACACCCTCTCCAGCATTTATTGTTTTTAGACTAATCAATGATGGCCATTCTGACAGGTATGAAGTGGTACTTCATTTTAGTCAGAAAAACATCATTTTTGCTCTCACTAAAATATTGTTACTAATGTATAAGTGCATTATAAGGGGCAAAAAGTAATGTCATTGAATGTGCCTCTTGACTTTTTAAGAAATTTATTGAAGTTTAGTTGACATACAATGTTGTATTAATTTCTGCTGCATAGCAAAATGACACAGTTACACATATATATATTCCCTTTTCATATTCCTCTCCATATAGTTAATCACAGGGTATTGAATATAGTTCCCTGTGCCACACAGTAGGACCCATATATAACAGTTTGCCTCTGTTAATCCCAAACTGCCAATTCTTCCTTCTCCAACCACCCCTCAGTGCCTCATTGAGTTTTAATCTTTAACATTTGTGACTTAGCAATATAAAGGTCTAATTCTGGTTTCATTTTTTCTTTATTCCTGATTTTTATGGCTGCCATAGCTGAAAACGATTTACAAATCCAAATGGCAGAAAGGCTGCATAAATGCAATTAAAAATTATTCAACAAGATGTTTAAGTTTATTCACCACTTATGGATAGTTTATGTTGAATTACATCTTGTAAATGTCCTCCTTCTCTCATTCAATTTGTTGTTTTTCAACCTAACTGCAAAACATTGCACTTTTATATTTTTAAAAAAGCATTTCAATCCCCCCAAAATATCATTTATGTGAATTTTAGGAAGGTAAAAAATTATGTTTCTGTGGTTTTAGCTCTGTAGATATGAATGTTTTTATGGATGATATATAGCATTTTTGGCAGCAACACTAGAGAAGGATGGAAACAATTTTCAGTATCTATTTTCCAGATACTCTTTCCACAGCAAGAATTTATTTCAAAAAGCAATTGTTTTCTTGCTTATCGTTGAAATATCGCTGTTATCTTTAAGAGATGAATTAAAAGAGCTTATTTATTTAATAATCTGATAAATAGCAGCTACCCAAGTAGTCTCTTTTCATACCAGAAAAACAAACAAACAAAAACAGCAAATTTCAAGCAGTCGTCTTTTGTAAAATAAAAATATATAATTTACCTTTAGGGTCAACAACTCTTTTCACTATATTGGCAAAATATTTTATAGCCAATTCCCATTTTGTTTCATAGTATTGTGTAGATTTTATTTTTAAATCTGTATTTTTAACACAATTAACCATTTTATGTTATCCCACAAAATGCAAAATGTGTTTTATTAAAACACAAACCACCCAATGAGCACACTATTGTCAATACTTCTGTTGTGTGAAGTGTTTATTCTTTTCAGGGATTATTTCCTGATAAAAGCTTAGTCAGGATGAGAACTGAATAAGGCAGAGATTGAGTAAGACAGGATGAAGAAGAGGTTAGCCCATTTGTTGAATATTACAAAACTCAATTTCTTCTATGTATTTATATCAAAAATAAATATCATGTCCTCTATTTTCTCCCTGTCCCCAGTATGTCATTGTATACATTCCTGAGTTTGTGGCTCCCACTTCGGAGAATACGGCAAAGCCTCCAAAGTTTGAATGTGATCTACGTTGGAAAATCAGCAAAAGCTGGAGTGGTAAGAAAAGGCTACTCTGTTGGGTTGGGGTAAGAGGGAGATAGCTTTTTGCAGCTTTTATAGATTATAGAATTTTCCTTCAATTCCAAAATCTGGTCTGGAATGAGACCTCTTAGAAGTCCTAGGACCAGCAAGAGCATGAATTGCTAAAACTTGAATTTGCATTCCAATTGCTAAAAAAACAAACAAACCAACCCTCTTTATTTCAGTCTATAATATCACAAAAGGAAGAATTGTCCTTCTTCAATTAGTCACATAAAATTAGAACTCCAAACATAATAGCACTAGCTATTTATTGAAAACTGAATTTATGTCAAACATTGTACTAAAAGTGTTTCATAAGGATTATTTCATTCAATTCTCAAAAGAAATCTATGAAATAAGTTTTATAGGGGTGAATTAAATAATCCAAGGTTATAGGATTGATAAGTGGTAAAGCTGTGGTATGAATATTAGTAGTAAGAAGTGGTATTATGTTTCTAGTGATGTCACACACTGTGTGTGGCAGGAGCACAAGTAGTGTGAGGAGATGCATGTGCACACTTTGAGTACAAAATTTAAGGGAAAGAAATGTGTCAGTAAACTTAGTACCTAAGATAAATCATCTTTTAATGCATTAATTTTTAAAAATCAAAATTAATGCCAAAAATAGATGGTGAACACAATGTAAAATTTTTAAATAAAGACAAAATTGCTATTTCTGAGGGTATGGATCAGGAAACTAAATTTTTTGAGCACTCCCTAATTTAGATTTTGTAAATACTTATCCAGGGTTCTCTCTCCTGCTTTGTTTTCTGGTGATGTAACCAAATAAATTAACCAGTTGGGCACAATGAATTCATCATACTACCATTTTGCAATAACATGACTTATCTTAATGTCTGTCTTGGTTTTTAGGGTAAAAAGATCTTTACATGATACCCTGAGTAACGGTGATTAGTGATATTAGTCATTAGATATAGAAATTATTACATATACCTTTCATAGACATAGAAAGGGCACATAGTAAACATTCATTAAAATGTAGTAGACTTTTTTTTAGATGACATTTGTTTTTTCCTTTCCTTGATAATTTTTTCTTGAGAGATGAGAAAGTTGGCATAGGATAATTAAGAACTGAAACACTGTACTGGAATTTCTATGTTACAGGAAATGAAGGAAGCCATAACACATGATTAATTAGCAAAAATATTATGTTCTGTAAGAGACTAGTGCCTTCTGGAGTTACCTTCAGCTGTGGCTACTTAAAAGACCACATACCTTTCATCAGTGCCTGTTCAATGTTATATTCCCAGGTCTTACACTTTATAGTTCAGCTCGGTTTCTAGGAGGCACTTTATACACAGGAAAGAAAATAAGAAAGGCATGAACTTCTAACATAGACAAACATGAATCCAATCTTGGGCAAGATACTTGATCTCCCTAAAACTCAGTTTCCCCACAGAGAAAGCAATGATTATCTGAGTATGTTTATATTTCATTGTGCCTTAAGATCTATATTTTCCTAGCCTTTGGTTTATAGAGCTTAGTTATTTATATAATTTTTAGAACTAAAACATAACCTTTGCTTGGTTATTGCTAACTACAAGATACTGTATTTTCAGCTAATGAGGACAGAATCCTAATAAGAAAAAGAAAACTAAACAAAGAAGAGAAATTTAATGTGTTTCTCCTAGAAATAGTAATCTACTTTCCATCCTAATATGTGAGTAAACTAGATGATTAAAAGCATATCTAAACATGATAGAGATAATATGAGAAAAAGAATGTATACATATGAATAACTGGGTCACTTTGCTGTACAGCAGAAATTGAACATTGTAAATCAACTATAATAAAAATTAAAAAAATAAAAGCATATCTAGTGGGCACATTATAATGTTCAATATCATTAATACCCCACCTTTTGATATACATTTGTTGACAAATTTATAAACATCTTGTAACAAACAGGATATCAATGAATCAGTTCCTACGCATTTCAATTCTTCCACATATGTAAAACACACATATATGTCTTATTCAGTCTTTTGTCTTTCTGACTTATCCTAATCAAATATATTTAATGAAATCTCAAAATAATTAATTAAACTATCTCACTACCATATTATTCAGATAGTTTGTTTTAAAGTACGTAGGCAACTGTCTTAGTGGTATGATTATATATAAGTCAGAGTTATACTTGAAAAAAACAGTTTTATTTTAATGATTTTAATTTTTTTCCATTATAGCTGGTTTACAGTGTTCTGTCAATTTTCTACCATATAGCAAGGTGACCCAGTCACACATACATATATACGTTCTTTTTTTTCACATTATCATGCTCTATCATAAGTGACTAGATATAGTTCCCAGTGCTATACAGCAGGATCTCATTGCTTACCCATTCGAAAGGCAACAGTTTGCATCTATTAACCCCATATTCCCAGGCCATCCTATTCCCTCTCCCTCCTCCTTGGCAACCACAAGTCTGTTTTCCATGTCCATGATTTTCTTTTCTGTAAAACCATTGTTTTAACTGACATGTAATATGATTGTGTTGTAGATAATTCCATAATCAAGATTTGTTTCAGTTACATATTGCTACGTTAAAAAAACACTAAAAACTTAGTGGTGTAAAAATAATTTATTTTTTCCTCATAGGTCTGTGCCTTAACTGGACTAAATTGGGTATGTTTTTCCACACTGTATAGGCTGAATGAGGTCACATTCAACTGGGAAGTCAGCTGGGGCTAAAATGACTAAAATGGTATTTTATCCACTACAGTGTTTCTACATGTAGTCTCTTGATATACACTAGTTTAATGACTCTCTCCCAAGAGGTAGAAAGCAGATGTCAGTCTTTTCAACACTTGAGCCAAGATTGCAATTTTAGCTGCATTCAAGCAAACCATGAGACCAACCAAACAGTTTCAAGAAGAGAGGAAACAGACCACCACTTGATGGAAAGAATGGCATCCACATACACGGGTGAAAAGAACATGGATAGCCATTTTTGAAGGCCTTCTGTCTCTATATTCTGCCACAACAATCCACACCCCCTACCTGCAAAATACATTCACCTCTCCCCAGACAGTCACATCTTATTATGAAATCAGCTCCAAGTCAAGGATCCTGTCAGCTAACTCAAGCCCATATGGGGCTAACGCTCCTCAGGGGGCAGTTGTTCAGAGGTAGGAACTTAAGTGCAGTTTCCAACATAAAATATCTGTCATTGGCATTGTGACCGAGGAGCTGGCAGAGGCCTGGATGGTGATGAAGAGATTGTTACTGAAGGAATAATGGAAAACTGGGAGGATTGCTATGAGAGACTGGAGAAAGGGAGAGTGTGTTAAGTATTGGCAGAAAAATTATCATCTGAAATTGCTTGGAAGATAGAGGAAGTACCTAGTAAACACTGATGTGGCTTAGAAGCTTTCCAGATAACATTTTGAAAACATTTTTAAGCTGTCTATGAGCAGATATTATAAGAGAAAAATGAACTAAAGAAGAAACTTTTTTCAATAGAACCAAGAAGAAATATTTTCAACCAAGTTTCACTAGGTTGGAAAATAACACTATTTCTCATTCCCAATTACTCAAACTGACAAAAAAATTCTCAATATAAGAAATAGCTTCATAACAAATATCAAATTGAGGCTCTGACAGCAAAAATGTAGCCTCAGGGTTAAGATCAAAACAAGGGTATAGCTTTATTAATACTGCCTGTTAACAACACTGAGAGGTTTAAGGCAGTGCCTTGTAATCCCTTTTGACCAGGCAAAAGCTTTCAAAGAATTTTAAATTTATTATCCCAGAGCATCTTGAATCTCAATCCAAAGTAGAGAGTGGTTTACCTTAAAGAGATTTTTGTGCTCGTGGTGGTTTTTTGTTTTTGTTTTTGTTTTTTGTTTTTTTTGGTGTAGTGGAATATAAGTTGATAGCTTGGAAATACACAGTGTTTTTTAAGGTAGTTGAATTAGATTGGATGAAAAGGGAGAGAGAGTTTTAAATGAAATTTTAAAATAAAAAAAAAAGACTTTTAGGCCCTCAACTTTATATTGGCAGGATGAAGGCTGAAAATGCTACTCTGATATAAATATAGGACATGTCTTATGCAAAAAGATGATTTGAAAGGCAGAGGCAAGAGTCCAAGGTTGCAGCTTAGAACCATAGAAATCACTCCTAGGGAACAGACTGAATCCAAATAGAGGAATTTTCCTTGTTCAAGAGTAGGGTACTCTTGAGAACGTACACTTTGCCATTGTGTGCTGAGTTAGCCTTTTCAAATAGTAAGCTTACAGATTGACAAGATCTGCACTAGAAGAGCCTTATCTATACATGAATATGGACCACAAAAAAATGGATTTGAGCCTGATAAGACTTACGGGTCTTGATTAGTGGTGAGAGCCTTCTACATGTGAAATGGATGTGAATTGTGGCCAGAGGGTAGGTTGTGGCAAATTTCCTGCAAATATTGCCATCAAGTTCTCCCATTCCAGGATGTTCACGATGTTTTCACATTAAGAAGTGGAGCCTATTTTCCCCATCTTGAGTCTGAAATAGGCTCGTGACTTACTCTAACCAATAAATCATGGCAAGAGAGAGGTTCTAGGCCTTCTGAGTCCAGGCTTTAAGAGAATTGACAACTTACACTTTCTCTCTCATGGAGCACTGAGCCACTATGCAGGAAGTCTAAGTCTTCTGCTGGAGAGACATGTGGAGGAGGGTGGAGGAGGTAGTGAGACCATTCTATCCATTCCATCTAGCTTCCATCTGAAAACATCCACATGATTACTCCAGCTGACCCCCCCGCCCCGGCCCCTGGCGAGCTCAAGTTAACTCAAAGAATCATAAGAAAAAAAACACTTTTTTGGTTCAAATCACTGTTTTTATTTTTGTTGATATATAAAAATTACTACAAATTTAGTGGCTTAAAACAATATACATATATTATCTTCATTTCCCTGGGTGAGGAGTCAGGTCATGGCCTGGCTGAGTCCTCTGCAGGGCTCTCACAAGGCTACAATCAAGGTTTCAGACAAGTTCCCATCTATTCGAGCCTTGACTAGATAAGAATCCACTTTAAAGACCCTTTGGGTTGTCGGCAGAATTTATTTCCTGGCAGCTATGTATCTGAGGGCCTCGGCTTCCTATTGGTTGTTGGCTGAAGACCTCTCTCAAGTTCTAGAGGCCACCCATAGTTCCCTGACACGTGGCCTTCTTCATTGGCAGTTCACAAGGTAGCTGTTTAGTTCTTGCTCCAATCTGCTAATACCAAAAGTCTTATGTATTATACTAAATCATATCCCATCACCTTTGCCATTTAATAAAACCTAATCAAGGGAGTGATGGCTCATTGCCTTTGCAATGTACTATTAGAAAGAAGTCACAGATACCACCTGCACTTAAAAGGAGGGGATTATATAAGAGTAATTGATGGTCACTTTAGGTGGTGTCTGCCACAGCCATTATTTTACATGGCTTCTCAAGCAGCTGTAGATATAATACCTTCCTTTCAGCAGGAATCCTTTGAGTAGAATTTGTCATTTTTAATCATTCAAGCAAAGAACCTAGTCAGAGAAACTACTTAATTAAATGTTTACAAAATTAAAGAAGCATCTTTTCAATAGAAATCTTGGCCACAATGTATAAGCAAAGAGTGCTTCTCATTTGAGTCAGCAGGTGAGAAGTGCCTACTCTAGAAAATCTTTAGGGTACATCAAACACTAAGCTCAGGCCAAGCAGTATCCTATTCATAGTCTGCTTTCAGATTCAAGATGCAAGCAAGTTCTTTCAGAAGTAGGACCATATTGGGGGATATGCTAATTCAAATCTCAGAAACGAAGTTCAAAAAAAAATAGTAATTTGTATCACCTGACATCAGATGATCTAGAAAATTGAAAGTCAAGGATTCAACATGTTTTATAGCAAGGGTTTTTGAATATTAGGACTTTTGTATTGATTCAGAACCACCATAATATGAAGATTGGGGAAATTTGGATCAAACTGATTCTTTAATATGTAAAGACATGTCCCAGAGTATGCTTTCATCAAAGGGTTGTTTACAAAGATGACCAGGGTCAGCATGCATCTTTCAGGTTCAAATTACATAATAGTATATTATTGCAAAAACTCTGCTGCAGATGTTGCTTCCTGGCAAACAGTAACTTATATATTGAAACAGTACCATAACATCAGATAAAAAGCAGTTTGTATGCAGTTACCCAACACTTAAAACAATGCTATTGTAGGTACTATGGTAAACTGTTTAAGGAAATCATGGAGAAAATGATTTCTTAAGAGAGTTTATTAAAATGCCAAGGTTTATGTTGCTGGGAAGTCACAGATCCAACTCTAACTTTATTCATTTTCATCAGGTTCCAAAGTCCATCTGGTTTTCTGTTATAATAAACTGTTCCTTTATTTATCCTCACAAGTGAATGATGCCAAAGCTTTGGGGAAGGATTTGATTTCTATCATTGAAAGCTAAGCATTCCTCTCCCTTGGTTTCCTTCAAAGAATTGAGATTATAGATGACGGAGATGGTCTCATTCCATATACATCAAATCACTGATTTCTGGAAGTATACTTTTTTTTTAAACTCAAAAAGTAAAGTTTGAATATCTAAACTAAATAAGAAGACCTTGATCCAGTCAGCATAGTTGGCTGGTTGTACCAATTGCAGTGGTAATAAAAACCACAGGCTTTTTTTTATTTTTTACTATATGATTTTTATTTTTTCCATTATAGTTCATTTATAGAGTTCTGTAAATTTCTACTGTACAGCAAAGTGACACAGTCATACACACACACACACACACATACATATTCTTTTTCTCACATATATCCTCCTTCATGTTCCATCACAAGTGACTAGACATAGCTCCCTAGCTATACAGCAGGATCTCATTGCTTTTACACTCCAAATACAATAGTTTGCTCTGATTAACCCCCAGTCTCCCAGTCCATCCCACTCCCTCCCCCTCCCCCTTGGCAATCACAAGTCTGTTTTCCAAGTCCATGATTTTCTTTTCTACCACTGGCATTCTGAACACAGAGGGCTGAAACAGAGCGTTTTAGAAAAGTAATTCTAAGTTTATGAAAAATAAAATCAATCAGCTGAAGAAGAAATTTACAGTGAAAGAATCAGCACTTCTATTCTCAAAAATAAAGTGTGAAAACGTCTCTTATTGCTCAGGAGAGTTGCTATACTTCACACCACAAAACTTCATAGAATTGCTCAACTTCAAACAGACTAGGTACAGACAGCTATGAAAACTCAGGAATACGTCATCTTCTGGGGTCACCACAAGCTGGAATAAAGAAGAAATGTGTTTATCCCCACCAGTTTGACCTGTATGCAACTTCAAAATAGGCTTAACAATCCACTCATTTATTCTTTTTTTTTTCTAAAAAAAGTGTTTATAGTTGATTTACAATGTTCTCTCAACTTCTGCTGTATCATTTATTCTTTTATTCATTTTTACCATGCATAGGTATTGCAATTCCTACTATGCGTGGTAGACTTTGAGATAATCACCAGGGAAAAAACAGTGAGCAGACACATCTGGTTTCTGCTTTCCTATAGCTCACAGTATAATAAGGAGCAGAAAAGGAGGACATGGGAACAAGCATTTGCAATACAGTAAAACAGGTCAAGTGCTGTGTTATACGGGCCATAGAGGAGAGGAGGTATATGTCAGAGAAGGCTTCCTGGAAGAAATCACACATATGGCAAAACTGAGTAATGAATCGTTGATGTCCAGGTTAAGAAGACTTGGGAAGCCAGTTTTAGATAAGGGAATGGCTTGTGTGAAGACTTAGTAGTGAGAAAAAGCAAGATAGATTGGAGGAATGGAATGAATTATAACCTGACAGAGCCCAGAGTGTAAAGGAGGGAGCAGCCAGAGGTGATGCTGGGGTATTGGGCCAGAGCATAGTCTGGTGAGTCTCTTGAGACTTATTTAAGCAGTGGGAGGGAGTTTGCACAAGTGGAAGCAGTGATGGGAAGAGAAATGTTCAGATTATATCTGGCTGCTATTTGAAAATCAATTTCTGTTGGCAAGATAAGATGTAGTGAAACTAGTGTGATAGCTATTGTATTACAGAGTCAACAGGATTTGATGACTGTCTGTATAGTTGATGGTGAAGAGGAATCAGGGAGGCCTCCCAAGTCACTGGATTGGCTGGAGGGTGGAAGGTGGTAGGAAACCCAGGAGGAGGAACAAGTTTGAGGATTAAGGATGGGATGATGCAATGAGTTCAGTTTGGGGCAAAAAAAGATATGTGTTGGTTTACTGAAAATACGTACTTGAATAATAATAGTTCGGTGTGCTTTATTGTTTCTTTTGAATTGCAATGTAGCTTTTTTAAAAATTTAAATGTTTAATTTTTTATTTTTTATTTTTGTGGTTGCCAAGGGGGAGGGGGAAGGACTGCCATGGATTGGGAGCTTGGGGTTAATAAATGTTTAATTTTTTAAATGTTATCAGCATTACTTCTACTTATACAACTACATACAGTCCCCAATTTATGATGGATCAACAACCGTCTTTCAATTTTACAGTGGTACAAAGGTGATACACATTCAGTAGAAACCAAACCCTGATTTTTGAATTTTGATCTTTTGCTGGGCTAACAATATGCAGTATAATACTCTCGTGATGTTAAGCAGTGGCAGCTCCTGGTCAGCCTTGTGATCACAAAGGTAAACAACTGTTTTTAGGCTTACAGCCATTCTGTTTTTCACTTTCTGTACTATAGTCAACAGATTACATGGGGTAGTCAGCATTTTATTATAGAATAGACTGTGTTAGATGGTCTTGCCCAACTGTAGGCTAATGTAAGTGTTGTGTGTATGTTTAAGGTACCCAGAGCTAAGCTGTGATGTTAGTAGGTTAGGTGTACTAAATGTATTTTTGACTTATGCTATTTTCAAATTTATGATGATTTTATCAGGATGTAATCCCATCCTAAGTAGAGAAAAATCTGTACTATTATCATGATCATGACCTATAGTTTTGAATAGCTCCAGGGTGCTAGGTTGTATACTAATGAATTATATTATTTAAATGTTGGTAGTCATTCTATGAGGTGGGCACTATAAAAAACTGAGGCTAGGTGAGGTTACCTCTTACCTAATGTCTCATAGGTAGTACATAACAAAGGAAGGACTTCCTATTTGTTGCCAAACCCTGTGTTCGCAACTAGTGTGTTATGTTGAAAGGAATGGCTAACTTTGTAGTTCGAAGAAGAAAAATCCATTCAGAAAAAAAAAAAGAGATATTGATGTAGTCTATGTTACGTTCCAAATGCCATTTCTACAGAGATAAACATAACATCAAGCCCACTGTAAAGAGCACGCACTTTAATGAAAGAGGCAGAAAGCAAACATATACTACTTCATGCAGTCTATGAAAACTGCTTTGAGGGGACTAGGTCAGTAGTGTGAAGAAACAATGAATCAGAGGCTTACATCAAAGCAGAGTAAGGCAAGGTAAAGTAACTGAAGTCAGGGAAGTTTTCTAAAAGGTTGTGAATGTCACAGAAACAATATAGAGCATAGGAGACTGTATATTCTGAAAACTGCAGAATAGTTGGATCCCAGTGTAGTATGGGAATGGAAAGGAATATAGCTGAAGATCATCAGAAGTCAGATAATTAAAGGGTTAAGTGCCAGGTAAGGTGTTTTGATTTCAGTTTAGAATTAATCATGGGAAAACGTTTGAGTAATGGAGTGACTTTATTAGATTTACATTTCTAGACAGATCATTCTACCAGCCAAATAGATTTGTAAAATATATGGTGTAGAGACACAGAGGTATATTCACAGAGTATATTCACAGAGAGGTATATTCACAGAGGTATATTCACAGAGTTTGCAAACTAGTTCAGAATTTGGCCAAGAGAAGTGTTATAGCCACGGTAAAGGAAAACAAAACAAAACACAAAAACAGTAAGAAAAACTCTGAATGGGAGTCTTTTTAAAAAGGGCCAGAATTGGAGTTCCCATTGAGGTGCAGTGGTTAACGAATCCGACTAGGAACCATGAGGTTGCGGGTTCGGTCCCTGCCCTTGCTCAGTGGGTTAACGATCCGGCGTTGCCGTGAGCTGTGGTGTAGGTTGCAGACGCGGCTCGGATCCCGCGTGGCTGTGGCTCTGGCGTAGGCCGGCGGCTACAGCTCCGATTGGACCCCTAGCCTGTGAACCTCCATATGCCGCAGAAGCGGCCCAAAGAAATAGCAAAAAGACAAAAAAAAAAAAAAAAAGGGCCAGAATTATCCAGGTCCTTATAGTCCCCATGACTCCAGATGTTCTTAAAGCTGTTTGCTTCACTTATTTATGTTACCATCCTGGTCCCATAGTTAACAATCTTTATGATGGTAAGAAATGAAATGAAATGAAGACCTAAAGGAAGAATGACTTTAGGATTAATGCAGAGTAAAAAGATTACAGAGAAGTTAAAACGTTCAAATACAGAAACTGAAGTCTGTGGAATTGGAGGTGGGGATATAATTCATGAATAGCCGCAGATGATAAGAGACAACTTCAAGGTAGATGTGTTCACCCTCTGAGGCTTTGCAGCCTGGTGAGAGAAGCAGAGCAAGGATGGAAGTGTGGGAAACTGACTTTAAAGGGTGGGTGCAGAAAGGATAGCTCATTAAGGAGATTTTGAGGATGGTCCAGAGGGCAATCTCTGCCTATCTCTGCCTTCTCAGGACTGTGCCATTTGACCGAGACTAATGATTTAAAAAAAAGAAATAAGAAAAAAGGAAATGGTTCCACATATACTAGTAATGTTCACAGATTCATAGAGTTGCAATCAGCTCATTTCAGCATCCATCTTCTCAAAGGTAAACAGAAGAGCCAGTAAGCCTAGACTAATGCATGTGACCACTTACAGTAGGATAAAAATTAGGCTCTTCTTAAACCTGATATTGTATAAATTTATGTTCCTATTTATTTAGTGGAAGTGGGGAGAATCTCATCTTTTAAATATTTAAATCACGTTATCAATTAATTAATTCTTATTGTTAAATCTAAATACTTTAAATGTACAAAGAGCAAAAAATGAATCTCTCCTTACTTCCCTGACCCCCAATATTCCTCTGTTTTCTTCATAGGCCGGTATATATTATAGTTTACAGTTTAGTATATGTTTTCCCACGTATTTTCTGATACTTTTATATGAATATACGCAGATCATTTCCTGCACGAAATTTCCTTCTTCTGTCATGAAGAAATAACCTTACCCAAAGAGAAGTTTGGGCTTTGCCCTTGATTCTGGGAAGAGAGCTCTAGACCCCTGGAACACCCCTGCCTGGCAGGAGTAGCTTTGTGCATATGGGGGACTCTGGCCGCTGGACAGACTACAAGTGTGATTTAAGATGCTGGCTCTGGGCTGCAACATACCAGTTCCAACTTCCAAAAGAACTGATGATCAAACGTATTAGCCTAACTTCCAGGAAGGGCTGGAGGCTGGAAATCAGCCATGCAGATTGACTAATCCCCAATATGATTAAGCCCCAGTAAAAACTCCGAAGGTGAGCTTTCCAGGTAGGCAATATGCTGTGCAGGTTATCTACAATGTGTCCAGGCTGCCCATGTCTTGGTGAAGAGAGGACAACAGGAAGCTCCATGTTTGGACTCCTTGTGGACTTGACTATGTGCTGTATCTCTTGGCTCAGTTTTAATCTATATCCTTTTCCTTCAACAACTTATAATGTTAAGGTAACATCTTTCAATGGGCTATTACTCCTTTTAGCTGATGACTGAAACTAAGGGTGCTTTGGGGAACCCCATGAACTTGTAACTTTTGTCAGAAGTGAGGATAGTTTTACGGGGAACTGTGTCCTCAAACTTCACAGTTTAGATGACTCTGGGTACATGCAAATATGGATCTGCTTGATACCTAAAAGTTTAAGTTTAGATGTTTAAAAGGTTTTATTTTCTTCTCTTTTCCAAAAATTTCCTCACTGGGTATTTTTCTGTACATTTTGAATTGAAGAATTAACTGGTCAGAGTCATCTGAGAATACGTGTTTGGGATAGCTTTGAATTTAGAGTAACATGAGAATGTTTACATATTTGCAATATTTAGTTTTTACTTTCATAAATTTTTTGTTTATTTACCTGTTTTATGTTTATTAGTGAAATTTGCCTCTGCTTAAATAGGTAGTATTTATATTAAGTATATTCTAAATGTTTTATAGTTTTGATGCTAATTCAAGTAGTCTTTTCATCATTTTCTTCTTGTTTATTTCTATCGTATAAAGTAGTATTTTGTATAAAGATTTGTCCAGTAATATTACAAAAGACAATTACTAACATTATGAGAATTTCAAATAATTTCTCCTGTATATTCTTGGTAGAGAATTATATCAGCTGTAAATTTTTAGTTTGGCTTTTGTAAATATGTAAAGTTTTAATTGATTTTTCTAAATTTACTGCTTTTCCTGGAATGTCCAATAAGATATTGACTAATGACAGTAGTAGTTGGTAGATATAGTTTGCTGCTGAGTTCAGTGTAATTTTTAATACTGCTCACCCTTAAATATAAGTTTTTCTGGGAAGTTGTGGTATAAAGATGTTATCAAATAAAAGAAGTTTCCATTTCTAACTTAAGATTTTTTAAACAAAAATCATATCAAATGCTTTCTATATCTATCAGGATGATTAAATTTTTTTTCTTAGTCCATTAACATAGTGTTATCATAATATATGATTTTCCTAATGCTGAACCCTCCTATATGTCTTAGAAAGAAATCCTTTTTGATTATAATAAATTTATTCCTTGTCCAAATTTGTTGTTAGGACTTATGCTTACTTTGTGGAATTATCTTGGAATCTTTCCATGATTTTACATAGTCTGAAAACTTAATAATATTGGCACATATTGGTACTCTGCCTCTCTTTTGAATACAATAGCCATGGAGTATTGAAATATGTACTTTTTGAAAACATGTATGTGTCTACAAAGTATGTGTGTGTGTGTGTGTGTGTGTGTGTAAAATCTCTGTGTGTGTGTGTACATAGACAGGTGGATAAAGACAATTAAGACTAACCTGCATGGTTCTGGGAAAAGTAATTAATTTTCTAAGGACAGAAATGACTGATTAGTCCTCCATACATACAAAATGTTCAAGTAACAAATGACTTAGGTATTTAACAAAATCTAAGGTTAGCCAAAACCTAAGATTAGTCAACATGACATCAATATATCTCCGCTGAACAGTAGCTCCTGACAAGCTCCCTCTGGGAACCAGAGCACAGGAATAGGAATAAAAGTGAAAACTATTGCTGCCACATTTTGACTCTTTTACTCAAGAAGGTTGAGCACTGCACATAGAGTGGCTGAGAAATAGCCCTGGTAGAATAGCCCTGGTAGGGTTTGGTGTTAATGATTTTCAGCCTTCAAGGGTCATACTCCTTGACCCCAGGTCCTATAGCGTACTTTGCCTGTTTTAACATATCCTCTCTCCCCTCAACACACTGTGTTTCCTAAGTAAATGACATTCAAGAAGTTATCACCTGGAGTTCCCATCATGGTGCAGCGGAAATGAATCGGACTAGGAACCATGAGGTTGCAGGTTCGATCCCTGGCCTTGTTTAGTGGGTTGGGAATCCAGTGTTGCTGTGAGCTGTGGTGTAGGTCGCAGATGTGGCTCAGATCTGGCGTTGCTGTGGCTGTGGCGTAGGCCGGCAGCTGTAGCTGTGGTTGGACCCCCAGCCTGGGAACCTCCATATGCCATGGATGCAGCCCTAAAAAGCAAAAAAAAAAAAAAAAAAGAAGTTATCACATGAACTGGGAATCACCCTTAACCTTTCCTCCATCCCCACATTGCCATGACCCCAGTTCCTGTAATTCTTTCTCTTTAATCTCTTGGAAATCCCTTTGCTGTGCATTAATCCTATAGCCATGCTTGGTTTAGATCTTCATCATTTCATTTCATACTGTCAAAAAGTTTGTTAGTTAAGGGATCAGATACAAGTCAGAGGTAGAATTAAAAATTATAACTCAGAAACAATTGGATCCTAAAAATTTGCTAGAAATTACCTATAAAATATTGCATTCCTACTAATTTTATAGACAGAAATTTGGCTATCTCTTCTCCTGATTTATGGTTATTATTCAATTCAGTTTTTTAAGTGTTTTTGAGTTAATTTTTTAAGGCTTCCAATGATTGATTTTGAAGTTGGTATTTAAACTATTTTCTCTAACAATAAGAATGTCTAGAATTAATATTGATATTTTCTCTGATCAAAATTCAATCTGAGAGCCTTTGCACAGTTGCACTTCCACCAATTACCAGAATAGAAAGTTTACCTTGGCTGGAGACACCATAAATTGTTTTCTTTCTCCCTTTCTTCCTTCCTTCCTTCCTTCCCTCCCTCCCTCCTTTCTCTCTTTCTCCCTGCCAGGAACCACTTTTCTTTGCTTTCCACTTTTCCCCTATTCCTTTACCCCAACTTCAACTTAGGTTGCACACTGGAGTTAACTCAAGCTTTGATCTGCTTTACTCTCAGACCCCCATACCCACACTAAGAGCCTCAGATATGTCCCTCCTGCTTCCTGTTCAGTCAGAGCAAGGGAAGAGAAAGACCTCAGCGTTCCAAATATATAGTCCTGTTTAGATAACATCTCCAGGGTCCTCTCTGACTCTTTGTACAATCTGACTCTGAGTCTTAAGAATCATTAAAATTTCTTGAATTTATATTCCAGCTTTTTTTTTTTTTTGAATTTTGGGGATATGGTTTTCTTTTTTAAATTGACATGGAATTCCTGCTGTGGTACAGTGGTTTAAGAATCCCACTGTAGCAGCTTAGGTTGCCACAGAGGCACAGTTCAATCCTTGGCCCAGTGCAGTGGGTTAAAGAATCCAGCATCACCGCAGCACAGCTACAGTGTAGGTCACAGCTGCTGCTTGGATTTAACCCCTGGCCTGGGACTTGTATATACTGTGGGTGCGGCCATTAAAAAAAAATTATTGAAGTATAGTTGATTTACAATGTTTTTGGTAATTTCTGCCATACAATAGAATGATTCAGTTATATATACACACACATTCATTTTTTTTTCAGATTTTTTACTCATATACATTATCACAGAATATTGTGTAGAATTCCCTGTGCTTTGTAGCAGTTGGCCATTGGCCAGTCATTCCATATACCACAGTGTGCATATGCCAATCCCAACCCCCCAGTCCATCCCTCACTTCACCTATTGCCTTTAGTAGTTTTCTTAACTTTGTTTCTAGCCAACCAATTATGACTGCAATTCACCTTTCAGGTACTTCTCAAAATTTCTGTTCTTCTAGTGATATTCTATGATATTTTCCATTATATTCTGTATTTATTATATTTAAAACATATTTTCTGTAATTTTTAAGGAATTTGGTTCAGAAAGCAGAATTGATGATGATGCTATATCTGCATTCCTCATCTAGTCTCTGATCTTCAATTAATAGTGGATACTTTTACTTTGTATTTAAAATGAGAGATCTTTTATATGCATTAGTCATTCATATCTTCCAATTCATACCTTTTCTGTCATTCATAGATAATGTTACTCATTGAATTAGTCAGGATTCTCCAGAGAAATAGAAACAATAAGATGTGTGTGTGTGTGTGTGTGTGTGTGTGTATAGAGGGGGGTGGGGAGAGAGACTTATTTTAAGAAATTGGCTCACAGTTGTAGGAGCTGGCAAGTCCAAAATCTTCAGGGCAGGCCAGCAGGCTGGAGACCCAGAAACAGATAATGTTGCAAGCTCAAGTCCAGACATAGTCTAGAGGTAGTATTCTTTCCTGCTGGAAGGAACAACAGTCTTTCTCTTATGGCCTTTAGCTGACTGGATGAGGCCCACCCACATTCTGGAGGATAATCTGTTTTATGTAAAGTCTACTAATTTAAATATTGATCTCATCTAAAAAATCGCTTCACCAAAACCTCTAGACGGTCTTTAACCAAATTTCTGGGTACTGTGGTCTAGCCAAGTTTGCACATATAATTAACCATCACTGGTTAACCAGGCATATTCATTAACATGTGAATTATAGTTACATGTGTATCATCAAAAAGCCTTCTTCAAAACATATTTTGAAAGTTCACAGATACCTCTTGAATTCAAAGTTAGATTTTTAAAAGAGATCATTTATTCCTAGCAAAAATTCCCATATCATGTGTTAGTCAGCATCAGAGATTTGACTGATTACAACAATTAAGTTTAAGCAACCCTCAATGGATCAGTCTCAAGACTGCTGTAAAATTCTCAGCAGAGGTAATTAGTACTGTAGAGGAGATTACTGCTGTTTATTGTTTTTGCTTTTAAATTTCTCTTCAAAAACAAGTCATCTTTGGTGGATGAGTTAGTATTTTTGTTCCAATTCTTTACACCCTCCTTATACTATAACGTTATGTCCATGCACTTTGCTATGTGCCTTCTAGGAGAGTAGATAGAGAATATACCTTCTCCTCTTTGATACTGAGCTTGGCTCTGTGCCTTGTTTCGAGTATATATGCACAGATATGCAAACAGAAACTATAGTTGGATGGTTTGGCTTACGCTATTGAGCTTCTATTGTTCCACACAAAGAAAGAATTCACTGAATTACCACTTTCTCAAAATGTGAAACATGTGGAACATATCTAAACTGTACTCACAGTTAGATGTAGAGCCATATCAAGGGTCCCACAGACCTATGAATAAGGAAAATTATTAATTTTCTAAGCCACCAAAATTCTAAGGTTGTTTCTTATACAATTATTTTACAGCAAGGACAGACTAATACTATGGAAAAAGGACCAATTTACATGTCACTGTTCCTTGAACTAATTGTTATTATATTTTATCCATTCATCCCACAGATCTTTTCTCATATAGGACACAAGAAACCTGCCTTGTTGGCTTCCTATTTAATTTAGAACCAGGTAGAGCTGCTGTTGAAGAAAAAAATCCTTCACATTGTTTTACAAAATAATCAGTGTCAGTCACCATGCGTTTTGAAGGAAGAAAGTCAGATACAAAATATGATACTCTCTGACTAGCAAAGTAACAATGAATTTTAAATATCTTATATACAAATGAAGTTACAGATTGTGAGGGGAACACTGAGTAAAAATAGGTCAGGATAGACTGCAGGGACAAATGACTCTAAAATCTCAGTGGTCTGCAACAACAAAGATCTATTAATTGTGTGTCCATCATGGGGTGGTCTATGGCTCTATAGACCTCTGTGGCCTCTTCTTCATGGTGTCTTTGAGCCCTCTGCAATATTCATGATACAAAACATTGTTGAACTCATAACAAAGAGAAAGTCTGTGCTGATGCTTAAATTTTCTGCTTGAAATAGAATTCAGTCATTTCTGTTCTCACTTGATTGCTGATCCTGTCATCAACTGGTCATGAAATTATAAACCTCCTCTGTGGAGGGCCAGCAAACACTTGTGAATCACAATATACTTTTTCCATGCAAACAACTAGAATATATAGCTTCAGAATTATTCGTTATGTTCATAGGTGAGGCCACTAAACTTTTGAAGTACCTAATCTTAAGGGAAACTTTTCAAAAATAGACAAAGGTATTTTATGATGAAGAGACACAGAACAGATGTAAGTTGACACAACTCTTACACTAAAAAGAAATGGAGTGTGCATTTGTAATAGCACTAGGTCAAATGCCTTGCAAGCATTCCAAAATTTTATCTTTATCAATGAGAAGTAAATGACTTTAGAGTTCAAAAGTCTGCTTCCTGCTGTGACCTGAGTCCACAATCTTTCATCCTCCCTAATTTTCATTAACATTTGCTGATAGCCTCTGATTATCAGCATGGTTTTTATTAGATAGGGCTGAATCAAAGAATATGGAGCTATTTGGACATTAAAGATTATAGGGCTTATATTTTTATATCTTCTCAATAAAGCAACTAGCAAAATCCCTGGCATGGAGTAGGACTAAAAAAATCCGCCTTCTCTGCCTGTAAATATACTTCCAGCTGTCCTTAAGGATGATTTAACCTTTTTTTTTTTTTTTTTTTGCTTTTTAGTGTCATACCTGTAGCATATGGAGGTTCCCAGGCTAGGGGTCTCATCGGAGCTACAGCTGCCAGCCACAGCCACAGCCACAGCCACAGCCTTAGCAACGTGGGATCTAAGCCACATCTGCCACCTACACCACGGCTCACGGTAATGCCAGATCCTTAACCCACTGAGCAAGGCCAGGGATCAAACCTGCAACCTCATGGTTCCTAGTCGGATTTGTTTCCACTGCTCCACAAAGGGAACTCTAATTTAAACTTTATTAAACCTAAAAGTAATGCTTCACCATTTATAAAGCACATTGCAAAAATTAAATTAATTCTCATTACAATTCTATGAAATATGTATTACTATATTCCCTTCTTTATGGATGAATTCATTAGGACACAGGAGGTTAAATCACTTTCAAAACATTACATACCTCAGCAAGTATTTGCTAAATGAACTTTTGTTCAAAATTCTATGCTACTTCCAGCACATTTGTTAAAATGCATATTATTTACTTTAAAACACTTCAGTATAGTTAATGTAATAGTATATGTGTGCCAGTTATTTTAGCTCTGGGACAATTAGACAGCACCATGCTGCCAGAACTTTAGAGTCTAGAAGTGGTCAACTAACATTATTCCAGAGAGAGTGGAGAAACATGTGTTTCTGCTATTAATGCCTAATCAACAACTAATACTTACCAAATGGGTTTTTACTCATGAAATTCGTATTATTATCATCATTTATTTTTTTATTTTTTTGAATTTTTATTTTTTCCATTGTATGTGGTTTGCAGTGTTCTTTAAATTTCTACTGTACAGCAAAGTGACCCAGTCACACATATGTATACACTGTTTTTCTTACATTATCCTCCATCATGTTCCATCATAAGTGACTAGATATAGTTCCCTGCGCTATACAGCAGGATCTCATTGCTTATCCATTCCAAATGTAATAGTTTGCATCTAACCCCAGTCTTCCAATCCATCCCATTCCCACTCCCTCCCTCTTGGCAACAACAAGTCTGTTGCCCAAATCCATGACTTTCTTTTTGGGAGAAAGATTCATTTATGCCATATAATAGATTCCAGAGAGAGGTGATATCATATGGTATTTGTATTTCTCTTTCTGACTTACTTCACTTAGTATGAGAGTCTCTAGTTCCATCCATGTTGCTGCAAATGGCATTATTTTGTTCTTTTTTATGGCTAAGTAGTACTCCATTGTGTATATATACCACATCTTGTTAATCCATTCATCTGTCGATGGACATTTAGGTTGTTTCCATATCTTGGCTATTGTGAATAGTACTGCAATGAACATATGGGTGCATGTGTCTGTTTCAAGGAAAGTTGTGTGGATATATGCCTAAGAGTGGGATTGCTAGATTATATGGTAGTTCTATATTTATTTTTCTGAGGTACCTCCATACTGTTTTCCATAGTGGTTGTACCAATCTGGACTTCCTGTGTGGCTCACAACATAACTATTCATCATTGCCTCTAAAGCAATTTTAAAAATTAATGTTCTTCAATGCAGCAAGCATATAGAGAAAATACTGATACTTACTAATTTAAAAAAACCTAGTAATTATACAAAGCCCATCCTTAGACAGCTTTACAAATATCAGCTAATTAAATTTTATCAAAGACAATTTAAAAGATAATAAACATATGGTAGAAATTTAAAAACAAAGGAGAGTCATAGAAAATAACACCCAAATCAAATGGTAATTAATTAAAATTATTTTTTCTCCTTATAGGGAACATGCCCCCACCATCTTCAAAATTTTTTATTGTTGACTCAAAAGAGCTGGGTAAATTTATTCTGAAGTTCACATTTTTTACTATGCTTTAGATATTGTCTTCAATTATCATAGCTACCATATCAAGGGAAAAGAATTCATTAACTGTTATAGTAAAATACAATTTTGAATAAAAAATCAAGTTGTATTGTTATTGAAATCATGCATGTAAAGTAGTTTTCCTTTGGTTTTCTACCTTAGATGATTTGATGCCCTGATTATCACCAATTTTTGTATTTCTTATTGTGCTTTCCAACCTGGAACTGTTATTATAATGGTGAGCCTTTGTTGATAGCAGAAATAATTACTCAATTTTGTAGCCCAATTTTTAAATTTTTTATGCAACATTATTTGAAATCAAGTCTCTAAGAAGGGACTTAGAAACTTTTATTTGAACTTGTAATCTTTATTGCTAATTTTTGCATCATTAAGTCCCTAGTATTATATAGATGAGAGTAGGTGGTACTATCATATTTTTGGCAATTTTCCATATATTTACAATAAATGTTTCCTTGTATTTCCCTCTTTCAAGATTTTATGACTTTCTAAAAATTTTACCTTTCCTTAAAAAATGTTACTTTCCCATTTAAATTAGAAGAGGAAAACTTGGAGTTCCCTTGTGGAACAATGGGTTAAGTATCTAGTTGTTATCACTGCAGCAACTTGGGTTGCTGCTGTGGTATGGGTTCGATCCCTGGCCCAGGAATTTCCACGTGCTACAAGTTTGGCCAGACCAAATAAACAAATGAAAAGCAAGAGACAAACTTAGCACTGATGCCTCATTACCTATAGAATAAAACCCATACTTAGCATGATATGACTTATCTCTCTCATTCATCTTTTTTTTGCTTACTATTATTAAGGCTGCACTTGTGGTATATGGAAGTTCCCAGGCTAGGTGTCAATTCAGAGCTGTAACTTCTGTCCTATACCACAGCTCACAGCAATGCCAGATTCTTAACCCACTGAGTTAGGCCAGGGATTGAACCCAGGTCCTCATGGATACTAGTCAGCTTTATTATCACTGAGCCAGAAAAGGAACTATGACGTTCTTTTTTTAATATTATTTTCCATCATGATCTATCCTAGGAGATTGGATATAGTTCCCTGTGCTATACAAAATGATCTTATTGTTTATCTACTCCAAATATAATAGTTTGCATCCACTAATTCCAAATTCCCAATACATCTCCCCTCTAGCCCTGGCAACCACAAGTCTGTTCTCCATGTCTGTAAGTATATTTCTGTTCTGTACGTAGGTTCATTTGTGCAGTGTTTTAAATTCCACATATAAGTGATAGCATATATTTATCTTTCTCTTTTTGACTTACTTCACTTAGTATGAGAATCTCTAGTTGCATCCATGCTGCTGCACATGGCGTTATTTTGTTCTTTTCTATGGCTGAGTAGTATTCCATTGTGTGTGCGCTTGTGTGTGTGTGTGTGTGTGTGTGTGTGTGTGTGTGTGTGTGTGTGTATGACATCATTTTAATCCATTCATCTTTCTGGGCATTTAGGTCGTTTCCATATCTTGGGTATTGTGAATAGTGTGCTATGAACATATGGGTGTTTATATCTTTTTGAATTACAGTTCTGTCCAGATATACATCCAGGAATAGGACTGCTAGATTAATGGTAGTTCTATTTTTAGGTTTCTGAAGAATTTCTATACTGTTTTCCATACTGTTATAATCATTTTCTGATTCTAATTGTTCTTTCACCCTAGTCTCTCAATGTTGTATGTTTGGATCTGAAACTCTAGTTATATAAGGAATTTTTTATTCTATTTCATATCTTGATGATTATGTGCAGTTTTCTCTTCTGCATAAGATAAACTTTCTCCCATCTAGCAAATTCCTAATTTTCCAAGGTGACTTTGATGGTCTACTTTAACATTATCTCCATTGGGAGATTATAGTGAAACCTCCCAGACAGAGTTCATGGTGTTCCTCCTCTGGTTCTCATATCATCTTAAACAAACCTACATTATATTCCTACTTGTCTGGAGTACCCACCTCATTTCTCTACTAGTCATTGAGCTCTTTGATGATAAAAAAAAAAAACCAAAAAAAAACTGTGTTTTATTTCTTATTTCACCTCTCCTCTCATTTGTGGCACTTGGTATAGGTCTTTAGAAGGAAAAGAGAGTCTGGCTTTTCTGCCAATTCCAAGAATGCTTTCTTCATTGTCCTGACTCCTTTCTCATTAATCTTAAATGAGTATCATTAATCTCATTGGTTAGATGTACCATGACTACTGGCCCATTAGCCAGTGGGCACGGCCATGTGTACTTTCTTTTCTGCTTCTTCCTATCAGGCAGCTGTGTCAGCAATCGGGAGACCAGCAAGATTTGGCTTTTAGGGTAGAGATAAGAGATTTATTAAGCTTATAGTTTAGAGCACCATCAGTCCAGGCTCTCTTCTAAACGCTGCCAGCTCACAGGGGTAGAAAACTTTTTTTTTTCCTCCCGTAATTCGTAAGATTATTGCTAGTTAGGGAATTTCAAAACTTGTTTCTAGTAAGCTGACAAGGAAAAACCATAACATATTAAAGGAGGGTCCATGCCTGTAGAGAGAAGACAAGGAAAAGATCAGATAGCTGACAAAATATAGCTTCTGGAGGAGAAAAATGTCAACTTGAATAGAAAAGTAATATGAACACAAGAATATTCAAATTAAACAGAAGTTACTTTTTGAAAATAAAAAATTCACCATTAAAACATGAATTTCAGCTGAACAATTTGATATGTAAAATTAAGAAAGTATGACCATTGCTGAGACCTGCATAAGCTTCTGTAAGATCTAGTAGAAGAAATTTTAAAAATCTTAGAGCAAATATTTTAAAGTGGAGATACAGATGGAAAAGAGGTTCTGAAGATTAATCCAGTATATAACCTGCCAATAATAGAACTTTCAGAAAAAGAGAAATGAACAGATGCAGGGGTTACACTAATTTAACAACTATTCAACACAAATATCCCTGGGCTAAAGAAAGACCAGATTTTATAATTTTAAAAAGATGCACTGAGTTCCTGGGATGAGTGATTAAAAACAAAGTACCTAGGCATAAAAATTACTATATTTAAAGATAAAGAAAAAAATATCCTAAATTTCAAACAGAAAGATCAAACTTCCTGCAAAAGTAAAATAAGCTAGAAGATGGTGGAATAATACATTTAAATGAATGAGAGATAAGAATTAAAATCTTAGGAACCTATATCTGACAGAGGTTTTAATATATAAAAACAAAATAAATAGATAAATAGAATCAGAATTCAGAATGTAATTCCCCTTACTTAGGGTAATAGATAATTTATCATTCAAACTGAGAGTGAAAAGTGTCATTATTAATAATTATTCCATGATAATAGGCATAGACTAGGATTTGCTAGGAAAATCAGACTGGAATATATTTATCATCCTGACTGAAAGTGAAAGTTGGCACTATCAATTCTTCTGCCAAAACAAGTAGGACTTCCTAGGAAAATGTAGATGAATGGTCACTACCTATATACCACATCTGAGAAAAAGTCTCAGGAACTTGATCCATTAAAAAAAAAAAATCAAGACAAAGAGCTTAGGACTCAGGGTGGGGAAAAATGAATTAAGAGGAAGCAGGTGGTGACCAATACAACTAATAGTTAAAATTTAAAAAGATGACAGATCCTTTGAGAATGTAAATGCGATGTTAAATAAAGTTCCTGAAATGTAAGAAGCATATTCAAGATCAATTCTAATGTACAAAAATAAGAGGAATAAACTAATGTCAACAGGAGTTGGAGTGAGAATAGGAAAAAGAGGGGAAGTAAACCATTTTATCACTTCATCTGGAGGGGAAGAGCGTAGGAGAGTGTAGTAGAAGTTTCTGATATTCTTAACTTTGAGTAGAGATGAAGTAATACAGTAAAGTACTCAGAGTTAGCCAAAATTTGGGTTAGGGTCAGTCTTTCTGTCAAAAGACTTCTAAGTCTGCCTATGATTTCTGACACTAGCCTCAGGGTCCCAAGGCCCATGTTCACTTTATACTAGCCTGATGTCTTCACAGAACGCCTCAGAATCAATTTGCTAGAATAACTTACAGAACTAGGAAATCATTATTATAGTGTTGTAGAAAAAGGGTACAAATCAGAAGCATCCAAAGGAAAATAATATAAAGAGAACTGGGGACTGGGAGGTTCCAAACATGAGCGTTCCATATGCTCAGGGATGTGTTACTCTCTTAGCATTGATGTGCAACAAATATGTGCATCCCGGGAAGCTCGTCTTAGTTTCGGTCCAGAGTTTTTATTGAGGCTTCATCATGTAGGCATGATTGATTTATTGTCCACATGGTTAAATTAAATCTCCCTTACTACACTATTCCCTGGAAGTCAGGCTGACTACATGTTGCTCAAAATCCCAAGCCTCTAATCAATCACATGTATTGTCTTTCTGAAATGGAAACATTTTCAATTTATATTATACAGGTTATGTATCTGAAAAAGAAATAGAAATATATAGCACAACTTAAAATTATTCAAGGAGAAAAACTGAATGAAACTACTGGGCTAAATCTCCAAAAATAAGGAAAAGTTAAAAGGTTAAATATTGGTGGATAGATTAAAATGGAAGTGATGATTACTTGCAAGTAAGTCCCTTGAAAGGGAAGGTCCTGTCCTCTCATCTGTTCTTTTCTCCATCCAATTAGCTGGAATGTGGATGTGACAGTAGAAGATAGAGAGCTATTTTAGAACACAAGGTGGAATATGTGAATTGAGAAGACAAAAGCATTGGCCTTATCATTGAGCCATAAATTCAACTGTGGAGCACCTATCTTGATATTTATGAGATGAGAATAATGATATATTTTACCCATATACTATCTAGTACAGCTTGGAGAAGGGATACTAAGAAATTTCTGTAAGTAGATAACTATAATAGAAATAACAATATCAGACAAGATATCATTTAATAATAGTAAAAAATGGCTAATGTAAGTCATTGTGTAATAATGATATACAGTATGATATGAGTCATAAACATGTATACTGCAAATAATATGGCACAGGCATAACTTTTAAAAACATAAGAATACAATAAAAAGTATAGAATTGTGAATTTTTAATAGAGGAACTTCAAAACACCTTTCCAGAATTGGAATATTTCAGTAGACAAAATTTTAAAAAATAAATGCTTTGAAGATTTTAATGATGTGATCAGTAAGCCTGGTTAATAAACCCATAAAATATTATAACCATCTAATAAAAAATATCTAGAATTTTATTTAATGTGTGTCTGATAAGAATGTCCTGAGTTTTTTTAAAAAATTCAAGATTTTGCAGGGTGTATTTTCTTATTGAGAGTCGATCAAATTATAACTAAAAATCTTAGCAATTTGAATGACACTAATAGATAACTTAGATTAACATGGAAAAAAATCAAACATAAAATTAAAATTATGTATAAAATGAAGAACAGGAGAATATCATATATCAAAATGTAGGATATAGAAAGAACAATTCACATGGAAAAATGTATAACCTTGAGTGCCTACGTTTTCAGGAAATGATAAAAAATAGAGGAACTTGGTATTTATCTTAAGGAATGACACAGGCACAGTAAACAAAATTAAGTTAGGAGAATGAAACTAAGACGGAGATGTTTCATATTACTATAATGGAAAAAGAGACCAAAGGATTTTTTAAAAGCTGGTACTATGAGAAAAATAATTTCTTTGATTTGTAAATATAAACTTGAACACTTAGAAGAAATCCTAGATTAACATGGGTCAAACGTGGTTGTTTCCATGGAAAAATGTTTCCAATTCTGTTTGAAATTCCCTAGGTTTTTATTGTGGTAACTCATTTTTAAAAAAATTAACAATGTAGATGAACCTTCTGATAGGCCAAAGCCATCTGAAAGCTGAATTCAACCTATATGTGACTAGTTTGCAACTTCTAGTATTTAAGGTTCCTTGTGGTTGCAGTCCCAATTTTTAGCATATATGTCAGTTATGTTAGGTAAAATATCACAACATTGTTGTATAAAAATAATCAGCCTCTCTTTGCACCTTGAATTTTTATTCTTAGTATACTTCCATTAATATTTGGAAATCAGCATTTCATTTTTAACTTCAAGGAGAGTGGCATTGAATTGACTTCAAAAGTGAGAAAAATAAAATTCTTCTTTAAAAAGCTGGTAATTTCATAATGATGACAGGAATAAACAAGGAACTTGGTATTTTACTTAATGATTGTCGGTGCTAAATGCTCAAATTTCAACCACTTTGTGGGACTTGCAAGTCATGGTCTACTCTGTACATGTCACGAGATGGTCAATAGTTTGATTCAACAATTATTTCCCTCTTTAACCAAAAATCATCACAGAAAACTGGAAGTCAGTATTCTGGTTTATTTCAGCCAGTAGGATAGAGTTAGCATTTCCTTCACATGGCTTTCAAGCAAATGACCCTAAACCTTCTCATGAATTCCAGATGAAATTCAGAATTGCCAAGGATTACACCATAGCTGATTATTTAGGGTTGTGTATTAGTCACCCAAATGTTCTTGAATCAGTTCTATAAAGATGATAAATGACTAACTATGGTGTCAAAAGGAAGAAAAGGACAATGTACAATCTGTGAACAAAAATGCAGGCCATTTGACTTTAACTACAACTGTATCCATGTGTTTTGCCAGAGAAGAGGAAGGTCTTGGAAGGTAAAATAATGAGTCCAGAGATTCAAGCCCCATCTGTTCAGACAGGCTGAAGCTCACTTGGATGACATTGTTTATGCTGGGCATTGATTGATGTCATCTCAATTGGGTCTTGACATGAGAGATAGTTGAGGATGTCTGAATTAGAAATTGATACCAGGATCCTGAACATGAGCCAAGAACAGTGTTTATGAAAGCACTGCAGTAAAATAAAACTAGTACCCTCTTCCCACTGTCCACTCCCTCTCAAAAAAAAAGTGAAAAGAAAAGAAAAAAAAGGAAAAGAAAAAACAATAAGAAGAAAATGGAGGGTGCTACTCAAGATTAGAAAATGTCAAAATAGCAGTTGACAATATATAATTAATAATATATAATTAATAATTATTTGCATATATTTGCCTCATGTGTTCCTTTCTGTCACATTTATTTTATTTTTATTGTTCTTAAATGTTTATTATTGCTTACATCACAAAAAAGTAATTTATACTTGATATTGCCAATTTCTGATGATAATTTATTAAATTAATAGTTTAGTTCATTTTGTTTTTAATAATGACAAATAACAATATTCCATTATTATTTTAGTTTACATTTCTTTAATTACTTGCAAGATCAAGTAATGTTTAGTATACTTCCATACATTAGTTAATCAATTACTTACTCTCTGATGGTATTTGTTGGTCCAGGTTTTATTTTGTATATTTCTTAGCATATCAGGCACTGCACTCAGACCTAACCAGTCTCTGCCACCTGTGAATTGTATGGCCTTTGACAGTTTTCTTAATTCCTCTTATTTTAACTAGTTTGCTAGTTAAATAGGAATAATATTGATATGGTATTATTTACCTCTTCATTTATGAATATATATATACTAAGATAAGAACTTATGAGTCATCTTTCTCCTTTATTTTCCATAGTAAATACCTAACTAGCCTTAGTTGGTTTAACCTCCTAAAATCCTTTCATCATATTTCAGTGAATCTAAAATCCCATCAATTGCAACATGCACCATTATTTTAAGGACCCATAACAAAGGAAAAATGCTGCCAATGCATGCATTGACACACTGCTTGACATAGGAATTCTAGAGCATCAGGTTTTTTCACAGAATATTGTCATCACAATATTTGGCTATATTTCTAAGAGTATTGCTCTATTTAATTATTTGGATTTTGGAAATGCCCATGTGCTTGCACAAGTGATGGCAATTGGATAATTAATATAGCATGGAGACTATAAGAAACATCTTGATTTCAGAGATGTTAAATTTTTTCAAATATGACTTAGAATTTCAAAAGATGGTATTTCTCCTTATCTAACACTGTCATCACAATACTCTCAGCTTATAATCATTTCTTAGGCAATTTCAGTATTTATTTATTTATTTGGTTTGAAGGTGTTTTTATTTTGTCATTTTTTAACATTTTATTAAGGTATAGTTGATTTACAAGGTTGTGATAATTTCTACTGTACAACAAAGTGATTCAGTTATACATGTACACACATCCATTCTCTTTCAGATTATTTTCCCACTTAGATTATCATAGAATATTGGATAGAGTTCACTGTGCTATACAGCAGGTTCCCATTGGCAAATCACAACTGCAATAGTTACTGAAAGAGTCTACCTGCATTCATCCTGCCCACCTTCTTTAATCCTATCCTGTCTCCATCTAGTAACCAGATAATTTGAAAATCTAATAATATCACTTGTGCTTGATCTTCTTCCTCTAGTTCCCTTTAGTGGCTTCCCATTGTACTTAGAATAAAGAAGAAACTTCTCTATTGGCCACATCTTGCATGGCCTGCCCCCCATCTCTTCTCCAGCTTGATCCCTCTCTGCTTTTCTTCACTCTGGTCGGAGCACCTCTGCTTCTTGCTTCATCTTTGCACATATGTTTTTCCCTCTGACCAAATGCTCTTATCCCCTGTAGTTAAGGCATCCTTGTCCTTCTGAGTTCAACTCAAACTACTTCCTCAGAAACATTTTTGACCCCTTTGTTTATTAAGTTCATCTATATAGAACTTGACACATTTGCAATGTTATAAGTATTTTTGTGATTATTTGGTTAGACTCTAAGCACTATAAGGACAGTGACCATGCTTACTTTTGTCCCTCTCTATATTGCCACCAACTAGCACAAGGTCTAGTAAAGAACAGATGGTCATCATGTATTTATTGAATGCATGCAAAAATAAAGAGTTCTTACTAGGGCTGAATGTGGTAATGCAGATTATAATAGTGCAGTATTGACTGCTTCATAGTAAATGTTTTATATATCTTAGCTCTTATTATTGTAGTCTTTAACTCACATTCTTCAAATGGCACCTCTGACTTCCCACCTACTTTTCAAGAATAACTTACTCTATATATTTTCACTAATTTCAATATATTTTCAGTCCAGTGGATCCAAATGATCTCTCTTAGCTGTAAAAGAATTGTACCTGCTTTGCAACTTTTGTTTTCCTGACATCAATTATACTGGGAACCACTGAGTTGAAAGCATATCAAGTTAGCAGTTTCTGTTAAAAGCCCCAAATTTGCATCTATAGAAGACTGAAAAACAAAGGGACAAATTTGCCTCCATTTGAGAAGCAAATTCTGTAATCTTGGTTTCTCTGGTTTTGTTTTGTTTTGTTTCCTAGTAAAAACTGAGGAGAATAACAGGTTTTGCTAAATTGCTTGTTTTTAATAATCCCACTTAAGGTATGCCAGCATTTCACTTTAATCGTCTCTCCCTAAAAGATACATGTTTCTTTGCTCAAAGGCCAGCTCCACTTTTACATTACTTTAAAATCCCTTCTATAAAAACACCATCAGTGTAGAAAAGGAACCTATAAAAATATCCCACTCAACACTATCATTTCTGTGCATTTTCTTCTTGTCTTTGATTTACTTCTTGATCATCACACATTTATTGACCATGGATCGTGGGTCAGGAACAAGATTAGGTATTGCAAAGGATACAGAGAAATATTAGAGGCATACATCATAAGGTCTCTCAAGATTCTTCTTTTCTCTCCCTTAACATCTCCCAATACTGGAAAATCCCTTTTATTTAAGAATAGGCAGAAGAGGCTTATTGTTTCAGTTAAGAGCGAGCTAACCAAGTTCATTGGACAACCCAAGTCTCTTGTTCTTCATCTGTAATAATACTGTGGATATATGTGGTAGATTGCATCACTGTCAACAAATCTTTATCTTATCTTCTTTGTATACATGTTCTTTGCTGTATGCCTTTGCAGTTACTTCCATCAAGTCTAAGTATTTTTCCCCACTGCATTGATATTGGCTTTGTCCATGCAACTTTGTCTGAAGAAATTTTATTGGGTCTTATGAGAACAAAGACTTAGCATTTGCTTGTGTGATTGGGTTTTCTGTCTTTTACTTCTACTGTAGTCATGACAAACATATACTCAGTTAACTGAATGGTCCAAAGAGAATGAAAGGCATGTAGAGCATGTCTGGATGATCCAAGGCTTGGAGCCAATTCCAGCTGAGCCCAAACTAGATCAGTTGGCTCCCAGTCTGTCCCAAAAATCCATGAGTGAGAGAAAAAAAGGCTTATTGCTTTTGCCACTCATTTTGGGGATGGTTTTCTATATACCAATAGCTGACCAATATATACTTCATCATATATTTTTTTAGAAGATTAAGACAGACATGATATATAAGATATCAAATATAGCAGGATGCTGAATAAATTATACACACTAAGTAATGAAGGAAAAGTTCATACTCTGGTAATAACAAAGGGTATTGGCAAAGTGGTTTTAGAGCTCTGAAATCAATTGAGCAGAATTTGACATTCATCTCTACGTTGATGACATTTGTCTCTACCTGTGCCCTTAAAGAAGATATTGAATTTCTGTAAACCTTGGTTTCCTCACCTGTAAATTGAGGAGGATAAAGTTATATAACTTAGAGTGTTTTTTTAAATTGAAGTATAGTTAATTTAAAATGTTGTGTTTCCTAATTATTAAAAAAATAAATAAAATAAAATAAAATAAAATAAGCTAAAAAAAATAAATAAAATGTGTTTTCTGATCAACAGCAAAGTGATTCTATCTATATATACATGTGTATATGTATACATACATAATTTTTAATATTCTTTTCCTTTTTAGTTTATTATAAGATATTGAATGCAGTTTTTTTGTTATCGAATAAGACCTTGTTGTTTATGTTTCATATATAGTAGTTTGTATCTGCTAATCCTAAATTCCTAATTCATCCCTCCCCTCCCCCTTTCCCCTTTAGTAACCATAAGTTTGTTTCCTATGTCTGTGAGTCTGTTTCCTCATAGCATTTTAAAGATTCAATGAAAGTATGCTTTTGAAGGGCTTTGCAAAAATGTGATACATTGTAAGCTTTCAATAAATGTTAACAATTTTATTATTATATTATTATCATTATAAGTATTAATCATCATCCTTATTATCATTGCTACTTGAATAGGCTCTTTAGAAGCAGAAAGAGTATTCAATATCAGAAGTATTGACCAATTATACTTTCTTTGATTAACCTACTTCAAAAAGATTACCAAATCAAGAACTTAAAAAAAAATAGATACAATTTACCTATTTGTCAGTGTATTTATTTATTTATTTTTCTTTTTATGACCCCACCTGTAGCATATGGAAGTTCTCATATGCTGGAACTTCTGTATGGGGTCAAATTGGAGCTGCAGCTAAGGTCTATTCCACAGCCACTGCAACACCTGATCTGAGCTGCATCTGTGGCCTATACCACAGCTTGCTGCAATGCTGGATACTTGACCCACTGAGCAAGGCCAAAGATTGAATTTGCAGCCTCAAGGAGACTATGTCAGTTCCTTAACCGACTGAGCCACAATGGGAACTACCAGTATATTTATTTTAATAAAGATTTTCCAACTCACAATATCTGTAACCCCTAATAGTTTGGCTTCCATTGTGCTCTTCAAGTTTCTTTGTTGCTATGTCTGGTTGGTTAATGGGACAAGATCATGAATGACAGTATTAGGATCTTTCTATTCTGTCACCTAAATCTGGTAATCCCTCCTGTCCAGGAAATCCTATTAATATGACATGGCTTTTAGTTAGAGAGCTCTACTCAAAGGGGTATTTTTCTGCATAGAAAAGATCATTTCTAAATATCATAGCAAAATTATTTTTAATGTTTGTCTTTGTCAGTAATAAGTAAGAGCTGTGAAGGAATGAGTCTTGTCTTGCTCACTGGTCTATCTCCGAAGCCTAAAACAGTGCCTGCCACATTTACTTAGCAAATACTTGCAGAATGAATAAATGATCTTATATTAATAAAAATGGATGGAACTTCAAACATTTTTACATGGACTATTTCCTTTAATTCTCGTAGAAGCTCTAAGAGGTAAGTACTGTTATTCCCATTCTATAGATTAAAAACACTGAATTTTCTATTCATTGGTCTAATATTACACAGCTTTTGGAAATGAAACCAAGTCAACTCCAAAAGTCAACTCTTAATGACTACCTACCAGTTGCATTGTTGATGCACCCATGATTTTAATGTTGTCTATGCTCCCTCTTGAAGAAGTTCCCTGGCTTAGATGTGTTTGCAAAGAAAAAGAGAAAGGGAAGAAAGATAGCATACATGGAGAAAATCTCCTAACTGAAATTTATCATTCAAAAAAGATTTTTTACTGAAGACATGGTTTTAAAAGTAGCAATAAAAAAAAATTCATGAATCATTCATCTTCAATGGATGGCTTTCTTCTTCACTCGGGTGAAGGCTTTCTTTCTTGTTTGCATACATTTATCTTTTAGGGTCATGGCATCATAGCTGCTAGAGATGAAAACAACTTCAAGAGTCTGCTTCATTTACACTGATGTATTTTTTGTTTTGAGATCTCTCAGTTTGGAAGGGAAATTAATTTTCCATGGATCACTAAACCAGCCACATGGCTTTTACTTGCCTGGGAAGCATCACCAGGAATTTAAAGGCTATGACTCCAAAATATTATTTACCCAATGAAGGTAAAGGAGAGAAGTAACAAAGTATCCACTGATTTATTGAGTAGAAATGTAAACCCCAAAATAAAAATTTCCCAAGGGACGTTACATGTCTTTTTTTGGTTCCTTAATTGGATCACACAACAGTCCATACACAATCACAGTTAAAATGAATTGAGCTGAATGAATTAATAGCGACTAGTAGCTGAAGATAAATTACTGAACCCTTTTGTTCAAGGCATATAAATATATATCTTAGACATTTTGCTAAAACCAACATAAGGCCAGTGGAGAGTGTGTTGAATTAATTTTGAGAAGTGATTTTTCCTGGTCTAATTGACCTGTTGTGGAAATGCAACCTGCATCTCTATAAGGGCTCATAGATTCTAGCTGTTCAGCATGCTGCTGGGCAAAGCAGCTCTAGAGCTAATCAAATAGATTTCCCAGAGAAGCTGAACTTTTCATCAGAGGATAGTATACATTTTGCCTCTCTCCCAGACCTGAAGGCTTAATGTTCAAGAAAGAGAGTATATCTTTCTCCCAGAGGATTCAGTATCTAAATTTGTCATTCTGGTTTTTTATTAGTTAGAGCTCATTGGTTTCAATGAAATAAAGCCATTTGAACTAGCTTAAGCAAAACAAAAGAATCTATAATGACATTCTAGGGATAGTTCACAGAAACTGAAATCATGCAGTCCAGTGGACTTCCAGACAACTTAGGTTGTAGTGCAGCCACCGTTATAAACTGGTCAACACTCCAGACAGTCCATTGCTGACGTTCCTGAGTTCTAACAATGCTCTCCACTGGCCACTACTCACAGTAGTTCCTAGCTTCATGCTGCAGTTATTTTTCTAACAGTCTAACACCTTCGTTTTCCCCCAGTGCAAAGTGTTTGAAGCTTCCTTGAAAGAGAAGTGACAAAGGAAGCTCACCTTTTTTAGTTAATATGAATATTTCCTCTTTTTCCTATAAGCTCTGGGAAGCAGGATGCTATGGACATTTACACTTGCAAATAATTGGACTGTTAACCCTCTTGTAATTTGTCTCAAGAACAGCCTCAAAGAAGGTTCCCTGGGAGCAGAAAACACTTCAGCAGAGAAGGCTTATAACATAACCCAGTCTCAGAGTCCCCATCATGGCTCAGCAGTAACAAATCCGACTAATATCCATGAGGACGTGGGTTCCGTTGCTGTGAGCTGTGCTGTGCTGTGGCTGTGGCGTAGGCTAGCAGCTACAGCTCAGATTCGACTCCCAGCCTGGAAATTTCCATATGCCACGAGTGCCAGCCCTAAAAACACACACAAAAAAGACCAGTCTCAGAAGCCATTAGGTGACTGTCATGACAATTATTCCAGATGTTTTATGTATGTTGAGGAAGATTAAGAAAAAAATAAATATGCTAGGAATTCACAGCTTGTGAAGTAATGATATATGTAAGCAGTTAATACCAAAAAAAAAAAAAAAACCCAAAAACCTTCTGAAAAAATTCTGACATTGAAGTAATACTCACACTGATGGTCAATATCAGTTGTTCAAAATGAAGCTATTGAAAGATAAATATCAGTGCCTCTTATTACTGACCTTACTCAAATATTTATTGTTTAAATCAGTGGATAATTGAAAGTAACTTTATTCTTATATGTGTAATTCCAAAGTCTCAGAGTTAATATTACCTAGCAAAAGGGTCCTCAGATTTCATAAGAACAAACAGTATTAGCTATAGGTTAAAGATACGAATTCACTAGACTATTTTAGCTCCATATTTGGTATTTTAAATGGAAGGAGAATGGGTTTTGGAGTTGGACATGCAAAAGTTTGAATCTTTGCCATGTTTTAGTTGGGTGGCATTTGATGTATTTTTAATATCTCTGAATTTCATTTGTAAAATGGGAAAAGTAATAACTACCTCAGAATTATTATGAACAACGAGTGGATAATGCATGTGTATCAATGAGCAGAGTGACACAGTGGATAGTGGAAAGACTCAATAAATAGTAGCTGTTACTAGTGATACTATTACATTAGGAAATAGCAGTATACTGAGTTATAGGTAAAGTAATAATTGTGCTTTAGAGCATATAGGGTCCTAGAGGAACTGAAGGCCCTGATTTCCAGTAATATCAATACACTTACTTTTCTTTCTTACCTATATTATACATAAGATAATTTCAAAATTATAATGACTATATTACTATCAAAAACAAAATCATTAAATAGAAAATCCGGGATAGTAAAAATCAAATATATAAATACCAAAAAAAGATTTATAGAGTTACAAAATACACACATAAAAAGTTTCAACCAACATTAATGAGTCAGGAAATATAATTGAAGAATTTTTAAATGCCCATGTACGTACACACGTGCGCGCGCACGCACACACACACACAAATCCACACACTTCCTATGAATAAACTCAATCAAGAAGTTTGCAGCACTGTGTACAGACCAGGGTTTCTCAGTCTTGGCACGATTGATGTTTGGGACTAGATAATTCTTTGCTTTAGTGAACTTTCCTATGTTGTAAGATGTTTACTAACATCCCTAGCCTTTACCCACTAGATTATAACTAGATTCCAACACATCTTTCCCTACTCTCCCCACAGACACCCGCCCTAAAATCATGACAATCGGAATTACCTCCAGACATTGCCAAATGCCCTGGAGAGCAAAACTGCCTGCAATTGAGAATTACTGGTATAGGCTATATCATAAAAGAACTGTCTTAATTGAGGAGAATGATTGATTTCTTTCATGTTAAGCTCAGTACTATACAAATGTCATTTCTCTTCAGTATCAATGAATTTTATTTAAAAAATTTTAAGGAAAATAACAACCTAGAAGATAAACAAAGTATCTCTATTCACAAGGAAAGAGATAGTATTTATTGGCTAATAAATATATGTGAATTTTTTTTTGTCTTTTTGCTTTTTCTAAGGCTGCTCCCACAGCATATGGAGGTTCCCAGACTAGGAGTCTAATCGGAGATACAGCTGCCAGCCTATGCCAGAGCCACAGCAACGCGGGATCCGAGCCGCATCTGCGACCTACGCCTCTTTAATCTGTTTTACTTTTTATAACTCTTAGAGTAATGACACACTACACGTCTATCCATTTGTGTTTTTTTGTTTTGTTTTTGTTTTTTTGTATTTTTATGGCTGCACTCTTGGCATATGGAGGTTCCCAGGCTAGGGGGTGAATTGGAGCTGTAGCCACTGGCCTAAATCACAGCCACAGCAATGTGGGATCCAAGCTGCGTCTGTGACCTACACCACAGCTCATGGCAACACTGGATCCTTAACCCACTGAGTGAGGCCAGGGGTCGAACCCGCAACCTCATGGTTCCTAGTTGGATTCCTTAACCACTGAGCCACAACGGGAACTCCCTATAAGTGAATTTTCTAAGGAAAGTAAAACATGATTGAATAACTAGAAAATATATTATTTTAAACATCAATATTAGTAAATGTGCTTTGAGATAGATTTTTCACCTTCCCTGCTGGTGAGAATGTGTAATGGTGTGAGATTTTTCAGAAGGCAAATTAACAGTAACATCAAAAAGTCCTAAAAATATGCATTTTCTTTTACCCAGTAATTTTACTTCTTCAAAAATGTATTTATTCTTCATGATTAATTAGATATGTGCAAAAATATTTGTAAACAAAATTTTTTGTGATGTGACACTTAAAACAGCGAGAATTAGAAATTCCATGAATGTCAAAGAATAGGAGTTAGAGTAATTATGGAATCACCATTGAAAGCAATATTATTTCTCTATTATTAGACTGTCTCTTTAATAATAGGTGGTTTTTATACAGTCCTTAATAAAAATGATGTGTTTGTATATATAAATATGAGAAATTAAGTTTCTCAGGAAGCAGACTCAGCACTCGAGATGGAATTTGGTATGCTGGATATTTCTTAAGGAAAGCCCTTGGGAATAACATCTGCAGAATGGAGAAGGTGGTAGCAGTTGTGGAGCAAATGAGAGGCCAAGCTATGACTTATGCCCAATGACATTTTTTTTCTTTTTTTCTTTTTTTTTTTTTCCCAACCCACAACATATGGAGTTCCTATGCCAGGGATCATATCCAAGTCACAATAGTGACCTAAGCCACAGCTGCGGCAATGCTGGATCCTTAACCCACTGAAACAGGCCAGGGATCAAACCTGTGTTCCAGTGCTCCCAAGACACTGCCAATTCCATTGCTCCATAGTGACAATATTTTTGACATAGGGAGCTGTGAAGCTAGAATAACCATTGAACCCCAAGATGTGGAATGTCTTTATACCCCTGCATCAATCAGTTATTGGATGTAGGCTTCCAAGGAAAGGGTGTGACCTTTGATGAGGATGCACTTCACAGTGAGGTGGTGCTTAAAGGGGCTGACAGCCCTGTGTTGATGCTAATTCCAGAAGCTGAGTCAAGCCTTTATGAAAGGGACACCTAGGTGGCACATCATGGCACCCATCATGGAGCATGTGCATTTAGTCTCTGTGTAAAGAATCGAGCAACACCCTTCTTTCCAGTCCAAGTTCTAAACAAATTGAAACATAAGATTAAAAGGAGTTCCCACTGTGGCTCAGTGGAAATGAATCTGACGAGTATCCTTGAGGATGCACATTCGATTCCTCGCCTCTCTCAGTGGGTTAAGGATCCCACATTGCCGTGAGCTGTGGTGTAGGCCAGAGGCTATAGCTCTGATTCTAGCCTTGAAACTTCCATACACCTCGGGTGCAGCCCTAAAATGACCAAAAAAAAAAAAAAAAGAAAAAAGAAAAGGAAGATTAAAATCTTCTGTGAATAAAAGCTAAAATATCGCCTTTATTATAAAAAAGATTGAAGAAAATGGCATTGGTTTTTGTCACACTTCAAAATCAGACAGAATTTCCCATTCAATCTTAGCAGAGTTGCGCTGGGACAGGCCTCTCACTGGGTATCTACCTCACTAAGACTTACCTGTGGAGGAATAAACAAAAAATATGCTCCTTTGTAGGTAACTGGGTCACAAGAGAAGGAAAATAGAAGGATCTGGACAACTCATGTGCCAGTTTCCACTTCTAAATTCACCAATCTGATTTTTCCTCCTTTGAGAGAGTGAGAATGGGTGTATAAAGAAACTAGAGTGATACACTAGTTGTTTTCCCCCACAATTTAGAAAATACAGCAATTTATAAAAATCATTTACCTGGTAATGATGTACTTATGGGGAAAAAAGATTTTAGGCAAACACAATATACCAAAAATGTTATATCTGGGTTGTGGTATTGAGGCAATACTAATGTTCTTTTTAATATATCTTAAGCATTTTATATGTGTCTTATATAAAACATGTTTTTCTTTCATTATATGAAAAAATTATGTAAAAAAATTAAAGCCAACTTGTTCAATACAGTAGATAGAATACGGAGCACAGGGATGGTAAAGTAGGAGACTGAAACTATCTAAATAGAGAAGAAATAATATGGCAACAAGAATAGCAGGTAGAAGAGATTGGGAGATGAGATGAAAAAAAATGATAGTCAGGACACCTTACTACTGAATGAAAGACAAATACACAGAGTTCATCAGTGCAAGCTACAATGATTGGTGGGCTATGTTAGCAAATGAGCTGCTTCTTCTTTTTTAAAATTATTTTGGCCACACCCATGTCATGTGGAAGTTCCTGGGCCAGGGATCAAACCCATGCCACTGCAAAGACCAGAGCTGCTCCAGTGACAACTCTGGATCCTTAAACTGTTATGCCAGGAGGGAATCCAGGAAACTCCAGCTTCTTTAACTTACTCTTAGAAAGCAAAGTGCTTTTTTTGTTGTTGTTTTTTATTATAGTTGATTTGCAATGCTCTGTTGATTTCCACTATACAGCAAAGTGAATGTATATATACATTCTTTTTCTCCTATTATCTTTCATCATGTTCCATCACAAGTTGATTGGATACAGTTCCCTGTGCTATACAGCAGGATCTCATTGCTTATCCATTCCAAATGCAATAGTTTGCATCTACTAGCCCCAAACTCCCAGTTCATCCCTCTCCCTCCCCTTGGCAACCACAAGTCTGTTCTCCATGTCCATGAGTTTGTTCCTTTTCTGCAGATAGGTTCATTTGTGCCATATATTAGATTCCAGATATAAGTGATATCATATGGTATTTGTCTTTCTCTTTCTGACTTACTTTGCTTAGTATGAGAGTCTCTAGTTCCATCCCAGTTGCTGAAAATGGCATTATTTTGTTCTTTTTTATGGCTGAGTAGTATTCCATTGTATATATGTACCACATCTTCTTAATCCATTCATCTGTCAATGGACATTTAGGTTGTTTCCATGTCTTTGCTATTGTGAATAGTGAACACAGGGGTGCAGGTATCTTTCTGAATGAAAGTTTTGTCTGGACAGATGCCCAGGAGTGGGATTACTAGATTATATGGTAGTTCTATATTTAGTTTTATGAAGTACCTCCATACTGTTTTCCATAGTGGTTGTACCAATTTATATTCCCACCAACAGTGTAGAAGGGTTCCCTTTGCTCAATACCCTTATAGCATTTGTTATTTGTGGACTTATTAATGGTAGCCATTCTGACTAGTGTGAGGTAGTACCTAATCATAGTTTTGATTAGCATTTCTCTAGTAATCAGTGATGTTAAACATTTTTTTTCATGTGCCTGTTGGCCATCCGTATGTCTTCTTTGGAGAAATGTCTATTCTGGTCCTCTGCACATTTTTCAGGGTTTTTTTTATTTGTTCATTTATTTTTTGTTGTGCTCGAGTTGTAAGAGTTGCTTGTATATTTTGGAGATTAAGCCTTTGTCAGTTGCATTGTTTGCAACTATTTTCTCCCATTCCATAGGTAGTCCTTTTTTTTTTTTTTCTTTTAGTTTCCTCTGCTGCAGAGTGCTTTAAAGCATAGCAGTTACTCTGACTGTATTCCTTTCAGAATGCTCTGGACACTTACTTTATTTTTGTCCCTCTCCCCAATGCTAAAATGTAAGCATCATTGACAGGATTTGGTTTGCCATAGAAATTTCTATTTTCCCCCATACCTCTAAGAGAATTCATAATAGGTCATCCAATGATACTTTTAAATGCTCAGAAATGAGCTAGATATGAATGACTATTTATCAACCTGTGTAAAAGAATCCCAACTTAATCTGTAATTCTTAAATTATAACTGTTAAATAAACCCCAGTTTTTGGATAGACTTTGTAAAACAGGATTTTAAAGTAAGGACCCACTTTATACCAAAATGTTCTTATTAACACAGAAGAGAGTCTAAAAATGAAAGTTTTTGATACTAAACACAAAGGCTAGTTTTTATAGCAATAAAAGAGCCTCAATGAAAAGTTTTGTGATTTCAGATTTAAAAAGGGCAAGCATCATTGTCATTTTTTTCCTAAGTGAGTGGTCAGCACCAAATATATAACACATAAACACATTCACAACTTAGAAGCATTTAAAATATATTAGCCAGATGATGCAGCTTCCTGCCTATACCCTTGCTATTAATCACTGTAGCATTGTCCTTTATGTTATTGCTTACATTTTATAGCCTTTTTATGAGGGAAAAATTTTATGATTTGCCCTACTGTTTGGGAATAATGCACCTTATGTCCACAATGACAAGACCAAGGAGGAAGATTATGCTTAGCTGTGGTTTGAAGAAATGGATTTAAAAAATCTGCAGATTTTTAATTTAGAATGCGTCTTCAATACGGCATCCTTGAAATATAGAAACTATAGAAAAGTGATTTTTGTTGTGTTTTTGATTCTTATGATTGATTCTTATGTGTCTTTCAGTTATAATAATAAATTTATTAAGTGCTTGCTATAGGCTGGGCACTCATAAGTGCTTTTTATGTATTTTATAAATCTTCATGATGTCATTATGAAAAAATGTCATACTTTCCCTTTTTAAATAAATATAGTAACTGAGGAAAAAGAAATTGCAAATGGTTTACACACTTCATCATTTGTTCACTCACTTAATAAGTGTTATTAAATGCCCTTTTATGTTAGGCATTATTTTGGGGATTAGGAATAAGCTATGGATAAGTGGACAAGTTTCCTACTTTTGGAATGCTTAGATTCCTATAAGAGATAGAGGCAATAAATAAAAACAAATATAAAGTAAGGTAATTTCTCATATTGATATAGGCTATGAAAAAGTATATAGTTCTAAATACAGTAATATGGCAATAGAGTGTGACTTTATTTTTATTAAAGATATTATTATTTATAATAGTACATTAATTTTAGGTATACAGCATAGTTGTTCAATATTTTTATAGATTACACTCCATTTAAAGTTATAAAATATTGGCTATATCCCTCCATACTGTACAATATATCCTCATAGCTTATTTCATATGTAATAGTTTATGCCTCTTAATCCTTCTCCCCATCTTGCCTTTCTCTCTTCCCTCTCCCCACTGGCAAACACTAGTTTATTCTCTATATCCGTACATCTGTTTCTGTTTTGTTTTATTCATTTTATTTGTTTCACTTCTTAAATTCCACATATAAATAGTAACATACAGTTTTTGCTTTTCTCTAACCTATTTCAGTCACTATAATACCCTGTAGGTTTTGGTCCTTCTCTGTTGTTGCAAGTGGCAAGGATGTGGAGGAAAGGGAACCCTAGTGCATTGTTGGTGGGAATATAAATTGGTGCAGTCACTAAGGAAAACCTTATGGAGTGTCCTCAAAAAACTGAAAATAGAACTAGAGTGCAACATTAGATAGGAGTCAAAGAAGGTTTGAATAAGTGAAAGTCTAGCAGAAGCTTGATGTGGCAGCAGACCAGGCATAAGAAGATCTGTGGAAAGAGAGTCCCATTCAGGGTGAAGAGTGAATAGGAACAGAAAGAAGTGCAGTGGATCTGAAGAACTGTGCAGGAGAGGTAAAAACCAGATCAGTCAGGTACATCCAGTTCCTCTGACTCTAGAGACTGCATTCTAATGTAATAGCTGAAATTTAAGAGATTTTCAGCCACAAAGTGTTCCCAACTCAAGAGTGGACCACAAGAATTCTGAGACTTAGGCCAAGGTAGCTATTGCTCCAAAGTACAAAATCTCTGAGAATTTTCCAATGTTCCTAAAACTTACATTCTCTTCCCAATATAACTTTGTTCAACATGAGAATTTATTCTCCTCCCCTTAGAAATTTTGAATTCTGGGAAGATGAGCCATTTTTCTTCTGAGACTGCATGGAACCCCAGGGAGCATCTCTGAGCACACCTGGTGTATATACAATGTATTTTGAGAAACACAGTCTGGCTCATGATAAGTGCTAGGTAAATGCCTAATGAACAGAGGAGTGAACTCTTCTGGGAGCACAGGGAGGTGTCACAACATAATCTTAAATGTTCTCTTGGGAGGTGGCAAAGCATAATGTTAAGTATACTTATGAATTATTTTTTAGGTTTGGATTTTTACTTTAGCATTTGCTAGCATGTGACCTAAGGTAGACCATTTAATCTCTATGTGAATAAGTGTCCTCACCTGTAACAGTTGGAATAATAAAATACCATGGTGCCATCAAAGGATGAGGATTGGATATGATGGTGTATTTAAGGAATTTAGCATGATGCCCAGGATATTAGGTATCATATAGGGGTGTGGACTTTCCCACTGTTTGCCAATGACAAAGCAGAGGAGTTGCTTTTAGGGACATGTGGATGACTATCTCAACCCCGAGAACAGTAAAATTCAGAGTATGCTAACATCTAGAAGTGGTATTAGAGGACAATGTTCAACTCTAGCATCTTGATGCACTAGTGTCTTTCGCTTAGTAAACTCTTGAACAATTATTGAATAAAAACATCAGTAAGTGAAAGAATGATCAGTAGGGTGGTATGCCACATGCAATTAACCAGTAAAATAGTTGATCTTTTAAAATTAATTCATTTTTAAATGGATTCATTTTTCTTAGAGTCTGTAAGAGGTTCAATTTTTGTATTGACAGAGCATTGCTGTCAAAAGTATTTCATGGTCAGATATCTTAAAGACATCATGGATATTTTAATTTAAAAATATCTCAGAAATCCTGTGATAAAGAATTTATCATCCAAAGGTATGCTGGGAAAAAAAATCTCCAATTTGTAGTGTTTGCCAATATCCACAATGCCGATACTACACACTGGCCTATTTCAAAGTACCCATGTGACATTACTGAAGGCAGAGATGGAAAGGGACAAGCGGAATTAGCTCTTATGAGTTGGTATGAACCAACTCCAGCAAACTACTGTTTTATCATACCAGAATTTTCTAAATTTATACAGCTTTCCCCACCTTTTGTCTAACAGCATGCTTATGTTTTATGGGGCACTCCTTTGTGAAAATCTGCCCTAAGCAGTAATGTTCTCTTATTTTTATATGCATACACTTTCTTGAGTGGGTAGCAAAGGGGGATGTTTAGAACCAGGGCATAGTTCCTGGAGATAGTGTTTCAGAGCTTGTCCTGTCATGTGTGTCATATTTTATACAGACTGAGACCTGGTGGTATAAGACAATGTAATCTGGTTCTCCTCTTTGAAGGCTCAGAGGTTCACTCGCGTCAGTGCCCAGAAGAGGTCAACCCCCCCCCTTTTTTTTTTTTTTGGCCTTTTTGCCTTTTCTAGGGCCGCTCCCAGGCTAGGGGTCCAATCAGCCGCAGCCGCTGGCCTACTCCAGAACCACAGCAACGTGGGATCCGAGCCATGTCTGCAACCTACACCACAGCTCACGGCAAGGCCAGATCCTTAACCTACTGATCAAGGCCAGGGATTGAACCCACAACCTCATAGTTCCTAGTTGGATTCGCTAACCACTGAGCCATGACGGGAACTCCAAGGTCAAGTCCTAAGAGTCTGACTGAGATGGCCTGCTGAAGCTAGAGTGATACTGAGATAGACATAAAAATGACAGGTTGAATATTCTTTTATGCTAGTCATGCCTGATGAGAAAGCAAATATGAACTAGAAGTTACTAACTGACTCACAGTAAGAAAATAGAAAAATAGGGACTGAAAGAACTTGAAATCTATTGATTAAGCCATTTAAGAGCCCCATAGGAGCTAGATAATTATATAACTTAACAGGATCAAGACAAGCTCATCTGATGCTTCCATTTCACTTTAGGGGTAATCTTACCAGTGGCACTGTTGGCTGAAGTTGCTTTGACCAATGTGACCAATAACAGGATGGACTCTGCCAGAATTTGCTTCTATTGCCTTTTTTTCAGTGATGCTGTAGCTGACCACACTCCATCCCCAAACATCACTACATTATTTCCTTACATCTTTTTATATATTTAACTAAGTTATAGTTTAGTCCTAGATATTAGAATATTCTCTTCCAGAGTTTTGGAACATCTCTACTCTGATCCATTATTCTCACTAGTTTACAATCACATAATAATCTTCCCCTTAATTTCCTAGCTGTTTAGGGTACCCCACCATAACTCTAAATTGCTACAAATTTAACAGCAAATAGAATACTGCATGGGATTCAAGACTTTATTCATCTAAGGATACTAAGGGTACCTTTATATTTGCCAAGTTTTGGTGAACCATTGGGAATACAATTATTGGTGAAACAGACATGATCCCAATCTTCATGAAATTATAAATCCACTAGTTTTAACAACATAGTAAGTAACAGGACTGTCTGGATAGGCAAATCACTACATCTCTTGTACCCTCCATTTCCTAATGTATAAAATGAGTATAATAATGTTTACCTTGCAGATTGTGTTCAGGAAATATAATTAAAGACAAAATCTCCTACTAACATTAAAAATTCTCTCTACACAGTAGGGAAAAAAAACAGTTTTATTATTAAACAAATATTAAACCAGAAAGTTTTGCACATTATGGGCAATCTGCTAAGGGATTGCAAAGACATTAAGAAATCTCACCCTTTATCTAGTCAAGTTGATATAACTCATTACATACCCATTCTCAAGATAAAGAATAATTAGTCCTCAAGTAAGAGGACTTGACAATACCATTTGCCATACATAGTTCATCCCACTTTCATTTTGTAGTTGAGGTGATCATCTGTGTTAGTTAATTGGTTTTAGCCAGGAGGAAGAAAAAAAAAAAACTTTTCATATCTTTATAATAGGAAGCAGTTATGTAACTTGGAGCAAAGAATCTATGGAAGTTAGGCTCCTACCCTCCCACTGAAACCAAAAGGTAGGGGTGCTATCTCCCTTGATGTTTATAGTTCAAAGAGTTTCTCCCAGATATTTGAGAAAGACATTCCTGATCATAAAGCTGACAAAGGGTGTATCTAGTGTTTCAAAGAATGTATATGCATTTCAAAGAGAAGAGAAAGTAGTTATGAGTTGAAGTTTTCTAAAGTAAACAATGTGAGAAGGAGGAGAGGAGAGGTATATCTTTGACTTTTTTCAATAGAGAGAAATAAGCCTGTTATTATTTTTTATCTGCCCTTATACCTGTTATAAGAACTGAGCAATGTATATATAAATGTAAAAGCATTCTGTAAACTTAAATGTTTTTACAAACTGAAAGTTTCATCTTAACTGGAGCAGACATTTGGTTCCTTAAATTAGAGATAACATCTTGAAGGCAGATGGAGAAATTGGATACTAAAAGACCCCAACCTAGCCTGAACAGAGATAGGGAAGTAGGAAAGAGTAAGCCTCTACAGGTCAGGGTGGAGTGCTTTGCGTAATTAGAACAGATTTTGTTTGTTTAGGAAAAGTGTATGATAATATATACCCAGTGTATGTTGGAATTTGTGTGTCACTAGAACAAGATAGCAATTTTTTTGAGACTCAAAAGGCAAAAGGAAATATTTGTAATTTTCCCAACAGAGAAATGACATGAGGTAATAACATGCAGGGAATTCAACCTGTTAGCATTTGGATGGATTAAAATGTGGTAGACTGGCGCGGTTGGCAGGTATTAATGTACAATAGACCTGGACCTCAATGCAAACTTCAATACTTACTAACAGGTCAAACTTGGACAAGTTTCTCAATCCCTTTATAGCTCATTTTCCTCCTCATCTATAAAACTGGGATCATAGTTCCCACTCAGTAGGAACATTGTAAGATTTAAAAGTGTTTAGCTACGGTCTGGAGTATAGTAAATATCAATAAATGGTGGCTCTCGCCACCCCCATCTTCATTATTAAGAAAAATCATAAATGAGTTGGGAAGGTTTTGAAATAATTAAATGATCCTGAAGAGCTGTTTAGAGTCTGGTTTGGTTTCTAGTGTTTTAGCTTCTATAGAAAATATTCAAGTATTGCAGGTATGTTGAAAGTTAAATCAATAGAACGTGGACAGAAATTTGGCGAACTAAATATATGATACTAAGCCTTTATCATTTGTGTGAGACCTATTGTTTTAATGGTCCCAATTTTCACCCCTTACCATGGAACTTTGGAGCACCTCCTATCAGGAAGCAGAGTATATTTTCTTTCTGTATTGCTGTGCCAACGAGGTGTTAATAGGAATGAGCTAACAGAGGCCTTGAAAAGGGAATTGCACATTTCCACTAGTATAGTCTTCTTACACCTCTGCTATTGCCATGAGAAGGACAATGTCTGGGGCAGCCTGTGGCAGTTTGAGAGACGTGCGGACTAGAGCCAAATTACCCCCGTCACCTCAGCTGACAGCCAGGCAACTTCTCGACCTATGAGGAGACCCAGCCACAATCAGGAGAACTTTCAGATGCATAAACTATCAATTGTCTCGTGAATATTATGGGGATTTGTGGTTGTTTGTTACTCAACAACAGCTCATTACTATACCATCAGACAGATATAACATCAAGCCCTTATCAGAAAGAAAAAAAGAAAAAGAAAGGAAGGAAGGAAAGAAAGAACTACTTCGCAAGGTTGTTGTAAGAATTAAAACATGCAAATATACAAAGTACCTGGCATTAAAGAGGTACTAGTAAGGGCTGATTTCTGAGACTGAAAAAGTCAACTTCCAATAAAGATCTATAAACTTGTCACAAAGCAACATGTTTTAATGATTGTGATAAATTACTATTTATTAGGCCCAACCAAAAAAGAAAATAGAAATGCTATGTTAAAACCTTAATGCTAGATTCTCATTATGTTTATAGTTCCAAAATAGACTGACTTCTTTTATGAATTTTTATGTATTGCTTTTCAAAGACCCATTTTATATGATAGACATTAAAATAAATCTCTTTTTAAACAATGAACTGCTAAGATAAAACTTTATTTTTCCATTTCTCCTATTAATAAAATGGCCTTATTTTACATTTACATAATGGACTCAAGCAGTCAATGATTGGTTAAATTGCTCATTTCTGCCTCTTGCCTGCAAGGCTTTTGCTGTAAGCATCAGGCACAAAATCTGACTGCCATGGAACATTAAACAGGTATTCTCCTTTTTAAACTTTGTGATCTCAATTTGCTAGAGTTATCCAATAGAAAACAGATGCAAATTAAGAGCTCAATTCACAAAAATAATAGGTAGCATTTATACTGGCTTCCTATGGAGATGGCTAAGAGAAAGTATCGAAGGCACAGCTAGCATTTCTAAATGAAATGTGTGTTCCTACAGTTTCATAAATATCCTTCTTGTTCTCTTCCAAATATTGACCTTTTTGTGCTGAATACAAAGGTAAGCACAGGCTCAAACAGGCACAAACAGAATCATAACAGAAAACTGCTTCTCCTTAGAACATGCTTTGACAGGTTTAACTGTTTCTTTTTTAGACATACTAAAGAAAGAGGATCAGATTTATGCAGTCTGACTTTGCCTGCTAAACAGTGCAATTAAGGGCCACAAAGCTGATAGGTTTCTGGCCATCTCTTAAAAAGCCTCTAGCATGCTAAATAAAATCATTAAGGAAGAAGTTCTTTGTTTTTTGTTTGAGTGTATTGTTTGTGTGCGTGCTTGTTTTCAGTTTGTTCATTTGCTTTATTTTTGCATTAGGGGAGAAAGAAAAGAGACTGCGGAAAAGATAAAAGGCTCTGCTATGTGTTGATGTATTTGTAGCGATCCTTAAGAGTTGAGAAGATGTTTCCCCCACAACTAATTCCAGAAAGTCTTCACACAGACTTTGGTCTTCTCAAAAGATTGTAACCTTTGATGTCAATAATGGAAAAGGACATAGAAAAGTGAATCCAAAATATTACTTGTATTTAGGGAAATGGAAAGTCAATGTGAAGATTCAGCACAACATTAACTTCCATTTTGAACCAAACATTGTTTTAGATGATCATTTGTTCGGAATAATCAGTAGAATCCCATAGAGTTTATTGAGGATTTTCACTAAGATCTCATATGCATAACCAGGTACTAGGTACTCAGTAAGTGTTTCATGAAATGACATAAAGGTAGTCTAGCTAAATACTAAGGCAAATAATTGGTAACTTGGATATTACATCAACAAGGAGACCAAAAGTTGAATTCTTGGAAATTTCCAGGTATTTGGCGTATAATAGAATAGCTGATGATAGTTCATTTTTCTTGTGATTATTTTGGCAGGATAAGATCATCATTAAGGAAATCTTGCCTATAAGGAAAATATCAGCTTCCACCACATCTCTTATATCTAAGTTGTCTGCTAGAGCTGATGCAAAAATGAACTCATTTGTGAAAGCAAAAAGCAGACTGATACCTATTCTGACAAATTACCCAAGACCATTCTCCATTTATATTCAGTCCTCAATCCCTGCTCTCATTTCCATAGCCCTCATATTCCAGATTTAGAATTTCACTGTTGTTGAGAACTGGCCTGTGCCCAATTGTTCATGGGCAATTATTAGATGATTTGTAGGTAGATTTTGGTAGCTGCTATAGTTAGATAGAGATGAGTGTTGGCTAAGCCCTGACAACATCAATACCTGGATAGCAGGTTATTATAAAAGCAAGTGCAGAGCAGATTCAGCCACACTTGAAGATATTTTTTAGAAATGGTATTTGTTTAAAAAGCTGTAACAAATAACAGCTCAACAGACTGACTTTGTACATTCAAAGATGATCTGTTCTCAGTTCTTTAGTTGCTCTGAATATAACATGCTACCTCTGGGTTTACTAGAGGTAGGGGAAAATATATAAGCAGTATTCAATTAGTCTTATAGTCATCATCAGGCAAACTGCTTCTTCTGGGGTCATCATTTCAGCATCTAGTCTCCAGCACTATCCTAAAGAGTGAGAGGTGAAGGTCTCACAGGACTTCCTATTTATGCAAGGTGACTAGTGTCTCCAAATATCTTAGACAAAGTATAGATCTTCAATACTGCTAATGTGAATACTTCCTTTGAAAACCCATTCTTAATATTTATTAAGTTAATTGGCAAAGCATCTGGTATTGATTGGGAAGAAATATAGCTGACTCATATAACAATCACCTCTGGAGCAGGGCTTTTCTTTTCTGCTCTAGAATTTCTATGAACTGTACATTCCTGAAATGACTACCTCTGTATTATTAAGCCAAACATATTTTACGCACACACACACACAAGTATAACACTGTCTGCAAATTTATAAAGTAAATTGAAGTAAATTGCATATGTATAACAGATATTGAAAACTTCTGGCTCTATCTGCTTTTTTTGAATCTTCAGAGTTTTGAGTCTTCCTTTTTGACTATTGAATTTTGGTATTGTAATTGCAACATGTTATGTTTTACAATTTAATTTAAGCACCTCTTCCTCCCTCCCTTGCCCTTCCCCAAAGTTTTCTCTATCTCAAGCCACACACAATCATATAGGCTATGCCTGCCCTCAGTCCTGTAATGAGAGGAGGGAATTTTGAAGAGAACAACATTTCTAAATAACTTTCAGAATGTTGAAGAGTAAACTATTTATGATGAGTAGCAAGAGGAAATTGTGCTGAATGAAAGAAAAATCTTTCTGTCAAAACTACAGTGAAGTACCACTTCAGTCTGGTCAGAATTGTGATCATTAATAAGTCTACAAATAACAAATGCTAGAAATCATGTGGAGAAAAGGAAACCCTCCTCCATTGTTGGTGGGAATGTAAATTGGTACAACCACTATGAAAAACAGTATGGAGGTTCCTCAGAGAACTAAATATAGAACTACCATATGATCTACAAATGCAACTCTTGGGAATATATCTGGACAAAACTTTCATTGAAAAAGATACTCCCCCCTGCCAGCCAAGACATGGAAGCAACATAAATTTAAATTGATGGAAGAATGGACTAAGAAAATGTGATACGGGAGTTCCCGTTGTGGTGCAGTGGTTAACGAATCCAACTAAGAACCATGAGGTTGTAGATTCGGTCCCTGGCCTTGCTCAGTGGGTTAAAGGATCTGGCGTTGCCGTGAGCTGTGGTGTTGGTTGCAGACGCAGCTCGGATCCCGCGTTGCTGTGGCTCTGGCGTAGGCCGGTGGCTACAGCTCTGATTGGATAGCCTGGGAACCTCCATATGCCGCAGGAGCGGCCCAAGAAATGACAAAAAGACAAAAGAAAAAAAAAAAAGAAAATGTGATACATATATACAATGGAATACTACTCAGCCATAAAAAATGAAATAATGCCATTTGTAGAGCATGGATGCAACTAGAAACTCTCATATTAAGTGAAGTAAGAAAGAAAAAGACAAATACCATATGCTATCACTTAACATGTGGAATCTAAAATATGGCAAAAATGAGGGTATCTATAAAACAGACATAGAGAACAGACTTGTGGTTGCCAAGGGGATTGGAGGAAGAATTGGGATGGACGGGGAGTTTGGGATTGGTAGATACAAACTATTACATTTAGAATGGATAAGCAATGAGGTCCTACAGTATAGCATAGGGAGCTATATCCTGCCTCTTGGGATAGACCATGATAGGAGATAATATAAGAAAGAGTGTCTGTGTGTGTATACACACACACACACACACACACACACACACGTGACTGGGTCAGATTGCTATACTGAAGAAATCAACTACTTTAATAAATTTTTTTAAATGCTTAAAAATTGCACTAAAATAAATAAAAATTTAAAAAATAAAAATACAAAATAATCTTTGTGGTAGAATACATTAAGTAGAAAGAACATGTGTAGGTTTTGGATTCAGTTCTCTTTATATTTTAAATCTGACTTTACCATTTGCTGCCTTGTACACATTACTTAGCCTCTTTTACTTTTAGTTTCCTCATATAGGAAGTGGGCATAATTTTTTACTTACTACATATAATAACATACATAATGTGCTTAAGTAGTATCTGACATACTTTATATCAATAAATGGTATTGTGGTACTATTAATAAGTAATCTGTATTATCATTGTTGTAGGTATTGATTTTTTTTTTTTTTTGCTTTTTAGGGCTTTACCTATAGCATATAGAAATCCCCAGGCTAGGGGTTGAATCAGAGCTGTATCTGTGGGCCTACACCACAGCCACAGCAACACAGGATCCAAACCATGTCTGCGACCTACACCACAGCTCTCAGCTAAATCCTCAACACTAAATCCTTAACCCACTGAGTGAGGCCAGGGATTGAGCCTGCATTCTCATGGATACTAGTCGGGTTTGTTACCACTGAGCCATGATGGGAACTCCTGTTGATCTTAATGATTGATATTGATATTGATATTGATGTTGAGAATGTTAATGTTATCTTACAGACTAGACATGAAATTGTAAGGAATTATTGAGACCCATAAAATGAAAATGTCCTCTAATGAGCACATGGAAAGAATTGCCCTGTGAATTAGTTGTAGATAGAAGACTCTACTAGTAGTTAGTATAAATGAGTTTTATGTACATAGATTGCTCACCCTTTTTGGTATTTAAAACTGCCTGTATGCTCTGATTGTCTTCAGCAGTGCTACATTTCTTCCTGAAAGGCAAAGAACATAGATCTATGTGAGCATATATAGTATACCATATTTTAAATGGGTGCTGAACCTAAAGAGAAGAATGAAAATGGGATTCTTCCTAGGAATCTGGATTATAATCTTAAATGGAAACAAGTGATCATTTTCCCAGAGGCATTATAGTACAGTGGTTATGAAAGATAAACTTTAAATAGGACAGATCTAGATTGTAATTTGGCTCTGTCTTTTACAAGCCATAAGATGTCACTTGTAACAGCAATAAGATGGGAAAAGGACAGAAAAGTTTGAGGATAAAATGAAATAATCATAGAAAGCATTTATCACAGTAACTGGCACATAGTAAATGTCAATTATATCCATTTGACAGTCAGGGAGAAAAACAAAATTTCTCAGATGTTCCACTGAGATATAGATATAGACATAGATATCTTTCCATCAAAAAATTCTAAATATTTTGGTCAGGTCAGGAAAATTTTTGAATGTGGACACATATTTTCATCGGGTACCATGAAGAAAGTTTACAATAATCTCATATCTGTGCAGGAGAGGCACAATACAAGGCTCTAAAGATCCCAGTGGAGATTGAGCTGAAGGCCATCTGACCATGCTTAAATACACCCTCCACCTTAGATTCCCATGTCCCCGTGAATACAAAGACTAATTTCTCTTCTTAGACAGGTGCTGTCAACTGTGAAACAGTAATGAGAATCTAGCAAACCTGCTGAGATCCTATGGATGGGACAGAGTGTCAGTGGGGCACTGAGTGTCAAAGGCCTGGACGGTTTTCCCTTAGTATCTGCAGGGAATCTGTGGGGAATTTGTTCCAGGAGCCCCCGTGGAGACCAGCATCTGCAGATGCTTAAGTCTCTTACATAAAATGGTGAAGTACCATGAGTGCAGTCTGCCCTCCATATTTGCAAGTTTGGCATCTGCAGGTTTGAGTGGTACTTGGTTGACTCTGTGCATGCCATGTGAAACCACAGATAATAGAGAGCAGACTATACTGCATGGCAGCTCTCCAGCGCTAGAGCAGGCGGCTTTGTTCAGGCCTTACCCATTTTAAGTATTCAGTAGGTATGTTACATGCTGGAAACTCAGGAAGTCACGAAAATATCAACTATAATTATAAATACAAATGTGTTTGCTTTTTCATGTGTTCCAGTCACTGGGCTAAACACACTTATAATCTCCCCAATTATCATATGAAATAGGTAGTAGTATTTCCGTCATGTTTAGAGATGAAGACACTGAGACTTAAGAGGCTAAATCACTGCTCAAAGCTTCACAGCTCACTGGGATTTTGATTCAGAACGTAGATTTTCAGCCTCCAAGCTATAGCACCTCTTTTTCACAAGCCTTCCTAACCATTAAGTGACAATCCACAACCACAGACAAATCCTGAAAACAGCTGCTACTCAGACCTTGATCTGATGTGTTGTAAAGCCAGAGCTGCTCTCCACATTGCAGCCCAGGCATTGCCCAAGCAGGAAAGAGTTATGACCATCCTCACCCACTTTTAAGACTGAAAACTTTCCGTCTTGCCTCCCTTGTATTTTCTAGTCCCATCTCTCTCCATTGGCCCCACATCTTATTTCCCAGTCTAGGCTCCACCCCTACTAAATTACTTTAATTTCCCCAAATTAGCCTACTTTCACTGCTATCAGGACCCTACCCAGAGCTTCCACTGGCCAAGTTCTCTGTCCACCCTTTTCCTCTCAGCAGCAAGTGTCCAGGTATTCCAGCCAGCTCACCCTGTGTCCTATGCCTGTATAGCTAGTAGTCTGACTCTAGGACCAGTGATTTTTTCTGATAAAGGCTTGATGTTTGCTTCTGACATTAGGAACCTATTTTTTCTCACTATGTTTTCCAATATTTTACCTCTTTTAGAAATAGCACCTTGGTGGGAGTTCCTGTCATGGCGCAGCAGAAACGAATCTGACTAGGAACCATGAGGTTGCAGGTTCGATCCCTGGCCTTGCTCAGTGGGTTAAGGATCCAGCATTACCGTGAGCTGTGGTGTAGGTCACAGCTGCTGCTCAGATCCTGCGTTGCTGTGGCTCTGGCGTAGGCCAGCAGCAAAGCTCCGATTCAACCCCTAGCCTGGGAACCTCCATATGCTGGGAGTGCAGCCCTATAAAGACAAAAGACAAAAGACAAAAAAAAAAGAAAGAAAAGAAAGAAATAGCACCTTTGTAATGGAAGCAGGAACAAGAAGGGGCTGGTGCCTGCAAACCTAGGAGAATTCCTGCACTGAAATACTAAATGGAGTCAGGATACTTCCATAGATCATGGGGTTTAGCTTCAGTCTGTTTCTCTAAGCATCTGAGTCCTGTCTATACAATCGCTTAGATGCATCTGTCATAGTCAATATTGAAAATCCTACAGCCAGAAACTGTTAGGAAAGATAACATTTGAGGTTTATTCACATTTTCTTTACACTTGTTCATTGTTCATCTTCTGTGCCTGTCATCTTGGAAGCTACAAAGTTCTATTTTGATGGCACCTGCTGACCAATGATCACTTTGAAAGAATAGTCTAAAAGTAGCTAAGAAAAGAAGGACAAGAGAAAATAGAGCAGCAACTTATCCAGGAAACCAGATCCTCACTGTATGTGTGTTTGAACATTTACAATTCAGTATGATTTTAGCATTTCATGAGGGAAAGTGAGCAACAAAAGCAAAGTGAAAAAGTATTTTTTAATGTGAGCCTTAAAATATTAGCATATAGAATAATTTATCATTTAGAAAGATCTCCCAAGGGGATACTTAATAATACATGATTATTTTACAACTTGAAAAGTGTTTTCACCTCTCTTTTAATTCTCCCACACCCTCTGGCATGCAGGGCAGGGTTTATAACCCTTTACAAGTGAGGAGAAAAAGGGATGGGGAGGTCGATTGATTTAGAACATCAAACCTTTAAAAGCCATCTTTGTTTTTTTCTGACATTCTTCAATCTCTCTCTCTGTACTCTCCCATGTATCATTAGACATCAGAACCTTGAGCCTCAAAAATCTGGTCTTTATTAGGAAAAAATAAGTCACTTGCAAATGGGTCCTACACTGGGGAAAATCATTCTCTCAGTCAGAAGATTATTTTGCCAATCCTTCTTTCTGCTTGTCCCTTGTAAGGTTTTGTTCACAACTGCAATTGTCCTTCTTTATAAAACGATACAAGGCTTCAGAAGTCAAGGGGGTACATAGGGTGAAAACATTCCAGCTGGATCCCGGCCTGCTTCCAGCCTCTAGAAGGATATCATTTTTATGTCATGCTTCCAACTTCCCTGGAAAGGTCTCACCTCTTTCTCACACCCCGGCCTTCCCTAATCTTGCAAGCCTGTGTCTGAATTGCCTCTGCATGTCTCTGCCTTTTCAAAAGTCCTAGGTGCTTATCTTAGATATACCATTACAAGCTCCTTATCTGTTCTGCTTTTGTCACTGATACCAACCTCTGCTGTCAGAAGTGATTATCAAGACGGTAATCTTTTCACACACACACACAAACACACGCTCGCCTCTACTCTCTGAATGAGAGAAAATTTGGATGCTGGCCTTAAAGGATGTTTTATTATGATCCTTATTTGCCATCCTTGCCTCCTTTCAGGAACACAAAGGAGTCATGTCATGTTGATGTTTACTATAAATGCTGTAATCCCAGTAGGATTTGCATAATAGAATAAATTTCACTGTCATCACCTTAGACCCCCATTACTTTGTGCCAATACTGTGACAATGGCCTCCTAACTGGCCTTCCTATCTCTTTCCCGAGAGAGTATTTCTCAATATTGGCAAAAAGAATTCTCTTTTTGAAATGCAAATCTTCTCATGCTGTTCTCCTATTTAAAACCTTTCAGAGTCTTCCACCAGACTTTAGGATTAGAGTCCACATGCTATGGAATGATCCGCTCAAGCCTTCCACCATGTGGTCCCTGCTTATCTCCTCAGTCTCACTCCTCTCCTGGCAGTTTTCCTTTCATCTGTACTTCTTGCAATTTCCTAACCATGTGGGGATCTCTCATGACTCTGGAGGTTTGCATGTTCCATCTTACTGTTTAGAATACCCTTTTTTTGGCTGCATGACCTCTATTTCTCAATTCTGCAGGGTTTCCCAGGCATCACCATTTTTGACTACACAAATGGGTCTGGAAGAATTCCTTGCCTGAGTTCCAACTATACCACAATTATCTGATGATTTCATTGTAGTTTAAGGGCAGGGGCTCTGCATTATTCACGTCCATACTTCAGTGCCAGGCACAAAATGGGCACTCTACAATGATTATTGAAAGAATTATTGATGTTCTATACTCAGTATATGAGCCTGCATAGTACCGAGAAAGAAAATAAGCCCACCTGGTCAGAGATTGGGTTTTTGGTGTCCTAGTGTTCTGGCAGGATACCACCAAACTGGGAGTTAGAAGGTCCAGTTCCTATTACTGACTCTCCAAGCTCCTGTCTGAGTCTCTATTTCATTCATGTATGTTAAGATGTGTGTTTATTCAGTAGCTACTAGGAGCTGACAATATTCCAGGTGCTGAGGATGTAGTGGTGTCCAAAACAGGCAGAGTCCCTTTCTCATGGGATTCACATTGTATTTGAGGAAACAAAAACAAATGGATAGGAGTTTCCATCGTGGCTCAGTGGAAACGAATCTGACTAGCATCCATGAGGAAGGAGATTCAATCCCTGGCCTCACTCAGTGGGTTAAGGATCTGACGTTGCCATGAGCTGTGGTGTAGGTCACAGACGCAGCTTGGATCCCACATTGCTGTGGCTGTGATTTAGGCCAGTGGCTACAGCTCCAATTCGCCCCCTAGCCTGGGAACCTCCATATGCCAAGAGTACAGCCATAAAAATACAAAAAAACAAAAACAAAACAAAAAAACCAAATGGATAGTTGTGTAGTGTGTCATTACTCTAAGAGTTATAAAAAGTAAAGCAGGTTAAAGAGGTTAAAGAAGCAAGGGGGTACAATTTAAAATGAGATGGTCAGAAGAGGCATTTCTGATAAGGTGATATTTGAGCAGAGACCCGTGAGCCTGTGTATTTTTGGAGGAAGCAACCAGGCAAAGTGAACTGTGAGGTCAAGGAGCCCAAGGCAAGATCGTGCTTATCATGTTCCAGAAAGAGCAAGTCTCCCTTTTTGGTCAGAGCCCAGTGAAGAAGGGGATCATGGAAAAAGACAAGGTTAGAGCTGTCAGGACCGAGTCATTCAGGACCTGTAGCTAATGGTGAGGTGTTTCCTTTACACTCTGAGTTAGAGGAAAAGCACTTGAAGGATTTTGAGCAGATTTGAGGCACAATCTAATTGCTCTTTTTTTTTTTTGTCTTTTGTCTTTTGTCCTTTTAGGGCCGCACCAGTGGCATATGGAGGTTCCCAGGCTAGGAGGTCTAATTAGAGCTGTAGCTGCTGCCCTACTCCAGAGCCACAGCAACGCCAGATCCGAGCCTCATCTGGGAGCTACACCACAGCTCACGGCAATGCCGGATCCTTAACCCACTGATCAAGGTCAGGGATCAAACCCACAACCTCATGGTTCCTAGTTGGATTCGTTTCCGCTGTGCCACGACAGGAACTCCTGATTGCTGTTTTAAAGAGTTCCAACTCTTCTTAAGGAGTAAATACTGTTAGGGGGACACGTGTCTTTTGCTGATGAATTGGATGTGAGGTGTGTAAAAAATAGAACAACTTGTGATGATTTTAAAGTTTAATGCCATTTACTGAGGTGAGGAAGACTGTAAGAAGAGCAAATCTGTGAAGGGAAGAGAAAAGAAACAAAGGATCCGAGTGAGAAGTGAAAATATAGAGCTATAGACAAAGATACAAATGCCTAGCTGTGGATCAAGATATAGATAGAGATATGGATATATACAAGTGGAAATTTTTTTATAATTTTTTGCTTTTTAGGGCTGCAACCATGGCATATGGAGGTTCCCAGGCTAGGCCTCAAATCAGAGCTGTCACTGCTGGCCACGGTCACAGCCACAGCCACAGCCACAGCCACATAATATCAGAGCCGTGTCTGTGACCTATACCAGAGCTCATGGCGACGCCAGATCCTTAGCCCACTGAGCAAGGCTAGGGACCAAACCCACAACCTCATGGTTCCTAGTCAGGTTTGTTTCCGCTGCGCCACGATGGGAACTCCTACAAGTGGAAATCTTAGGTCAGTAGTAAGGTAATTGAGTCTGGAGAGTAGGGGAGCTCAACGTTTGAGATTAAAATCAGAAAATGACCTAAACATGACTAAATTTACAGCCGTAGAATTCAAAGGCGCTACCAAGGGTGTGAGTGGATGCAGAGAAGAGAAGGGTCCTAAGCAAGGTTTAGAAACCAGAGAAAAGCCATCGGAGGAGACTGAGGAGGAGGAACCCATGGAATAAGTGTAAAACCAAGTGGGGAAATAATTTTAGCAAAAGAGTGGAAAGTTATTTCCAAAGCTGCTAATAGGTTGCATACAATGAGGACTGTGACTCTACCCTAGAATCTAATACTTACTGCTCAAGTCACTGATACCCACTGACAAATGCAATTTAGGAGAGTGGTGGGGACAAACCTGATAGAAGCAACTTCATGAATAATTAAAGAACAAGTAGACACAGAGAATATAGATGATGCACTAAATAAGGCTATTGGGCTAAGTAATTTTCAAATTACCTTTTCATATCAAATGTCTATGATCTTTAAAATCATTTCCATGTTATATAGCCCAGTACTTACTTGGGCTGTCAATTCAGAACATTTGCGTTCAACATAATATCCTAAGCCTGGAATTATTTTGAATGTACTTTTTTTTTTTTTCTTGAGAAATCAGAAGGCACTTTAGTTTTTTTCAGAGCCTTGGGGCCACTTTTAGCTGCTTCAGTTATTGCTATGCTGCAGAAATGGTGACGTGCCAGGTAATAGAATGCTGGATAACAAAGAGCTTCTGGCACATATAGTCACCATGTCTTTTGCTTCATCCTTCCATCTATTCAGCCTCTCCTATCAGTGATGCCTCCTGTTCATCCAGCCAGCCCCCCTCACTTATTCATTAAGCATTGGTGATACTAAGATCTCAGAGTGTTCTCTCTCCTCTCGATTTGGGGACACAGATATGGAATATCTCCTGACCCATAGAAGGGTCTTCCAGGACAGACTGCACTGAGCTGGCCTGGCAGATGAGAAGGTCCAGAACTATAAAAGGAAGGGGAAACGAATGAAATGGAGACATTACAGTCCAAAGACTACTTTAATCATAATCTGGACTTGGGTTGAAGCAATAAATATTGTGTTAAAGCATCAGATCCAAAAATGATTATTTGGAGAAAGTTCAGTGTGGTGTACAGCCTGAGTCAGGAAAAGACATTTAGGATGAAGTCCTTGTGAGGGGTGGTAGATGTCTAAGTTTTATGTTATGAAGGTTTATGAACAGGTACAGGACTGACTGTGCAAGGTAATATGCAGTGCCAGACTAAAGTGTGGTTAAAGTAATTAAGATCCTGAAGTGCTCAGTTTGTTATTCTTTTTTTTTTTTTTTTCTTTTCAGGGCCATACCTGCAGAGTATGGAAGTTTCCAGAGCTGACGGCCTACACTACAGCCATAGTAAAGCAGGATCCAAACTGTGTCTGTGACTTATACCACAGCTCACGGCAATGCTGGATCCTTACCCAACTGAGCAAGGCCAGGGATAGAACCTGTGTCCTCATGGATGCTAGTCAGATTTGTTTCTGCTAAGCCATGTGGGAACTCCAGTTTGTTATTCTTTTATTTCCGATTTTTCTATTTTTCTTTCCTTTTGGAGTCTATCCTTTTTTTCCTCTTCTATAACACAAAGAAAAAGTTGATAAAAACCATAATGACAAAATTTGGATAAAACATTTCTTTTTTTTTTTTTTTGTCTTTTTAGGGCCGTACCCGCCCTAAAAAGTTCCCAGGCTAGGGGTCTAATCAGAGGTATGGCTGCTGGCCTACAGTACAGCCACAGCAATGCCAGTACCAAGCCATCTCTGCAATCTATACCACAGCTCAGGGCAACGCCGGATCCTTAACCCACTGAGCCAGGCCAGGGATCGAACACACAACCTCATGGTTCCTAGTCAGATTCATCTCTGCTGCACCACGATGGGAACTCCAAAACATTTCTTTTTTAAAGCACACAACTGAGCTTTAATATAAATTAAGCCATCCCTTTGAATTTAACTTTATTTCTCAAATTCTATATCTAATTTTATTTTCAGAAGAACTTTATTTTCCAGAAGTGATATTCTTGACACTTTCTCAATGGGCAGAAAACATTGAATTGTATGATATTTTAAGTGTAACCTTCAGCACAACAACATGGATATGCACAAAGAATATAAGATAGAAAATGAGAAAAATGGTCTACGTTTTTCTGTTCTTTGTTGCTTTAGTGGGGACAAGGGAAATGGTGATTTAGATTTATTGGGGTTCAGAATCAAAGCCAATAAAGCCAAATGAAGTCAGGCTATCAGATGGAGCTGTGCATGGCTACTACAGGAATAAATTTTCGTTGCCAGAGAAAGAAGGATCCTGATACTCACACCTGCCTCTTGATCAGACACTTGAGATAGCTGGAGCAGTGGAGCAGATGTGCCTAGAGATATCAAAGAGTCCTACTTGATAGGGGGGACATAGAACAAGATAGCTTCCAGCTCTTAAGGAAAATAAGTTGCTGCAATCAATGGAACTGAGAAGGCTCATTATGTGGGAAGCTTACAGAATGCAGATCTTCCTGAGAGAATCCTCTGCCAGAGCCCTAAGGACCTTTACCTTGTCCAGCCAGATTTGGAGACTTAAAATGGATTTCTCATTTTGAAATAGGCTAAGATTTCCCTGCTACCTTAAAAAAGACGTTTTCTGTTGTTATTACAGAGAGAAATTTAGGAAGACAGAAAGACAGACAGACTGAAAAAAAGAAAATATTCAACCCCAGAACCCGTCTCCAAATTAAAGGGGGAGTAGCTGGGCTTTACTGATGTATTCTAAGGCTTATTACTGAGGGGTAAGACCTGCTAAATTCTAGAGTTCTTTTACCTTTCCCTGTGGCACCCAGTCCAATAATGTGGATATACTAACGAAGGACTGGAGTGCCAATCTCTTTGAGAGAAAATAAGGCACTCCTTGATACAGGGGGCCATGTTAGTGGTTCCGAAACACTCCCTGCTCTGTTGAAATCCTGCCGGGTGCAAGAGAGTGTCCTTGAGCCCCAAGTTTCATGTCAGTGTAATGTAATAGCATGTGAAATGTGAATTATTACTGCTACTCTTCTTATATGAATTGTTTTTGTGCGCTCATGATTAGTACCTGCTATATTGTTATAGTTTATCTAGAACAGGCTCACCTGGACCCCTGAACTACTTACTCTAGAGCTGGTGCTGTCCAGTATGGTAGCCACCAGTCACTGCCCCTACAGAGGCCTTGAGCTGTGGCTAGTGCAACTGAGAAATGGAAGTTTTGAATTTAACTCATTTAAATTTAAAAACTGACACTAAATTCAGTTATGGGAAAATTTTAAGTATATTTGGGACCACTTGGATATGTGATTCTACCTTTTCTCTAAATACAGATCAGATATTTTAATGAAAATTTAGTATTTAACTGAGACAGGTAAAGTATAAAATACCAGATTTTTAAGATTTAATATAAAAAAGAACATGAAAATCTTAATGATTTTCCTAATAATCACATGTTCAAATGATATTAGTTTGGGCACATTAGATTAATGTGCCCAAACTAATTAGATTAATAGATAATTAGATTATTAGATTAATAAAATAGATTATTAAAATTAATTTCACCCGTTCCTCTTTTTTTTTAACGTTTCTAGTTACAGTTGCCGGAAGACTTAGAGTTATATATGTGTCTTGCATTATATTTCTATTGTTTTGCTCAAGACAATCCCCATTGATGACCACTTATGCTCCAGTTTTGATAAACACTCTGAACTAAAAACTAAATTCGAGTTTGAGGTAATGACGATGATTGTAAAAACAAAAACAGGATCTTTAACTACTTACATGGAAATTTAGAGTTTATAAAACATCCTTACTTAGAATGTTATATTAAATTTTACAAATCACTGCAGTGAGCTATAAAATTCACGGAAGCTCTGAGAAAAAACTGACTTAACGCAAGTTACTCTGTCCATCACTCTCAGGGCTCAGATCAGAACCCACGTGACCTGATTCCAAAGGGCTTTTTTCCACCCACCTCACTGAACTTCCTTTTTGCTGTACCGTCTGTGATTTTTTTTTCTAAAATACATTATTTAAATTATAATAGTATATTAGACATGACATGTATATCATGCAGAAGAGTGATAACTAGCTGTTCGTTAGACCATCGTCCTGATAAACACCTCCCCACCCAGAAGACTACAACAGTAAGATTAGAATCCTTCTACTGGAATTTTTCATAACTCTGTGGTGTTAATCTTTTATTCAGGTACTGTTAGAACACCTGGAATGATAGAAACCTGATGCATGACCATCAATGTGTCTGCCTGCTAGTAGATGAGTATAACAGAGTTCAATCTGAGAGGTGTTTATGTATGTGTGACTTGATGTTTGGACTTTCTTGAGAAGGAGTGCAAGGGGAAAGAGTTTTCTTGAGAGACTTTATACATTATATCCAGCAATACTGTAGCAAACAAACTCTGTAGCAGTCATCTTCTACATTAGCAATAGCAACTGGTAAGAATGAAAAAACTGGTAAGAATTGCTATAAATTAGGGCAACATATGATCAAAGCAGATTCCTTTAACTTGTGTCAAATATCTTTTATGTGTTGGGAGATTTCATCATCTCATTTCACATAAATATAAGATAGCCTCGGGAGAAGGATATTATTATCATTTTGTAAGTAGAGGTCCAGAGTATAAACACTAAGATAGACTCAATCCTGTGTGTGACTGTGGCTCGATCTCGGTTTTTTTAAGTCTTTCTTAAAAGCGGCAGTTGTGGTTTAATGCAGTAAACACTAGACTGGATCAGAATTGAATTCAAATTGCAGGCATAATATTAAGATTTACATAATACTCAAGTTTCAAAAATATTCATAATACTCAAGATTTAAATTATAGACATAGTATTCAACCCCTACCCAACATCATTGTGCATTTGTTCAGTCATTCATTTATTCATTCATTCAACAAGTGATTGCTGATTGCCAAGCCAGGTATTAAATTCTTGGATGTTGTGAAGATTAATGAGATGCATCCAAAAAGAATTTTATAAAACAACAAATGCTTGAAAGTATTTTCTATTTTTACATTAGTAATGATGCAATAGGATATTTTGATGTGGAGAAATACTGTTGCCTGTATCCAGCTATGAAGATTAAAGCAATAGATACCCTCATGAACCACTTGGATGTCCAGGTCAGAATTCACAGTGTCATCCCCACATCACGTTTATAGCCCTAACTGTTTGACACCTGAATATTCCTCTTCACTCCCAATCCTATTGTTTGGTTTAGGTACTATCATTTGTTAAAAATAGACTTTATTTTTTAAAGTGGTTTTATATTCAGAGCAAATTTTAGCAGAAGATATAGTGATTTCCAATAGACTCCCTGCCACCACACAAGCATATTCTCCCCATTATTAACATCACCCACCAGATTGATACATTTGTCACAAATGAAGAACCTACAATGACATATCATTATCTCCCAAATTCCATAATTTATGTTACGGTTCACTCTTGGTATTGTACATTCTATAGGTTTAGACAAATGTATAATGACATGTAGCCACCATTATAGTATTGTACAGACTAGTTTCATTGCCCTGAAAATCCTCTGTGCTCTCTCTTTTCATTCACCCTTTCCCATCAATGCCATGTAATTGTAGTTAGGCAGGATGAAGTATTTTCAGATTACCTTTTTCACTTAGAAATATGTACTTAAGTTCCCTCTATGGCTTGATAGCTCATTTCCTTTTAGCACTGAATCATATCCCATCATCCTGGTGTTCCACAGGTTATTTAGGCACTTACCTACTGAGGAATGTTGTCTTGGTTGCTTCCAAATTTTGGCAAATGTAAATAAAGCTTCTATAAACATCCATATGCAGGTTTTTATATGGACATAAGTTTTTAACTCATTTGCGTTTATACCAATGGGTGTAATGATGAGAGTATGTTTAGTTTTGTAAGAAACTGCCATATTGTCTTCCAAAGTGGTTATACCATTTTGCATTTCCACCACCAATGAATGACAGTTCCTATTGCTCCAAAACATCACCAGCATTTGGTGTTGTCAGTGTTTTGAATTTTTGCCGTCTAATAGATGTATAGTGGTATCTCGTTTTTAATTTGCAAATCTGTAATGACATTTTATGTTAAACATCTTCTCATACACTTATTTTTAATTTGTACATCTCATTTAGTGAGCTGTCTTTTCAAATATTTTGCCTATTTTTCAGTCAGTCTTTTTTTGTTGTTGAATTTTAAGAGTTATTTGCATATTTGGGGTAGCAATCCTTTATTATATGTGTCTTTTACAAATATTTTTTCATACCTATCCTGAGTGGGAAATTATGATGATCGCTTAACTAGCTTATTGACCTCAACCTTAACTTGTTCTCCACACTCCTTTTAGACTCAGAACTCCGTGGTGTGGACTTTAAGATAATTATCTGCCCTTCTAGCTGCTCCCCACCACATCACTTCACCCCTACACTCCACATACACTCAGGTACTTACAGTTTCCCAAAAATGCAACCTGATTGAAGTCTCCCTACCCCTGACTGTGTCTCTGCCTACACTCAGAATGCCCTTTACCTGCTCTTGCACCCAATGAGATCTCACCAATCTTTCAAAAGTAATCTCATCAGCCTCTTCTTTTAGTCTGTATTTCTTAAACCTCTTACCTTAAACATGTAGGTTAAATTGGCCAATTCCTCATACCTCTTTGTAATCCTTAAAGAAACATAAAATATGATGCTGCTATAGTGCTACCAATATCTAACCATACTTATTTATTTATATAAGAGATTTCCTCAACTAAGCTGTACCCTCCTTGGGATCAAGGATTCTTTTATTTATCCCCGGTGTCTGGCAAATAATCAGATACTTGGTGCATGTTTTCTAAGAAATTTAATAAATACTACCTTATTATTGCTTAAAATCTTTCAACAAATGCCCTTTGTCTAAAAAATAAAGCCTGAACTCATTTAAGTGGTATAGCCGTCTCTTCCTTATAAGGTCCTTGCTTAGTCTGGAGTCACTGTTGTGTCCATACATTTATTCATGATCCCACGCTACTAAAATATAAGCAGTATTCCCAATGGGTGTTAGGGTTTCAGGTTTCGAGGCCATGACTCATCCAGGTTCACAGTTGAACTATTTCAGTGCTGTCCTTGCACTAAGGGTCAAAAATGAGAAAGGGCTTGTGGGAGCTCTTTGTTACCTATGGATCTAAAGAGAGTGGGTGTGCTGAAATGTAGGCCAGCCTTTAAAGCAACATCTAAAATGTTCCCAGCCTGTTTTATACACCCCTGGCCTTGCCAATTCTGTCTCTCTCCAGCTGAAGTTCTCAAAAGCTTTCCTGCCCACCATTCTTACATACTCTTAAATGCACAGGTCTTTTTTGTGGAATCTTAGGTTGCAAATAACACCCACTTTTACCACCTTGTCTTGACTACCATCCTGTGACTGCCTGGTAGAAGCAGTGTATATAGGCCACTTCATTCCCCATGAAATGTGTAAGCGATAAGAAATGAGAAGCTGTACTTTCCAAGAGAAAAGACTGGGAGGGAGCTTTCTGCAAATTCCTTACACTTATTGAGTTAACTTGACATTCCCTACTTTATGTGGGTTGAATCTGGCACACAGCAATGCCAGTATTTCCTCCGCTGCTAGCATGTAATTAAATGCTTTGTGAAGCATTTGGGGACATTCAGTTATGTGAAAAACATCACAGAAATGAAGATTGTCTTTGCCTTTGTTCTTTAATCTCAGGCATCTTGTTTCATACATTCATTCAGTTGTTCTTTCTTCAGGTAATTATGGGTCTCCAAAAATGCTGAGTTGGACATTTGGATAGAAAGATTTTGTCTTTCAAATTGGGAAATCCCTAATAAAGAATTTTGAAATATTAGCTGCAAAGGGCATACCTTTCATTTTAAAGCAGAACAACGCTTATTCCTCCTCCTGCCTCTCAAGTATTATCTGGTAGGTCAGTAACAGGCTGAAGTTTCAGGTCAAACTAATTTCTAGCCAACTTGACTTTTCCAAGCTCTCCTCTGCCTCCCTCTCTACCTCAGCCAATTATGGCAAAGGCAGAAGCTATATACGAAGCTCTACTGCTATCCTGTGAGGAGCTTTGGACTGTGTTATGCAGCCAGCGGGCCCAGTGTCTAGTGTGCCATGGACGAGCTCTTGGATGAGTCCAAGTGGCTTCTGAGTCGCAGTGTTCTCTGCTCCATGACCTCTATACCTTGTTAACACTCGTATTTGCAGAAGTCAAGGCAAGTACTTTGGTTCCGTGGCCTGTCCCATTTACCTGATGTCCTGAACTGCTCTGAAACTGTCCAGTCCTTACCAGCTGGTTGTTCCCCTCTCCTTAGGGTTCCCTGGACTTCCTGTCCGAGACTGTGAGTCATTGTATCCTCCTGAGAACACCACCCCCTGGATGATATTAGTTGCCCACTGCTTGTACTGTTCATGGGCCATGCTGTGCCTCATAGGCCGAGCTGGACAGTACTCTTCCTCATCTTTCCCTAGGAATGGAGTAGCGAGGTCTTCCCAAACCATGCCAGGGTTGCATGTTGACAGAGCCAATCTCACAGAGCCAGGCCCTGTCTCCTTTAATTCTTCTCACTGTCCTTGTTGCCAAGGGCAAAGGATACCATACTGTGAGGTCACTTCAGTTATGCCAGATCCCGACTTGGAATAGTCATCTATCTTTTATCATAGGAAGATATATTCCTTTACCATGTCATTTTGATCTTTGATATTAAAAATGCCAACTGAATGATCTTCAGATTTGCAGACTTGGGCACATTTATCACTGTGCTCAATTTTTAAAAAATCCTACTGATTACTTATTATCTTGTTGCTTGTTTAGTTGAAAAGAATATTGTTTGTTTGAAAAGAGTGTTGTCAGTATTGTTGCTTGTTTACTTGAAAAGAATGTTGTCAATTTAAAAAGAAATCCTACTCATTATTTATTATCTTGTTGCTTGTTTAGCTGAAAAGAATGTTGTCAATACAGTCACACACACACTTAAAATGTTTATTTATATATGCAACATAAAAATATATATGTATGTTATACATATACATGAATCTACATTTTTTTAAAAAAATCATAGGGACAGAGCAGAAGGGCTTGAATACTTCGGCTGTAAATATATAGTAATATTCTTTCATGAAAGCAATTTTAACATTTTCTTAAAGAACTGCAATATCAGGAGACTGACTACATCCCAGTATATATGAAATACAAAGTATAGCCAACAACTTTTTAGTAATTCAAAGAAAAAGAAGCAAAGGGAACAGCCTCTGCTTTGCCACTGGAGGCACAGGCAAAATAATTAATAACAGTGTTTAATTGTGATTTTTACATCAACTCAGCCTAGATTACATAACAACAATTATGATCCCAACAAGCAGTGATTACATCCAGAGATCATATTCTACTATCTAGGAGGTGTGGTAGCTGTCTGCTTATGTAAGAGGGCAAAGATACCCCTTCTAGGAGTTCCCATCATGGCTTAGCAGTTATAGAAGCTGATTAGCATCCATAAGGACACAGGTTCGATCCCTGGCCTCACTCAGTGGGTTGGGGATCCCATGTTGCTGTGAGCTGTGGTGCAGGTAGCATACACGGCTTGGATCCAGCATTGCTGTGACTCTGGCATAGACTGGCGGCTACAGCTCTGATTGGACCCCCAGCCTGGGAACCTCCATACACCGTGGATGCAGCCCTAAAAAGACAAAAAGACCAAAAGGAAAAAAAAATGCCTCTTCTATTTTCAGGTAATCCTGTGCCTACTACATTCTGAAAAGTCAGATTGGAAGTTCTCAAAGGACACCTTAGGTTTTAGTTGTTAATTGATAGGTAGAATATCATGTCATTTGATTCAGCAAAAGGATGACACTGTTCTATGAACATATCTGAATTGTAGTTCAAGAGGGCACATATTCAAAGTCACTATTTTATAACATGCTCCCTAGTAAAATGACTATAGTTTCTTTATATACTATGTACACACACACACACACACACACACACTTTTTTGAATACAATTGACTGGCTTTAGACTGTAGTATTAGACATGCAGCCATTTAACTTCTATGAATCTCAGTTTCTATGCCTATAATAAAGGAATAATAATGCCCACTTATCCACATGGCTATTGTGAAGATTGAATGAAATAATGTCTATGAAACACCTAACAAGAATGTAACAAATAACAATCATTTGACAAATGTTATCCACTTTCCCATCCTCTTACACATGAAAATTGAGATGATCTTGACAATAGTCAAGCAGAGTTGTGCCCTGTAAGCATGGTTGTCCTCCAAGAACAAGTCTGGTTTGAGTGGGCACACCGCTGTATTGACTTAGTCCTCTGGATTAACCCTCCAGCCTGAATTTATTTAACAAAATCCTGGCTGCTTCCCATTAGCTGATATGCAATATCATTCTATAATGATAATAATGACTCCCACATTATCTTTATGCCTAAAAGCCTCTCTGAAAGGTGGGATTTTACTTCCCTCATTTTACAAATGAAAAAAAATTTAGGCACTGATAGACTGCGAGGCATATCCAAAGCTGTACAGCTAGCAAATGCCAAAGCTGGTAACTAAGCAGTCGTGCTGTCTCTCCAGCTTCTGCATTTCTGTTACACTGTATGTTGTCATCTCATCTGTCTATCCCACCAGTCTATAAGACAGGATCTATGTTATATTCAAGTTATTATATTTACTTCATACAATTCAAGGCATAGAGTAGATCCTAAATGATTTCATGAAAGAAGAAAGGACTATTCAGTCTGAGTTGGTTCAATAAATACCTCTAAAAGTTTATACCATGGGCCAATGGGATTCTGGTTTTAGGAGAGCTGAAATCCTAAATAGGAAAGATTGTTTTAGTTGCAGTTCCTTAAAATTAATCTGCATTTTTATTCCCTAAGGAATTTGCAATGTACTCAGGGACTGCATGCATTTAACACTAAAGTACTGCGAGCTAAGAGTAATGCAACGTAATGAGCTAAGAGTGATGCAACGTGCTTGGGTTGCCTGCACTTGGATTCTGCCTCAGGTAGTCAAGAAAGTGTCCATGGCGGGGATTGGGGTGGTAATAACTGACATGGACTTTAAAAAATGAGCAGAATTTCAGTATGTGGCAATAGAGCAGATGTCATTTTGAGCAGAGGAAGCTGTATCAGCAAAGTAGAAAGAGTAGTTTGTATGCATAAAGGCTGCACTTAGAGATAATTTAGGCTAAATCAAGGGCCTCCTAAAGCAAGTGACAAGCTTGCTTCCTTTGAGTCAAAGTAACTGCGAAAGGGACTGTTTTTACATCTTCAAGAGTCAGAAACGATAGACAACTTTTATCAAAAAGTTTTCTTTATCTCTGCCGTTGCAAGGCATGACAAGAAAGAGTCAGCTATTGTCCTTGACTTTTAGAGAAGTAGAAGTAAATGAGTATAAATGAAATTTTCTTATAAAAATTAAAAAAAACCCTCAAAATAAATACATAAATAAAGGACTTAACCAAATCTAGGACACAGGACATTTGCCAGTTATTAGTTTCTTTCCCACAGCTATCCAAAAAAATCAATTAATTTTTTACAAATCAACCTCACTTGATCACACCTGCTTCCTTTCCTTTCCCTGTAGCACTTAACATCATCTATGTCGTGCATATACTTATTATCTGCCTCCCCACTAGAATGCAAGATTCATGATGGTGAGAGCATTTTGTTTCTTTCAGCCCCTAGAACAGTGCCTTAAATATAGGAAGTAGAATTGAGTAAATGTTTATTCAATGAATGAGGGAAAAGATGAAATAAAGTTAAATGGAGCAGTAAAAGATGAGCCCAAGGAGAAAGAAAGGAGCAAAATCTAAGAAATCCTTGAAGTGTTATTTTAATCACTGAAAAAGAGGTAACATGAAGCTGAAAGTAAAATGATCTGTTGTAAGTAGAATTTGAATGCATAAGGTCAGCAGATGGGGCTGTAAGAGGTGGAAATTACATTTAAAATCAGACTAAGAAATAAGGTTATGTGATAAATTCAGAAAAAGATGAGATAAGATTAATACAAAACTAGAAGATACATTTTTACTTTTACTTTGTGGGTTAAACTAAGTACAAAATGTACAGGTAAAACCAGCTTTCCGCAGAGGAAAATAAAATGACTCACAAAATAAAGCAGACAGCTCAGAGAGATTATAGGAATAGAATCCACAGACCAGCATGTGGTTCAAGGAAGACTGAGCATGTAAAGGAAACTGTACAAACTCTGGTCTAAGGCATGTTGAAGTTTTCATGCCATCTATAGCTCTACTGATTATGTGACCTTGGACAAGGCCCTTAACCTCACTAAGCCTCAGTTTCTTTATCTGTATAACTGCTCTAATAATGCCTTCAGAGGCAGTACAGGAATATGGGCTCCAAAATCAGACCACCTGGGTTCATATCTTAGGTCTACAACCTAACATCTGTGACCCTGGAGGAAGACCGTGTCCTTGCCTCATTTTCTTCATCTGTAAGATGAAAGTAACTACCTATATGTCACAACATGCATAAAAATCATTTGCAGGGGTGAAAGGAAAAACTATCAAACCTTTTGAAAGTAATACTGTAAATTATTAGTACAACTACATGAGTGGAAGGAATTTTTCAAGAAAAATAGAATTTTAAATTATAAAGAGAGAGAGATTGCTACCTTTGACTACATTAAAATTAATTGCAAAAGATACAGTAGAGTGGAAAGAAAAAAACCATAAACTGGGAGAAGATATCAGCATCTCATATGAAACATGACATATTGATATTCAGGATATAGTTTTTTTAAATAAAACCTTACAAATCAATAAGATGAAAGACAATCCAATAAACTAAAAGTGAAGAAAGGGAGTTATTAACAACACATTCAAGATACAGGGCCATTGAGATAACAGAGGAAAGGAGGGAGATGCATGTTCTATTTCTTAAGCTGAGTGGTGGATACTTAGGAGTTCATCTTATCAATATTCACATTTTATACACTCATAAAGAATATGTGTTCTTCAGTACATTTTTTTTAAAAGTAAAGATTGTAATAAGCACCTACTTCATAAGGTTGCTAAGAAAATAAGAAAAGGTATTTAGAGTAGTGCCTGGGGAGCTCCCGTTGTGGCGCATCAGAAATGAATCCGACTAGGAACCATGAGGTTGCAGGTTCGATCCCTGTCCTCACCCAGTGGGTTAAGGATCTGGCGTTGCTGTGAGCTGTGGCGTAATTCACAGATGTGGCTCAGACCCCACGTTGCTGTGGCTGTGGTGTAGGCTGGCACCTGCAACTCCGATTGGACCCCTAGCCTGGAAACCTCCATGTGCCATGAGTGCAGCCCTGAAAAACCAAAAAAAAAAAAAAAAGTGCCTGGAATATATTATTTAATGAATATATCATTATTATTATTATTATTGTAAAACATTAGAAGCATTGTAGGCATTTAATATAAGGTAGCTAATATTTTGAAACTATTGTCCCATGAATTGAGAGAGCGTAGTCTGCATGGAGACTAGAATAAAAGAAAAGCATCCAAGGGAAGTTCTGAATCTCTGCTTGGTGGGATTGTCCATACAAGTAGAGGCGGTTCATCACAATATAGTAGGTCTATTATACCAGGCTTTATGATAGCCTTGCTGTCATTCAAGTTTACATAGAAACCCTACAGTTTCTCATACAGCTATTTTCAGGGGAATAGAATGTGAAAATCAAATGGTATATAAATATTCTACTCTTTGGTTAGTTTTACCATGTTTTATATATTAATAGAGGAACATCTTATTTTATATCTCAATTTCTTGTGAGCTCTATTAGTGGAAGTTTTAGCTTTCTCAATTCAGAGAGCATCAATAAAACTGTGCTTTAAGACCAATGAAGCAGAAGACTGGTTTCTGGATTACAATCCAGCCTTAGTGGTAAAGCCTGGACCGAGCAGGCGAGTAGACCCTTCTCAGATCAGTCCCTAACTACAAAAGATGGAAGGAAGTAGAGAAAAATATTTTGGTAAGAGACTGTGTTGGGTTCTTGACCAAATAACACCTAATAACAAATAAATGTTATCTCTTGAGCTCATTTACATATATAGGAATGCCCACTGAGCATACTGTTCTGAATAAAATTTGAAGGCATTGTTCAGAGTGTAAAAGAGGTTAACCATGGAGAAAGGGAAGGCATGTGATAGCAAGTGTGCCATGATTTATGGGCTAGGGTTGATCACCAAACCAAAAGGGGAGTGATAATTTTATTTGTTTGTTGTAGAAAGATATAAAATGTCAAGACAAAAACTACAGCTGTTATTAAAAAGGATGAGGATGAGACTTGGAAATATATGTCCCTTATAAATGCACAAGAGAGGTTTCCCAGGGAGTCTAGTGCTTATTCTGTGTACAACTTAAAGCATGAAATATAAAGTAAATTCATCTACTTCTGGTGTCTACGTTGAGAAATAAACAGAAGTAATCAATAAAACCGTACATCTAAGTATTATTTGTACATGAATATGATTAGAGACTCTGGATTGAATGTCTGTGCTCTTAGGTTGGTCAGCATTATCAAAAGTGTGACGTGATCACCAAGAACATTGATGGAGTTTATATAAATATAGATTTTAATAAAGTGAGAGACATTGTGTTTTCTGATCATAATATGACAGTAGTTAAAATTAATTTCTCAAAAGCTAGAAAATTTGACAGCGTAAATAGAAGAAGGTCAAATTCCCATTAGAGCAGATGAATTGTTCTTAATGATAAGCAGGTTGATGATTAGGAGAAGAGGCTTGCTCTCTTCACAGAATATCCAAGAGTGGTGTTAAAGAAGTATTTGTTCTGACACTTGTTAAAATGGAAAGACGCTTTTATTCTTGATAGGAGCAGGGACTACTGCAGTGGGGTTTTTCAGTGTGGGGAAACTGGATTTCTAAATACAGCAAGGAAAAGGGGGAATTTAGAGCTAAGGAGCAGGGTAGGGGTCTGTGGATGGCCAACTACTAAGAGGAGACATCTGGGGTAAGGGGAGATCTTAACTATACTGAGTGGACAGGATTCTTACTAAAACTGACTCTTGAAGACATGTCAAGGGTGGGTCCTAGTCAGGCTCAGAGGAGCCTACCTAGAGTTTGGTCCAGGAGAGGGTTATTGTTAGTGATAACACTTGATAATAAATAATACGAAGAAAGCTTTAGGAGAAGGAATAAAACCCAAACTCTAAGGCTTTATGTAGAAATTATGGGGAGTCCTTGCATAGAATTTTTAAATGTGAAGAAACTGGAGCAAAAAGAATTCACACCACCAAGAGTAAATGAGGCAAGTATGAAAACTTCAAGTTGATGAGAAAAGAGAGAAGATAGATATATGAGAGATGGATGGATGGATAGATAGATAGATAGATAGATAGATAGATAGATAGATAGATAGAAAGAAAGAATGAATCACAGCAAAGATGGGCCCTCATTCAAAATTTTTGGATATCAAGACCAATAACCACTCACACATACACAAGTACACACCCCAAGAGGGTATGAAAAGGTTTATTCCCTATATAATCAGGCTTTTTGGAACAAAGATGTGGGTTTCCCAAGCTAATTGAAAAATGACAGAGCAAGAAAGCAGACTGACTTAGGGTTTTCATTGTGGCTAAGGTTGTGGCTGGGGCAAGAGTTCCCATGTTGCCAGGATGTTGTGTGGTTTGAATCTCCCAGCTGCACAAAAAGGCAGCTAGGCCTTCTCATAAGTTTGTCCAGATGTGGGGTCAAAGGGTGGGCTCTTTAGATGTGGTCATAAAAAGGAGGTAAAATATATTTTGGACTGCAGTAAGAAGGTATTGAAGAATTTGGTACAAAGGAGTTATAAGATCTGATTTACACGTTCAGAAGCTCATTCCTTTGCTGCTCTGTTGAGAATGGAATATAGGGAACAAAGGCAAAAGCAGAGACATCAGTTGAAAGAATAATGCAACAATTCAGGTCATTTTTACTTGGCAAGTAGCAGTGAATCTAGTAGGGAGAGCTTAGATTGGGATATATTTTGAGAGTGAAACTAACAAGACTTGGTGACAGATTGTATTTAAAGAATGAGAAAAGAAAGGGTATGGGATATTTCCTAAGTGTAAAGCCTGGTCATCTGGGTAAATAGTGGTTCCATTTAATGAAATGGGGAAGACAGCTGTGGGAAGCAGCCTGCAGAGCTGTGTTTAGACATACTAAATTTCAGACACCAGCGACATCTAAGTGAAGATGTCAGCTAGGCATTTCGTTGAACTAGGGACAATACAGTAAGAGGTCCACACATTTTAAAGTTACCAGTGAGTGAAGATCCATCAAAAACTAAGGGTGATTTGGCAACACATATAAAAAGTCCCATACTTCTATATAATTATTTTTTTTAAAATAAAACCCTTAGGATGAAGCTGAAACTTCTCCTCAGGTCCACTAGCCAACAAGTGGAGGAAACCTTTTGTGATGCTGTCCAACCTGATTGAGATCACTGCTAAGTTCTCTAAAACATCTGAGAATGGCTTCCAACCGACCTTTGGCCACACTTTTAATGGCGTGTAGGCTGAAGATGTAATAAGTGGCACAATGAAATAGGACATGTTGATAATAACAGAGCTAAGAGACAGAGATTTTGTGAAGTGGAGGCCACAAACCATACTTATCATTGACTACCTGATTTTTGAGAAGGATCTTGTTCACAGTCTGGCCGGGGGAGGGGGGGGGGGCAGGGGCAGAAATGGGAAGATGTAGCTAAACAGAGAGCCATAAACTTAAGGTAAAAACACGCAAGGTGTTCAATAGGAGTAGTCTGAGAAGAATTTGGATTTTATGTTGTGTAAACTAGCATTTCTCTCTTTATGATTACATTATGCTCCTCAAGAGGGAGATGGTAGACTATATGAAATTATATTAAAGTGACCACATCTTCATTTTATTCAGAACAATAAATTAACTTAAGAAAGGACATCATGTTCAAGTTGCCCTTGAAAACCTGGCTAGTAAACCCTCACAGTGAAAGCTGTTCACCTGCTGTCTTTCCTATGTGCATGCCACCCTCACATGCTTCCAGAACTGTCTTCTAGGAGAACAAATCATATTTTATTTCTCCCATTTCTCAAAAACTTAATCAATCTCCTCCGTTGTCTGGTATCAAACTGTTTTTCACACCAAGCATTCCACTCACTATGTCTCATGTGTATTCCTCTGGGTTCTCTTCTTATGTTCTGCCTTAACCTTTGAGAAACATTTTCCTACAAAATCCTTCACATCCTTCAAGACCCAGGTTAAATGTCTTCTCCTCTGAGAAGCTTTCTTTGGTCATATAAATATAGTGAGTCTTTGCTTCCTCTATTTCTGTTCATTAAGTGACCTAGACTTCATGAGCAAGTACTACAGTTATTATATATAATATTGTATGTAACGTATAGTTATACATTACAGTTGTTAATATCTAATTTCCCAGTTATTCTCTGAGCACCTTGGGGCCAGACACTGTTTCATTCCATGTGTTGGTATTTTCACAGCCCTTAGCAGAATGCAATGGTTATTGTGTTCAAGAGAGGCTTGAAATCATGAACAATTTTATATCTGGTATAGGATTCTATTAATCTTAATTCTCTCTCTCTCTTTTTTTTTTTTTCTTTTCAGCTGCCCCTTCAGCATATGGAAGTTGTTCCTGGACAAGGTATCGAATCTGGGCTGGAGCTGCATCCTATGCCACAGCTGCAACAATACCAGATCCTTAACCCACTGTGCCATAGTAGGAACTCCTATTAAACTTAATCTTTGATATTAATATTAATCATTTAAACACAATACAACCATAGGGGCTGAGGTTTTTTGTTTTGTTCTGTTTTGTTTTTCCTAATTCCATTTTTTCCTGTTATCTACTTTTGGATTAAAATGAAATCCAGAAGTTCGGAGTAAGGCCTGGTCCTAAGTCTTTCCATTACATAACATAAATGGGAATGAGCATTTATATACATATAAGCACATATATTTAACATACATATATTTATATACATAATTTATATATGCATTTATATATATATATTTAACATAAATAAACATTACATAACAAAAATGGGAATGAGTAGAATCTAGGCTCCTAGGCATATAATGAGCAGAATCTGGGCTCCTAGTCATATATCTGGGAATTTTTGAAGAAGCTTCTTTCTCTTTGTTGCATAATCAGGTTGCAATATCTAAAAATTTTAGATTTGAATGCAAAGGTGATTTCCAAGGTGCACTGCACCAAATAACCTAGCTAATGAGCATTTATAAAGTTCTTGATGTCTCTGTGGAAAGATGCTGTGAAAGAACAAGTGATTTTTCTTTATGGCTTCACTTCATTTCATTTCATTTATAGTTATTCATTCCAAAGCTAATAGGCTTTATCATTATTTTTACTCTCTGTGTTTAGCTTTATTAAAACAAACTTTTCCAGGAGAAAATTGTTTTAACGCTATTTTAGAACCCCATGTCACATAGAAATAAAAGAGAATCAATCTGGTAAAATATAATCCTTCATTTTTCAAAAAATGAATTATCCATCATTTCATTTTTATTGGCATTTCTGAAATGATTAGCCACTTTGGAACATTTTGAACTTGCTGGAATTTGATATGTCCATCAAGAAACCAGGTGATAAACCATCTTTTTAAGAGAGACTGGGCAATTTCTCATTTTGTTTCTGTACATCATTGATACTATAAGCTATTGACTGCAGGTTTGTCCCTCATTGTGCCTCACTGTGAAGGCAGCTTAGCTCCTGCAAAAAGCTGTCTAAGAAAAAAAGGAAAAAAGGAAATTACAAAAGTATCAATCGTAATGCACAATCTCTCGTTATTGCTGTGCTATTACTGGGCACGTTTATTGTTATGGACTTAACTGTGTTTTCCCCCAAATCATTCATGTTGCTTTCCTGACCCACAGTGTCTTAGAAAGTGACTCTATTTGAAGATAGGGCCGTTAAGGAGGTGATTGATTAAAATGAAGCCTTTAGAGTGAATCCTAATCCAATCTGACTGATATCCTTATAAGAAGAGGGAATTTGAACACACAAAGAGACATCAGTGACACAAACAAATAGGGGAAAGCCCAGGTGAAGACCCAGAGAGAAAGCAGCCATCTGCAAGCCAAGGAGAGAGAGGCCTCAGAAGAAACCAAACCTGCCTATACCTGGATCTTGGACTCCTAGTTCCAGATCTGTCAGAAAATAAATTTAGGTTGCTTAAGCCACCTAGTTCGTGATATTTTGTTACAGTAACCCTCACAAACTAAAGAATGTATTCTCCATGGAGGTGGAGGACCATCACTTGGAGTAACACTCTTGGCCTCTCTATGGCCTGTCACTCCTCTCCATCTGCTTGGTGATTTGGGGGATAAGAACCTGGGAATGCTCAGCTTGACTCTACTCTGCCCTCTTCTTTCTTTAGATCTTTTCTTAGATCCGCCTGCCTCCACAGAGCCTGTATTCCAGTCTGATGTTGGCCAGAATAGCTACTGGACATAAGCATCTCAGCTGTTCTCTCTTTGTCTTTGGAAGCTGCCTGCCTGTGTTGACCATGCTTTCTATTCTCATTCATTCTGCGTCTTTAATAGCAGTAATCTCTGCCCCTGATGCGCTTTTCCAGTGCTTCCAATGCCTGGATGTTTACATTTGTTTAATTCTGGGTTACACTTTTAAAAATCCCACTGTTAACCCAAACTTAAACCGCTTAATTTGTGTGTTTCATATATATTTATTTTTTTTTATTAAAATATAGTTGATTTACAATTCGTGCCAATTTCTGCTGTATAGCAAAATGACTAGGTCATACACACATATATATGTATACATTCTTTTTCTAAATATTACTTTCCATCATGATCTATCTTAGGAGATTGGAAATAGTTCCCTGTGCTATATATCAGGACCTTGTTGTTTATCCATTCTAAATATGATATTGCATCTATTAATCCCAAACTCCCAGTCTATCCCACTCTCCACACCATCCCCCTTGGCCACCAAAAGTCTGTTCTCTGTCTGTAAGTTTGTTTCTGTTTTGTAGATAGGTTCATCTGTGCCATATTTTAGATTCCACATGTAAGTGATATTATATGGTATTAGTCTTTCTGCCTTACTTCATTTAGTATGAGAATCTCTAGTTCCATCCATATTGCTGCACATGGCATTATTTTATTCTTTTTATGGCCGAGCAGTATTCTGTTGCATATACGTACCAAATCTTCTTAACCCACTCAGTTGTCAACGGACATTTAAGTGTTTCCA